>NC_080791.1:108591336-108896540 GCF_028018385.1 Neofelis nebulosa | reverse complement strand
AATCTCATGAACCATTAGATCATGACCTGAACCAAAATCAAGAGTCAAACGCTTAACCGACTGAGCCACCCAGGCACCCCAGAAGTTTATCATTAAAAAAAAAAAAGTTTAGGGGGCGCCTGGGTGGCTAGGTCGGTTAAGCGTCCGACTTCAGCTCAGGTCATGATCTCACGGTCCGTGAGTTCGAGGCCCGTGTCGGGCTCTGTGCTGACAGCTTGGAGCCTGGAGCCTGTTTCAGATTCTGTGTCTCTCTCTCTCTCTGACCCTCCCCCGTTCATGCTCTGTCTCTCTCTGTCTCAAAAATAAATAAACGTTAAAAAAATTTAAAAAAAGTTTATTTATTTATTGTGTGTGTGAGAGAGAGAGCATGAGGAGGGAAGGGGCAGAGAGAGAGAGGGAAAGAGAGAGAATCCGAAGTAGGCTCTGCACTGTCAGTGTGGAGCCTGAGGTGGGGTTTGAACTCACAATCTATGAGATTGTGACTTGAGCCGAAACCAAGAATTGGACACTTAACCGACTGACCCACCCAGGCGCTCCTGGAAGTGTATCAGTTTATATTAGTATTTTCAAAAAACTATTTTTGGCATTATTGAGTTTCTATATTTGTATATTTATCATCTATTAGTTGATTTCTGCTCTTTATTATTTCCTTCCTTTTTCTTTCTTGGGGTTTCAATTGCCCTTCTCTCTCTAGTTTCTTGAGATTGAAATTTAGGTCATTGACTTTTCAACCTTTATTCTTTTCTAAAATATGTATTTGGTGGTATAAATTTCCCTCTGGATACTGCTTTAGCTATATCTCATGAGTTTTGATATATCATATTTTCAGGACAATTTCTTTAAAAAACTAATGTTAATTATAATTCCTTCTTTGACCTGTGAATTATTTAGAAGCATGATGCTTACTTTCCAAATATTTTGGAATTTTTTTGATTCTTTAATCCTACTGGGACAGAGATCTCATTCTGTATGATTTCAATGTTTCAAACCTTGTTGATACTTGCTTTACAGCCAAACATATAATGTATTTTGGTAAATGTTTCAAGTGCACTTGAGAAGAATTGTTTTTGGCAGTTGTTGGGTACAGAGCTCTACATAAACCAATTAGATCAAGTAGATTAATCATGGTATTTTAAAGCCTCAAATCCTTACATATTTTTTTTTGTTTTTTTGTTCTAACACTTGAGAGAGTTGTGTTAAACCTATAATTGTAATTGTGGGTTTGTCTATTTCTCCTCTTAATTCAATAATCTTTTACTTTGCATATTTTGAAATGATGTTATTAATTGCATATAAATTTAGGACTGTTTTATCTTCCTGTTGACTTGACTCCTTAATCATTATAAAATGTCCCTCTTTATTTCTAGTAATACTTTTTGTCTTAGAATCTACTTTGTCTGAAATTAATATAGCCATAGCCATGCCAGCATTCTTTTGGTTAGCATTCTTTTTGTATCCTTATAAAGTATGTCTTTTTTAACTGAATATAGTTGTCTTTAAAAAGTCCAGTCTGGGGTGGCTGGGTAGCTCAGTTAGTTGAGCATCTGATTATTGATTTCAGCTCAGGTCATGATCACAGGATCTTGGGATCGAGCCCCGCATTGGGCTCTGTAATGAACGTGGAGCCTGCTTGGGATTCTCTCTCTCTCTGTCTCTCTGTCTCTCTCTCCTGCTCCCCCACTCATGCTCTCTCTATAGATAAATAAATAAATAAATAAACAAACAAACAAATAAATAAATATTTTAAATGTTTGTTATTTTGAGACAGACAGAATGTGAGTGGGGGAGGGACAGAGAGAAAGGGAAATACAGAATCCAAAGCAGGCTCCAGCCACAGGGCCAGATGAGGGGCTCAAACCCATGGACCATGAGATCATGACTTTGGCTGAAGTTGGCTGCTTAACTGACTGAGCCATCTAGGCACCCCAATAAATAAATAAACAAATGAATAAAAAAATATCCAATCTGAAAAAAATCCAATCTGAATTTTTTAATTTTAATGTTTATTTATTTTTGAAGGAGAGAGAGAGAGAGACAGAGCATGAGTGGGAGGGGGGAGCTGAGAGAGAGACAGAAGGGGGGAGGGGCAAGAGAGAGGGAGAGAGAGAATCCCAAGCAGGCTCTGCGCTGTCAGCATAGAGCCCAATGTGGGGCTTGATCCCACAATACTGAAATCATGACCTGAGCTGAAATCAAGTCAGGCGCTTAACCCACTGAGACATCCAGGTGCCTCTGATTTTTTTTTTTTTGAAGTAACCTACGGCACCTGCGTGGCTCAGTCGCTCAAATTTCCACCTTGGGCTCAGGTCATGATCTCACAGTTCGTGGGCTCAAGCCCTGCATTGCGCTCTGTGCTGACAGCTCAGAGCCTGGAACCTGCTTCAGATCCTGTATCTCCCTCTCTCTCTCTGCCCCTCCCCTTCTCTCTCTCTCTCTCAAAAATAAATAAACATAAAGTAACCTTACACGCAAGGTAGGGTGCAAACTCACAACCCCGAGATCAAGAGTCACATGCTCTACCGATTAAGCCAGCCAGGCACCCCCTGAATATGTTTTTAATGGAGTGTTTGGTCTATTCATAATTATTGTAATTACTGATATAGGCCACTAACTTGCTATCTTGCCTTTTGGGTGGGTTTTTTTTTTTTTTTTTTGGCTCATCTATTTTTTGTTCCTTTATCCTTTCTTTCTTGCCTTCTGTTCGATTAGTCAAGTATTTTTGCATTATTTCATTTTATCTTCTATTATATTTAAAAAATTTTTTTTTAACATTTATTTATTTTTGAGACAGAGAGAGAGGGAGACACAGAATTGGAAGCAGGCTCCAGGCTCTGAGCCATCAGCCCAGAGTCCGACGCGGGGCTCGAACTCATGGACCGTGAGATCGTGACCTGAGCTGAAGTCGGACGCTTAACCGACTGAGCCACCCAGGCGCCCCTCTTCTATTATATTTTTATTTACATCTTCATTTAGTATTCTTTTCGTCTCTGTTTAAAGGAGAATCTTAGAGAAGGCAATGCTTACTCTAGAGGACATGATCTAATAGAGGACATTCAGAGAGTCTGGCACTTACAAAGTTTGAGGATGCACCCATCAGTTTGATAGCTCAGTACACATCCCATATAATAACAGTTATAACAACAACAACAATAGCTAACACTTATACTTGAGCTTCCTATAGGCCAGGCACTGATCTAAGCGTCTTACACATATTAATTAATTTAACCATGAATACGAACATAGATAAACACTGAAACACATATTTTCTCCTCCATACTTTGTCTCTCTCAGGCCTTCTCACCTCTACGAACTCCACTTGAACCCCACTCCTCACTTTCTGGCTTCGACAACATCCCCAGGGCAGGCTCCTTTTGTGTCCAACTGCGATCCCCCCAAAACACACAGTCTGGCTCAGTGGCACAATGGGCCCCTAAGTCTCCTGTATCCCCCCTGCTGCCTTAGTATCTCTGTTCTAACCTGTACTGTTTGGTAACTGCTTGAGGGAGAGGGGACTTCAAGGATGGACCACAGCTACTCCATCCTTGTCCTCAGCCACAGCCCACCATGCACATACCTCCAACTCTCAAAAGTGTGCACCCCCGTGAGCCCAAGGATGCTCAACAACTATTTGTTGAATGAAATCAAGAGGAAAGGGTGAAGAATTCATGATCTTATGTTATATGAACACGAATACACAAGTGAAGCCATTAGTGTTGAACCAGATTCCTTCCTGGGCAAAGAAGTGTACTCCATTCCCCTCTCAATCCCTAACATCCCTCCTTCCTCTCCTTCCCCGGTAAGCCAGAACCTGGGGAGGGAGGAGAGGAGTGGCAGTGCCGGTCCCTTTCCACCTGGCAGGGCAAAGGTAAACCCTGCCTCCTTTGGCCCCATGCAGGTGCCACAGACGCGCCCCACCCCCTTGCTCAGGTCTCTCCTCTAGCTCACGCGTGCGCGCGAACACACGCACACACGCCCCACTCCCTGATTGGGCATCATTGGGTACCATGGAGTGAGGTGGAGGTTGGGAGGGGATTTGCATTTTCCTTTACCTTGTTCTCCTTCCCAGCCTCTTGACGCCCTTCCATCACCCTCCTTCGTGGCTGCAGCACACAACTATTCCGCGGCTGGCCACTGTCCGCGCGCTCCCGCAGCTTCGTCCCCGATAACTCGCCGGTTGCGCGGGACTCGATCAGCTGACGGAGACACGTTCCCCTCCCTGCCCGGAGTCACCTGGAGTCAGGCGTGCTTCCCACCCGTTCCCTAGCAGCCGCGCCTTTTGATTGGGTGTCAGGTTCACCGTGAGCGACATCATTGGCTGCAACGCCTGTCGTTCCTGTGCTTGGCCCCAGCTTTTAAGGGGGCAGCGCGGGACCGAGAGGGCCGGGAATCGGCGACGGCGTGGGGGCCGGGGTCGGGGGTCCTGGGGTTGCAGAGGCCTCGTGCCACGTCAGTCCCCGCCCCCAGGCTGGCAGTGAGCCGCGCGCCGCGGCTCCGGGCCGCGGCGCCAACCGCCTCGCGCGATCTGCGCGTGCGCACTAGCTCAGTCGCGCGCCCTCCAGGCGGTGGGCAAGGCGGCGGGCCAGTGGGCAAGGGTGGTAGGGTGGCAGGGCGGGAGGGTGGGGGAGGGCTGGGTGGGAGGGTGGGGGAGGGTTGGGGGAGGGAATGGGGAGCAGGGGTGGGTGGTGGGCCAGGGACCAAGGTGAGGGGTAATGTCTGTGGAGAAAGGGGTTCCGTTAGACTATTCGCTCTGGGGTATGAGGGATGTGCGGGGTAAGCAGCGCAGAGCAGTGAGGGGACGCGGCAAGGCCCGAGGCCAGGCCCGGCTTCACGGGCGGTCGCACCTGGAGCCAGGAAGCAGAGGGGCGCAGATTCAGCGAGAAAAATTGTGGGTGCCCTGGAACGGGCTCATTGTGATCGGGAAGAGAATGGAGCTCCTGGGTAGAAATACACAAAAGCCTAGGATGTGGGGCCCCAAGCTTGACTCTGAGAACTGGAGACTGGACGGTGTGGAAAAGAGGGTCTTGAAAGAGAAGTCAGGCCAGAGTCAGGAAAGGATGGATGTGAAGCTACTGCCCAGTGTAGCAGGTGCATTACAGGCTTCGGCAGGTTTGGGGAAAAACAGCCCAAGGGAGATGTGGGGAAAGCAAGAAATCAGAGGCAAAATAGGCGCTGAATCTGGAAGTGCAGGCACTACAGCAGGGTCTAGGATGGGGTCTGGTTTTAAAGACAGGTTGAAGGTTACTGGGGTACGGACCAGCGGAGAGGACTTGAGATCCAGGGGATATACACTAGGGCAGAATGAGGAGGCGCTGAGGTCCAGTGGAGAGAAGTTGAGGTCAAGTAGAGAGAGGCTGAGGTCAAGTGGAGAGAAGCTGAGTGGAGAGAAGCTGAGGTCAAGTGGAGAGAAGCTGAGTCTGCGTGGAGGGAAGCTGAGTCTGAGTGGAAGAAAGCTGAGTCTGACTGGAGAGAAGCTGGGGTCAAGTGGAGAGAACCAGGGATCCCGGGGAGAGAAGCTGGGGACTAGTGGAGAGGATTTGAGATCCACTGGAGATAAACTGCAGTCAAGTGCAGAAAAGCTGGGGACTAGTGGGGAGGATTTGAGATCCACCGGAGATAAATTGCAGTCAAGTGCAGAAAAGCTGGGGACTAGTGGGGAGGATTTGAGATCCACTGGAGGTAAACTGCAGTCAAGTGCAGAAAAGCTGGGGACTAGTGGGGAGGATTTGAGATCCACTGGAGGTAAACTGCAGTCAAGTGCAGAAAAGCTGGGGACTAGTGGGGAGGATTTGAGATCCACCGGAGGTAAACTGCAGTCAAGTGCAGAAAAGATGGGGACTAGTGGGGAGGATTTGAGATCCACCGGAGGTAAACTGCAGTCAAGTGCAGAAAAGCTGGGGACTAGTGGAGAGAAGCTGGAGGATTCAGGAATGGGGAGCATAAATGAAGAGGGTATTGAAAGGTTGATAGAAGTTACTGGTGCTGAGATGGAAATTCCTGTTGAAAGAGTGGAAGGGAATGATGAGCTCGAAGGGGCTAAGGAGGCGGGACTTGAGGAGGATGTCTTGGATGGGGTGAATGATATTGCTGATGAATCTGTTTCTGTGGAAGAGAAAGAGGTTACAGGTGAAGGTAGTGGTGAATGAGGCAGATGAAGGACTGAAGCTAAAGGAAGAAAGGGAAGCAGATAGCGGAAGTGTTGCAAGTCAAAAAGGAGAAATTAAAGCCAAGCAGAGCGTTATTGACCCTGAAGAGGTAAACACGAGAGAGGAAAGGAGAGCACGGGAATGAAGAGCTTCTGGGGTTGAAGGTGGAGGCGAGGGCCAATGGAGACAAAGAAGGGTGAGAAAAAGGGAAATGGGAACATTTTGAGGAGAAAGAAAAGATCTGAAAATGTGTTGATAAGTAGAGGAAAAGTGGAGATTGGTTTCTTGGAGAAGAGCTGTGCCTTGTAGGGAAATGTTTGAGAAAGGGATTTGGGGTGGGCTAGAAGATTTCGTTTGATGTGTGACTGGGTTTACGAGATACAGAAGAATGCACAGTGAGAAAAATGGAAAATTACAGAAGGACAAAGGATAGGTAATGGAGGTTGTGAAGGAAGAAGCAAGCTGGAGCGAGCAAAGAAAACTTCTCAAAGAGGATCCTGAAGAAGAATGAGGGGCTCCAAAGTGACCAAAGCAAGAGCAAAGAAAATGAGGGAAGAGAAAAAAAAGTAAGAAGTCAAGTCCCATCATAATGATTATGTGTGTTGGGTTTGAAAGTTATTTCCTTTACTCTTTCTATCATGTGTGCCCTCCCATGGAAGCCAGTTTTATTTATTTTTTTTTAATTTTTTTTCACCGTTTTTAATTTATTTTTGGGACAGAGAGAGACAGAGCATGAACGGGGGAGGGGCAGAGAGAGAGGGAGACCCAGAATCGGAAACAGGCTCCAGGCTCCGAGCCATCAGCCCAGAGCCCGACGCGGGGCTCGAACTCACGGACCGCGAGATCGTGACCTGGCCGAAGTCGGACGCCCAACCGACTGCGCCACCCAGGCGCCCCAAGCCAGTTTTACGATGTAATGGGACAGGCCTCTTGCAGGGCCCCGTACATCTGGACCAAGCTCATCCTAATGGGTCTTCCCTCTAACTGGCCCCCAGATGTATCCAGAATAATTGCTGGCCTCCACTATTTCAGTCACTTCACCATGATCACCATTTCCATGGGTTTCCCTCCCCTTCGCACATCAAATTCGAGTTGCTCATACTCAATTTGAAGTTACCTCAACTTGAAAAAAAAAAATTAAAAAAAAAAAAAGAAGTTACCTCAACTATTTGTGTTATTGTTTCCATTTTTGACCCATGTTATATATATATAATACACATTATATATGTGTATTATATATACACACATTATATATGTGTATATACATTATATATGACATACACATTGTATGTATATACACATATATAATGATATACATTATATATCATGTATATCATATATATTTATGTATAAATATATATATATATATATATATATATTTTTTTTTTTTTTTTAAGAGAGAGATTGAGAGAAAGTGCAAGTGGGGGGTGGGGAGAGGGGCAGAGGGAAACACAGAGAATCCCAGGCAGGCTCCACACTCAGTGTGGAGCCCAACCCGGGGCTTGATCCCACAACCCTGGGATCATGACCTGAGCTAAAATCAAGAGCCGGACACTCAACCAACCGAACCATCCAGGCGCCACTCCATCTTTGGCTTTTATTTGCTCATTTAATCACGTGGACTTTTCTTCCTGTGTCAGTCTCCTTTGGGGCTTTCTTTTATGACTCCCACATGCCATCCGTCATCCACTGTCATCCCAGGGAAGAGAGGACCCCCTGAGTGCCTGCTGTCACGACATCAGTGTCAGAACTTAGGTTCTTAGGTCCTGTTTTTCTCTTGGATAGGGATGTAAGGAGATGACAGAAAGCAGCCATGGAGTGTTAGGATGAAAGAAATATTTCTCCCTTTTCCTCCATATACTTCTTTTATTGATTCATTTCCTTACTTATTTTTAATGTAATTTTTTTAAGTTTCTTTATTTTTTTGACAGAGACAGAGAGTGAGCGGGGAGGTGCAGAGAGAGGGGGGAGACAGAGAATCCCAAGTAGGATCCGCGCTGTCAGCGCAGAGCCTGACGCGGGGCTTGAATTCACGAACGTTGAGATCATGGCCTGAGCTAGAACCAAGAGTTGGATGCTTAACCACCTGAGCCACCCAGGAGCCCCACCTCCATGTACTTTTAAAAGTCTGTAATATTTCTGAGGAGTAGAAACTTCACCATATCATAAGTATCATGACACAAATTTAGAATAGACTCATGTTTTTATTTTGTTTAATATTTTATTTTTGAAAGAGAGAGAGAACACAAATAGAGGGGGGTCAGAGGGAGACACAGAATCCGAAGCAGGCTCCAGGCACTGAGTTGTCAGCACAGAGCCAGAAGCCCGACGCGGGGCTCGAACTCACGAACCGTGAGATGAACAGAGCCAAAGTTGGACACTTGACCGACTGAGCCACCCAGGTACCCCTAAATTGTTCACTTTTTACATACCCTTTGCTAGTTTTCTGCCAAGTTTCCAAAAGATCTGTAAAGCCCATGTCATAGTTTTGTTCATCTAGTCAAACCTAATAGATAATTTATTAATTTCACTTTTTTTCCCAGCAATTTCCTTCTTTGAGTCCTTTGTCGTCTGGGTCTGACGTAGAGTGGCTCTGTTCCAGGCTTCCTCCACAGCTACTTTCCTGGACTTCTTAACCCTTCTCTCTGTTCTTCTGTGTTGGATCTCCTACTGCCTGGATCTTCGATCTTCTCCCTCTCTCTTGTTTTACAGTCTTATTTTGGTCAACCACATCCTCTAATAGCTTCCAGAGATGGATATGACCTGTTTTTCTTCCATATATGAATTACCTGTTTTCTACCACTCTGACGGGTCAGTCTGCCCTCTTGTCTCATTTTCTGTGCTTCTACTATAGGACATTGGAGCCCGGTTAGGGCTCTTATCTTTTTTTCTATTTTTGTCCCTCTTTTTTTATTCTACTCTCTGGACAGTGTCATTAACTTTACCTTCTTATCCTTTCTGTTGAGGGTTTTTTTTTTTTTTTTAATTTCGATTCTCTTGTTCACTGATTGTTTCTTTTTTTATATAGCATTTCTGTTTTTATTTCATGTACATGTTCTCTTAGCTCTCCAAGGAAGAACTTTCCTGTTTCTAATTGTTCTGCTTTTCTTATTGTTTCCTTTGAATTCTTCTCCCCCCACCACCCTTTTCTGGTGTGTGTGTGTGTGTGTGTGTGTGTGTGTGTGTGTGTGTGTGTGTGTGAAGTTTTCCTCAAATGTTTGATCTTATTCCGTGTGCACAGATGGGGCTTGTTAATTGACGGTCTTCATTCTTTATGATTTTTACTGTATTTATCCCTTTATTTTCATCTTGGTGAGGTTTGGAGTTAAACATTGTGTGTTCAGTCTGCCGTGTTTGACAAAAAGTCTCCTCCAATACATTTTGATTATTCTTTTTTTTAATTTTATTTTTTAATTTTTTTTTAATTTACATCCGAATTAGTTAGCATATAGTGCAACAATGATTTCAGGAGTAGGTTCCTTAGTGCCCCTGACCCATTTAGCCCATCCCCCCTCCCACAACCCCTCCAGTAACCCCCTGTTCTCCATATTTATGAGTCTCTTATGCTTTGTCCCCCTCCCTGTTTTTATATTATTTTTGTTTCCCTTCCCTGATGTTCATCTGTTTTGTCTCTTAAAGTCCTCATATGAGTGAAGTCATATGATTTTTGTCTTTCTCTGATTGACTAATTTCACTTAGCATAATACCCTCCAGTTCCATCCACATAGTTGCAAATGGCAAGATTTCATTCTTTTTGACTGCCGAGTGATACTCGATTGTATATACATATGACATCTTCTTTATCCATCCATCCATTGATGGACATTTGGGCTCTTTCCATACTTTGGCTATTGTTGATAGTGCTGCTGTAAACATTGGGATGCATGTGTCCCTTGGAAACAGCACACCTGTATCCCTTGGATAAATACCTCGTAGTGCCATTGCTGGGTCGTAGGGTAGTTCTATTTTTAGTTTTTTTGAGGAACCTCCACACCGTTTTCTAGAGTGGCTGCACCAGCTTGCCTTCCCATACATTTTGATTATTCTTAATTGAATTTTCAAGTGTAACCCTGATTTTCATCTTGAAGGTAACTTACTATTTCCTTTATGAATTTTCCTGGGTCAAAGTGACTAACATAGTGAACAAATAAACCTCAGCACACAGCAAAGTACTAGATCAGTGATTATAAACATGCTGTAATTGCTCTCATCTTAAAAAAAAAAACAAACGTGGGGGCACCTGGGTGGCTTGGTCGGTTGAGTGTCTGACTTCGGCTCAGGTCATGATCTCACAGTCCGTGAGTTCGAGCCCCGCGTCGGGCTCTGTGCTGACGGCTCAGAGCCTGGAGCCTGTTTCAGATTCTGTGTCTCCCTCTCTCTCTGCCCCTCCCCTGTTCATGCTCTGTCTCTCTCTGTCTCAAAAATAAACAAACGTTAAAAAAAATTTTTTTTTAAAAACGCATCTTAAACCTGTTATCTCATTTTTAAAACAACACAAAACCTCTCTTGACCACACACATATTCCCCTCTGGCTACCGCCCCATTTTCCTGGCTCCCTGTGGTAGGCACAAAAGTGGCCCCTCAAAGATATACTCACTTCCTGATCCCAGGAACCTGTGCATATGGCCTCATATGACAGAAGGGTGAATATTAGTTGACATGGCAAAAGATGATTAAGTTACAGACCTTGAAAGGGGGAGCTTATTCTAGATCATCTGGGTGAGCCCTAAATGCCATCACAAGCACCCTTATAAGAAAGAGACAAAGGAGATCAGACACAGAGAAGAGGAGGCGGCCGTGTGAGCCCAAAGCCGGAGGCAGGAATGATTCGGCCACCAGCGGTTGGAACAGCAAAGAATGGATTCTCCCTCAGAGCCTCTGGAGAGTGTGTGACCCTTGCCAAGGCCTTGATTTTGGACTTTTGGCCTCCAGAACTCTAGTCTCTGGAGGGAATAAATTTCTGTTCTTCTAAGCCATGCAGCTTGTGGTAATTTTTTACAGCAGCTCTAGGAAACTAATACATTCCCTTCACAGCAGGATTCCTCCAAATAGTTGTTTACCCTTTTTCTAATCTTCTCCCTTCCTTTTTATCCAGCTGTTTATATTGGACTTTTAAAAACATACAGAAAAGTTGAAAGTTTAGAGCAACTAACTATTCTTTGCCTGGATTTAACAGTTGGTAATAGTTTGCCCTGTTGTGCTTTGTTAGTACCTCACGGATCTCCTAAGAATGGAGACATTCTCCTCCAGGGGCACCTGGGGGGCTCAGTCAGTTAAGCGTTGGACTCTTGATTTCAGCTCAGGTCATGATCTCACTGTTCATCGTGAGTTTGAACCTGATGCTGCTCTCTGAGCTGACGGCACAGAGCCTGCTTGGGACTCTCTCCCTCTCTCTCTGCCCCTCCCCAACTTGAGGTCTCTCTCTCTCTCTCTCTCTCCCCTCAAGATAAATAAATAGGGGTGCCTGGGTGGCTCAGTCGGTTAAGCCTCTGACTTCAGCTCAGGTCATGATCTTGCGGTTTGTGGGTTTGAGCCCCGTGTCGGGCTCTGTGCTGACAGCTTAGAGACTGGAGCCTGCTTCAGATTCTGTGCCTCTCTCTCTCTCTCTCTCTCTCAAAAATAAATAAACATTAAAAAAAAATTTTAAGATAAGTAAATAAACTTTAAAAAGTTAAACAAAGACATTTTCCTCCATATCCACAACACCTAAGTAAATTAGAACATTTTAAATTTAATAAAATAAAAATTAAGAATAATTCCCTAAAAGCATCTAATATTCAATCTATATTTAAATTTCCTTCCAAATAAAATAAAATAAAATAAAAATTTCCTTCCTTGTCCCCAAAAGATCTTTTATAACCTTTTTTCCTTGACCCAGCATGCATTCAGGGCTAATGTATTGAATGTGTTTGTTAACTCGTTTTAATCTACGTTAATTTCCTCTAATTTTGTTTTTAACAGCTTTGACTTTTTAAATAATTTAAGCCTGTTTTCTTAGATGTCTAGCATTCTGGATTTGTCTAGTTGTGTCCAGATGGTATCATTTAGTTCATTCTTCTATCCACTGTAGTTCTCATGTACTAGAAGTTGGAGCCATAGGCCCTGGTTTCTTTCTCTGTAGCACTTATCACCTCTGACTCAGAATTTGCCTTCTGTCCTTTTTTTATTATCATCTCTCCCCAGTAGAATATAAGCCCCATGAGGGAATCAATGTGTGCCTGCTGGGTTCCCTGTTCTAGTCTGCTGTCTAACCAACACATAGTAGGCACTCAGCATGTGTTTGTGATAGGAACTAAAGTCATATTAAGTGACTTTACCTGTGTCAATACTATTTAACATCTAATGGGAAATTGCTAGAATAATTTACCCTGTTCCTTAGAATAAATCACATTTTTTGAGGCCTCAAATGCCTGAAAATATCTTTATTCCATATTTGAGGTTTGTCTAGGTATAGAATTTTCCCTCAGTAGTTTGAAGACATGCCCCTTTGTGTTCTTCCTTCACTCATGGCCATTGAGAGTCCACATCCATTTTCGTGCTTGAGCCATTGCGCATGAGCAGGCGATCTGTATATGTGGTGTTTTCTTCTCCTTGCCTCTGTTATTTCTGCTAATTTACTGGTCAGACGTTTATAGCTTGCTTACCCTTCTATTCTCTAGGAACTCTGATCCCATAGTTGGACAATAAAATAGACATAGTCGGTGTGGGCAGAATTGTAAAGATAAGCTACAGAAGGCTCGGCCCTAGAAGTAGGATCTTTTTGCAAGTGGTGACAGCTAACATTTCCTGAATTCTTCTGATAATCTGAATAATTTCATAGGCACCATGCTAAGCACTTTACATGCTCCCTGTCATTTCATCCTTCCAACAACTAACTCTCTGAGACGGGAACTATTACCGTGTCAACTCCACTGGGTAGAAACTGCCAGGGCCATGCCCTGAGCCCACAGCTGCACTGGAAACCACCCTGATGAACTACCCCCTCTGTTCCTACGAGACAAGGCCTGCTACTGGGTTTCCCAGCCCGCCAAAGCAGGGTCTGCGATCCTGCCCTGGGGGCGGGGAATGAGGCGGGCAGCAACCCGGTCCAGCTCTTCAGTGAGGCGTGTTGAACGAGTGCTTCGGTGGCAAGTTTTAAAGAACATAAATGCCAAAAAGCAGTGATGTTTATTTTCTTTCCCAGATCTCTGCCTTCCCAAGATCATCTGCTCCTAGCCTCGTCTGGTGATTCTCTGAGCACGGAGAAGTTGTTGCCTCTCTTAAAGGAGGCCCACACAGGCACGAGGTCAGGACAGTTGTGTGGGGCTCTCCAATTGCACTGCACAATGTGTACATGACGAAGGAAATAATCAGACCTGTTCTTTGGATGGATTACATTTTCTCCTGGGACACCGGATGCATTCCACTGAGGCCGCAGAAAGGAAAAGGATTGAGACGCCACGACAAATGGAGGCCACCTTGTAAGTGCCGATATTTTCAATCATCTAGATAGCTGGAACTTTATAGATGTAATATCCTTTAAAATTAACCAAAATGCACACATTTGAGGGCATCGAGGCTCTCGAGTGATTTTATGTATCTCTATTATCCTGTTCTTTCTTTGCATATTTGCCAAAGATCCTGTTTCTTGCAACGGGATGTGTTAAAAATGACTTTATGAAAAAAAAAATGACTTTATGGTTTGGCTTGTGTTTAAATGCCCCCCTTTGCCGGTCCCATTAATTCATTCAGCAAACACTGAACACTTATTGTGTGCCAGCTGGGAATGCAACAAATGTGAAGGACCAGGTTCTTGCCCTTGGCCACCTGTCTCTTGTTGACACAGACCTCTCAACACGTAGATGTCCGTGCACCGTGAGGCGGGCGAGGAGGGCGCTATGTACTAAGACGGGTGTAACTGCAGAAGGGGGAGGGCCTGGCCTTGCGGCTGGTGGCGGGGGGCAATCAGAGAAGCCTTCCTCGTGGAGGTGACCACTTGGGGCAGGACTTAGAAGGGTGAGAAAGGGTCCACGCTGGGTGAGGAGAGGACAAGCAAACATTCTCAGAAAGAAGATTGCTGAGGACAGTGACTGGGGACTGCATGGCTCAGTCAGGAGAGGAGAACAGTCATTTGGTGCAGCCGGAGCAGAGAGAGTATTATAGAGACTGGCACACTCTGGAAAACAGTATGGGAGGTTCCTCAAAAAATCAAAACTAGAACTACCCTACGACCCAGCAATGGCACTGCTAGGTATTTATCCAAGGGCTACAGGTGTGCTGTTTCGAAGGGACACACGCACCCCCATGTTCATAGCAGCACTATCGACAACAGCCAAAGTATGGAAAGAGCCCAGATGTCCACCGATGGATGAATGGATAAAGAAGATGTGGTATATCTATACAATGGAGTATTACTCGGCAATCAAAAAGAATGATATCTTGCCATTTGCAACTACGTGGATGGAACTGGAGGGTATTATGCTAAGTGAAATTAGTCAAAGGGAAATATCATATGACTTCACTCATATGAAGACTTTAAGAGACAACAGATGAACATAAGGGAAGGGCAACAAAAATAATATAAAAACAGGGAGGGGGACAAGACAGAAGAGACTCATAAATATGGAGAACAAACTGAGGGTTACTGGAGGGGTTGTGGGAGGGGGGAGGGGCTCAATGGGTCAGGGGCATTAAGGAATCTACTCTTGAAATCACTGTTGCACTATATGCTAGCTAACTTGGAGGTAAATTTAAAAAAATAAAATAAAATAAAATGATAGAGACTGGCAGGATGTGAGCTTGGCATAGCCTGGGACAGCCTTGAATGCAGGGTTAAGGAAGTTAGCCTTTGCTCTGTAGGCGACAGGGAGAATGACACCATGAGATCTTTGCTTTACGTGGCTTACCAAGCTGAGAGACATAATCAACAGGGTGCAGCATCAGGGGGGCTCAGAGTGGAGCACTGAGTAGGTGCTCAATAAAGCGGGAGATATGATTATTAGGTCATTAAAATGAACAGTTCAAGGGGCACCTGGAGCGTCTGACTTAGCTCAGGTCATGATCTTCCGGTTCATGGGTTCCAGCCCCACGTCAGGTTCTATTGCTGACAGCTCAGAGCCTAGAACCTGCTTTGGATTCTGTGTCTCCCTCTCCCTGCCCCTTCCCTGCTCATGCTCTGTCTCTCTCTCTCTCTCTCAAAAATAAACCTTGGTGTGCCTGGGTGGTTCAGCCGGTTAAGCGTCCAACTTCGCTCAGGTCATGATCTCACAGTTTGTGAGTTCAAGTCCCACGTCAGGCTCTGTGCTGACAGCTCAGAGCCCGGAGCTTGCTTTGGATTCTGTGTCTCCCTCTCTCTCTGCCCCTTCCCCGCTCGTGCTGTCTCTCTCTCTCTCTCAAAAATAAGCAAACATTAAAAAAATAATAAAATAAAATAAATACACCTTAAAAAATATTAAAAAAAAAAAAAAGAATGAACAGTTCAAGGTAGAGAGGTCAAGGCTATGAACTAAAGCAGAGAAAGTGGGGACAAGAACCAGAGGATAGATTGGAGGGGGTTTTAGAAGTCCTGTTGAACAGGATTGCTAATTAATTGTGAATGGATGGTGAGGAGGGAGGCACCGCACTTAGACATAGCAGTAGCTGACGCGTATCATCCGGTGCTTACTCTGTAGTCAGGCGCTTTGCCCTAACTCATTTAATTTAATCCCATAATAGCCATAATAGCCCTATTAGAGGGATTGTATTACTATTCGCATTTCATAGGAGAGGAAGTTGGAGCCTGGAGTGTTCCACCAAGGCGACAAGGCAGGTATAGTGTGGTAGTGGTTAGGATTTGAACCCAAGACAATCGGCGCCCTTAGCTACTACACAGCTTCAGCAGCTGACTGAAGTTTGGGACCAACCGATTGGGATGTGAAGTGACCACTTCAGACAGCAATTACCCAAGTGGCAGATTAGGGCCTAGAGCCCGCTGAACCCACCTTCTGCCCCCCCAGAGCTCACAGACAGGCCACTGGGTACCCCATCAGGCCATAGCCCTGTTGTGTTTGTCTTACAGAATACTTTTAAAAACATTTTTAGAACTGATTGCTAATGTTAAAAAAATCTAGAGAGTCACACTAAAGCCGGCTGGATTATTTTTATTATTATTATTAATTTAAATATTTTATTTTATTTTATTTTATTAATTTTTTAAGTTTTTTTTTTTAACATTTATTCATTTTTGAGAGTGAGACAGACAGAGCATGAATGGGGGAGGGGCAGAGAGAGAGGGAGACCCAGAATCCGAAGCAGGCTCCAGGCTCCGAGCTGTCAGCACAGCACCTGACGCGGGGCTTGAACTCACAGACTCCGAGATCGTGACCTGAGCTGAAGTCGGACGCTTAACCGACTGAGCCACCCAGGCACCCATTTTGTTTATTTTAGAGAGAGAGAGAGAGAGAGAGGGTGCAAGTAGGGGAGAGGGGCAGAGGGAGAGAGAGAGAATCTTAAGCAGGCTCCATGCTCAGCACAGAGTCCGAAGCAGAGCTCAGTCCCACGACCCTGGGATCATGTCCTCGGCCGAAATCGAGAGCCGGCTGCTCAACCGACTGAGCCAGCCAGGGTCCCCAGCCTTGATTATCTTGAAAAGTGAGAAAATCTGGCCATACTGGGCCCATATAGCAACCCTTGCTGCCTATTCTGTGTTTCCTTCAGCTGGGACCTGTGCTCTCCCGTTGGCCAGAGCTCACCGGCCTGGGGTCCCTGCCCACCTCCACGTGTGCTGGAGTCTGCATCCCTCGGCCACAAGCTGGTCCAGTCTGATGCGAGGCTGTTTTTGTGCATTTCATCCTGTGTCAAGCCCAGGCCTCCACTGACGGTTAAATACTCCTTTCGAACTTCAGGGAATATAAGATAAAAACAAACAACACATTTTGCTTTGTTTTTTCCCTTCATGCTGTGGGAATTGAGAAAAAATAATCACCCATCCACACTTGAGTGCCCACAGGAGGAGGGCCACGGACAGGCAGTGTGGGACAAAAGTGAATGGTCACAGTTCCTGAAACCAGCACCAGGTGAAAGGGAAATCTCAGTCGTGCCGTGGAAAACAGCAGATGTAATGGCAGCTATACAAATCATGCTGTGACCTCTTTCTGTTTAATTTGTTCGGAACTTAATAATTTGCCTGGGTTTTGAACTGGCTTCTTTGGGCATGTTACAAGGAAGCTTTGGAGGAAAATACGTGTGCACGTATGCATGTGTGTGAGGCGTGCGTGGGCCATAGCTTACACTCCGTAGCTTGGGATTCTCTGCAGAAGTTGGATTTCAAAATTTTATTTTAAAATTTTTATGATTTATTCAAGATTTGAAAAGATGTTTCTGTACCACTAAGTTAAAACGTGAGGCACAGGGCAGCAAACATGTTCCCATATTAAATATTTTTTTTAGTTTTTTTTTTAACGTTTATTTTTGAGACAGAGAGAGACAGAGCATGAACGGGGGAGGGGCAGAGAGAGAGGGAGACACAGAATCCGAAACGGGCTCCAGGCTCTGAGCCGTCAGCACAGAGCCTGACGCGGGGCTCGAACTCACGGACCGCAAGATCGAACTCGGACGCTTAACCGACTGAGCCACCCAGGTGCCCCCCCATATTAAATATTTTGTTGCACTAAAGGTGTAACCATTCCCGCAGCAGCGGTCAGCTTGGATACATCATGGATTTTATGCTTGTGTGGTTGTCTGCAAGTCGTAAGCTGCACTCGGAGACACGGGTTCAAATGAGAAATAGAGCTGACGTCAGAGTTGTAGGAGTTTGACTCCTAATCTGTGTTGTTTGTAGTGACACCTGACAGTTTCCCCTCACGCCACCTGATTCAGGAACTGGAAGAAGGCAGCCGCTGTGGCTGGGCTGGAATGTCTCAGGCCACCGGGCACCATTCTGGGAGGGCCCCTGCGTCTCAGGGTTCACTGTCCATCTCAAAAGGGTCATCTGTTCTGTTAGACCACACCACCCCCACTCTCGAGAGGCCAGCCCCGCAAGCTTTCCCCCCGAGAGCTAGACGTAGTGCGCAGGTTCGCGGTGCAGATCAATCCGGTCTCTGGAGCCGTTCCTACACAGATTACACCGGCTCCTGAGGTCACACTGCTGTGCCTTGGACTCTGACCCCTGCCTAGAACATTCTTCTTCCTCCTCTCCTCCCTCCTCAGAGACTCCCTACACCTGGGGTGCACACCCAGGGTGGGACCCGGGCGTGTGTTGAGGCCAATTCTTCCGTTTGACCAATTCTTCCATTCTTATCCGCGTCACTCGGAATCCGTTGTTCCTTATTGATATCGTGTCGGTACTAGGTAGTCAGCACCGTGCTGACAGCCAGGGACACAACAGACAGGTGCCCTGCTCCTGGGGACAAGAGGAGCATGCAGGGACTCGCTCGTGAGCAAGGTGGCACTTGTCACAGGACTCGAACAACTGGTGTTTTATCTCAGCCACATTATGATTTCATTTCCGTGGTGAGGCCTCAAAAGCCTAGGCGCCCCAGCAGATCAGCCAGGCGCGTGGTAAAATTCTACTTCTTCCTTCATTTACCAAATATTTGCTAAACACCCATTACTTGTCAGGCGCTGTGCGGGATGTCAGGATTATAACAGAGGACAGAAGTGACACATTTGTCACTCGGAACTTGCGCTGTCACAGAAGGTGACAGAAAAAAAAAATAGCTCAATATGTAACCTGAGCTAAGAATTTTGGAGAAAAACCAAGCAGGGTAAGGGAGAGAGAATGACCTGAGGCAGGAGTGAGGGGCCTGCGCTTTTAGACACAGTATGTAGGAAGGCCTTTCCGATGAGGTGACTCCTGAAGCAGGGCCCAGAAGGAGGGGAGGGAGAAGCAGCTGTTTGGAGGAAGTCCTTCCCCGGGTGAGGGGGGTGGGGGTGCGGGGAGGACTCCCCAGTGGCAAGTGGCCTGGCCTTTTTGAGAAATCAGAAGTCACCAGCTGAACTCCTGCCCCCGCCGTTTCCTCGTCCGCAAGTCCATGGGCTTGTTGGGAGGAACAGACAAAATCATTTACGGAAATATCTATGTCAACCGTCAGGCACTGTGTAAAAGGTTACTGTCTTTGTGTTGACTTTACCCGGCTTTTGTAGAGTGTCTAAATCGTCAGGATTGTAATTGTTATATTACAGTTCTGCCCTTTCATTTTTTGTATGATCGTGGTGAAATTCATCTAACATGTAATTATCCCTTATAAAGTACGTACTCCAGTGGCATTTAGTCCATTCATTCTGCGTGCACCCACCATCTCTGTCTGCTTTCAGACTTTTTCATCATCCTGCTCTTAAGATTTTCAGATTCGTTTATGCAGCCCCTCTTGAAAAAAGCCTTTCCCCCCATATCTGACTTTGTCCATTCCGGTTCTGGCTGGCCTTCCCCAGTTCCTATGACTCCTCCGTGTGTTTATTCAACAGCTATTTATCGAGCAGCTACTGTGCAACGGGCACCAGGCTAGGTCAGTACTAAGGATATGGCGGGGACAAAGGACACACAGGCCTTCACTTAGGGGACTCGTAATCCAGGGGGGATTTAGGCTCTGAACATGTAATTACCAGGAAATTGATTTAAATTGGATAAATGCTGATAAGAAAAAAGTGCTTTGAAAATTGTGTTGAAAACATTTGTGGCGTTATAAAAGCTACTAGAAGTGAGAAGTTTATTTTTTATTATTTTTTTTTTTTAATTTTTGGGACAGAGAGAGACAGAGCACGAACGGGGGAGGGGCAGAGAGAGAGGGAGACACAGAATCGGAAACAGGCTCCAGGCTCCGAGCCGTCGGCCCAGAGCCTGACGCGGGGCTCGAACTCACGGACCGCGAGATCGTGACCTGGCTGAAGTCGGACGCTTAACCGACTGCGCCACCCAGGCGCCCCTAGAAGTGAGAAGTTTAATAGCTACTAGCTACTAAAGCTCCGGCTAGCATGACCATATTGTTCTTAGTTCAGAGACACTGGAAAGAAAGATCACCTCCGGGAAGTGACCTGGATTGTGTCAGCACTGAGTGGGAAGGCAGGGGCTGAGGTCAGAGCGGTGACATCTCGTTCATTTCCTCCTGACATCAGTCTGTTGAGACACTCAGCGACAGACAGTGTTACCATTGCTCCCATTTTGTAGACGTGGAAACTGAGGCACAGAAGGTCGTGCCTTGCCTCGTGCCACCTGGTGGGGATTTTATTTCTCTTTAGCCCTCCGTCTGGTAGAGCTGAAAAGCATTTCGTCCAATAGGGGTCAGTGCTGCACCTGACTGGGTTTAAGACCTGCTCTGTCGGTCGGGATCCACCCAGCCCACTTGGTGTGCCCCCAGCCTTCCAGGAGAGGGCACTGCTAGGCTGGCCTTGGAGCCACCTCACCAGAGCTCCTGGGTCCTGCCCTCCAGCGCCCCCGCCCCCAGACTCATGACCCAGCGAGCTCTCAGCTCCCCCAGGCCTTTTCTTGCACACTCATGTGTGCGTCTGTGTTTTCCTAGATGATTGTTTCTTAATCACGCTACGGAATAACAAATCAGGGCTAGTGACCCAAGTTACCTCGAGTGACGAGCCGGGGAACACCAAAACGTAGGTACAGCCCCCTGGGCGGGGAGCCACAAAAACTGCTGGCGTGGTCCTCGTAGCCACGTGGTCCAGCAGAGCCATGGCAGTGCCCACACTGCACGTCCGTCATGTAGGCGCAATCGTCGGGTTTCTTTAGGCAAGGTGACCTGGCAGCGCTTCCACCCCACCCACAGCTAGTTTCGCTTTCCTAATGTTGTTAAAAAGTGCCTCCTAACCGAAGTAGGGTGGTTGAACCCGTTCCAACATTTTACTTAATTTTCGAATGTGACCACTTGCTGGAGATCTCTTCCTTCTAGTGGGTCTCTTCCCTTTCTTCTCGGGAAGATGCCCGCGACTGTCCTCTTTGGCATTTGTCCAAAGTCCAGTTTCTAGTAGCTTTGGGGCTGTGGTTTAATTTTAACCATAAGAGCTTCTTTTAGAATAATTACTTTTTAATCTGGAAAGAGCCAGTTTGTTACAGAACAATAACACCTCCTTCCTGGAACCAGTAGACAGAGTTACGTTCATTTACTGCTGATGTGTCTTTTTTTTTTTTTTTTAATTTTTTAAACATTTATTCATTTTTGAGAGACAGAGCGCAAGTGGGGGTGGGGCAGAGAGAGAGGGAGACACGGAATCTGAAGCAGGTTCCAGCCTCTGAGCTGTCAGCACAGAGACTGACACGGGGCTTGAACTCACGAACCATGAGATCATGACCTGAGCCGAAGTCAGATGCTTAATCGGCTGAGCCACCCAGGCGCCCCTGATACATTTCTTTTTAAAAGGGGAGACTGATTTGAAAAGGGGGAAATGAAAACTGTGGATAGGGCAGTTTGAAGGACTGTTTGAGTGTCTGCTCTAATCAAGGCTGTAAACACCGGGTGTCTTGAGAGTGGGCTTGGGAGAGCACCCAGGGACCAAATGATTTAGAGGTCCTTGAGCAGGCCCTGGAACGAATGCAGCAGAAAACGGCTTTTTAGAGCTGTCCTGTGGGCAGCCTTGTGGCGTTCGGTTTTCTGGGACAATCTCCGTTTCTGAGACCGAAGATACACTGGCCGTTGGCCAGGTCATGCATCAAGATGGCCACCAATTCTTGGTTCTGAAATGTGGTCACCAGAGAGGCCTGTGAGCCGTGACAGGCATCATCTCCTTAGCAATGACCTTACCCAGGCAGTGAAGCAGGGCTGGGATCCCCAGGGCACCGGTGAGGGTACTTCCAATTCCTCTTTCGCCTATGATGCAGGTCCTTTGGTAACAATGACTTGTATCTGTAGGGCATTAAAGATCTTGATGCAGAAAGACAGAAACTGGTAATCAACCCTTTTGCGGTTTAGGTGGCAAACCCCTTTCTTTGGAAATTCAAAAAAAAAAAAAAAAAAAACCACAAAGATGAAAAGAATATAGAATATGCAACGGAGACCAGTTCTAGAAAAAATTATTTATGCCATTCTGAGCTAAGGCAAACAAATTTGGGAAGACTTCCTCGTTTTACAGAAAGAGTTTTTCACTTCACCAGAGATTCACACTCGGATTTATTTAAATATGAAGCTCTTCTAGAGCATTTGAGTAAGAGGGAGGACAGACACACTGGAGGCTAACTTTCAAAAGCTGTTCCCAGCGGGAGATGAGTGTTAAATGAAAAAGTGTCTGATTGCCCAGTGAGTCAGTAAGGGCTGAGGCTTCCATTTAGAAAAATCTGACCTTGCACAGACTTTCAAGGGCAGGAGCGGAAAGCCAGGAACGGCGAGCTGGCCTGATTGGTCCCACAGTAGCTCCTGAAGGCAGAGGCTGTGGCTTTCATAACTCCTCACTGCTGGGGCCCCTGGTTCAGAACACTCAGTGAATATCCGACCAACACATTTATTGGTTAGATTCGGTGCTTGTAAGGAGAAAGATCTTGCGATCTGATCCAGCACAGAATCAGAGCCTGGTGCTTCCCACTTCTCTTGCCTCTGCATGAGTCCTGAAGAAGAAGAGGAAAAGTGCAAGTTTCATGTGCCCAGAGGAAAAAATTCATACAGAGATGAATTGGGGGGGGGGGGGGGAAAGGAAAAGAAATAAAGCCGAGCTAATCTGGGAGTTTGATCACTACTGAGAAGGAGTTTTTGTTTCGTCATTCAGTTTCTAGCACGGCCTCCAGCTCAGACCTGTGCAGCCAAGTCTCACGAAGCTCCTTCCCTGCTCGGGCCTTCTCCCTGCCCCCTGGGCTCACTCATTTGGACCTGGGCTGCTACACCCCAAGGCACCCCTCTTTCCTGAATCCTCCCCACGCACCTACCAAAGGCAGAGGGGTTAGGGTGGCACTCTCAGGGAGGTGCTAGGCTTCCCGAATGGTGCCATCACCCCCTAGGAAGGACTTCTACTTGGTGATGCCCTGGAGGAGCCCTGGGAGGTAACCGGTTGGGCACTGATTCAGTTGGAAGAGAGCTCAGAGGAAGATGCTTAACTGGAGGAAATAGGGGCGCCTGGGTGGCTCAGTCGGTTGAGCGTCCGACTTCAACTCAGGTCACGATCTCGCGGTCCGTGGGTTCGAGCCCCGCGTCGGGCTCTGGGCTGATGGCTCGGAGCCTGGAGCCTGCTTCGGATTCTGGGTCTCCCTGTCTCTCTGCCCCTCCCCCGTTCATGTTCTGTCTCTCTCTGTCTCAAAAATAAATAAATGTTAAAAAAAAAATAACTGGAGGAAATAAGTCAGTTCAGGGAAGGATGGGTCTGTGTCTCCAATTGGTTTGGGGGTAGGAGGGTAGAATCAGGAACTTTTGCACCAAGAATTCCTAGAATGTTATGATGATTTTTCTAAGATTCTCTTATCTTTTTACTATTTATTTATTATTATTTTTTAAATGTTTATTATTTTTTGAGAGAGACAGAGACAGAGACAGAGCTTGAGCAGGGGAGGGGCAGAGAGAGAGGAAGATACAGAATCCGAAGCAGGCTCCAGGCTCTGAGCCGTCAGCACAGAGCCCGACGCGGGGCTCGAACCCACGGACCATGAGATCATGACCTGAGCCGAAGTCAGACACCCAACCGACTGAGCCACCCAGGCGCCCCAGTTATTATTTATTTTTGAGAGAGAGAGCGCAAGTGAGGGAGGGGCAGAGAGAGAGAGGGGACAGAGGATCTGAAGCAGGCTCTGTGCTGATAGCAGAGAGCCTGATGTGGCACTCGAACTCATGAACCGTGAGATCCTGACCTGAGCTGAAGTCGGGCAGTTAACCAACTGAGCCACCCAAGCACCCCCAAGATTCCCTTATCTTAAGGTTTGTACTCCTTCAGCCAGCACACACGGGATTGGGACTTTCCTTTTGTCTTGATTATAGCCTCAGAATCACAGGAAAATCCATGAGAATCATAGAGTCTGAAAAACGAAAACTCTCACAGAGAAGGCTCAGCGTATTGAGGTAGATGTCAGAAGTCATGAGATATGTTATTGGTCAGTGAGAAATTTCCCCTAAATAATCTTTCAGAGAAAGGAATGGAGGGGCGCCTGGGTGGCTAGTTGGTTAAGCATCTGACCCCTGATGCTGGCTCAGGTCATGATCTCATCGTTCATGAGATCGAGCCCCACGCTGGCACTGACAGCATGGGGCCTGCTTGGGATTCTCTCTCCCCCTCTGTCTCTGCCCCTTCCCTTCTCTGGCATGCTCTCTCTCTCTCTCTCTCTCTCTCTCTCTCTCTTTCTTTCTCTCTCTCTGTATCTCTCAAAATAAATAAACATTTAAAAAAAAGGAATGGAGTCAAGGGCTTAAGTTGGAATATATGTGGTCGACCTAGTTATAAGGTTGGCTGTCTGTTTAATTAATAGATACTTCCATGGTGTGGGACAGCAAGGTCACACGTAGCCCTGGATAGTCACAATGCTGTCCTGGGGCTCTGGAAAAAATGGTGACAAAGGATTCAGCTTCAGGCGTATTCGATCTTAGTCTCCAGGCTGGCATGGATCAGAAGTAGCATAAAATATTGAAGTGGCATCCCAAATATTAGTTCTAAAGAACAAACTGAATGGAGAGGGAGAGCATCTTAGATCGAGCCAGGGCAGCCAAGCCCCTGGCGAGTGACGTCACTCACGTGTGCCTCGAGGGAGCACCTGCGGCGGTTTGGGATTTGTAGTCCGCTGTGGGACCACAGTGCTGACAGGGTTCTTCCCCGAGTTAGACTTACCGTGTCGGCAAGACACGGTTTTTATGACTTGTTCACCACGTCGTGGCACATTAGGCACAATCTCTTTTAAGTTCAATTAAATTAATGTTTAGAAATACTGTAGATCGAAAGGGCTAGAAAGCACTCTAGCAAGCAGTATGACTGGAATTAAAATGCTTTGAGTTGGAGCCTTAGAGAACCTTACGAATTTGTAGGAGTTAACTGGGATGAGTTCCAGCTCTCGCAAGACACATCTAAGTTCCTGAGGGATATCAGCAGCGTGTAGTGTGCTAAACTGAGGTGACCTTGCCGTCCCACACCATGGAAGTATCTATTAATTTCAGGAGGTATTTCTGGTGGCTGGGGGCAGAACAAGGAGGGACAGCAGGAGATAAGCAACGTCATAAAGCATCTTTAAGTGCCAGACGTTATCTCCCTCTATGAAACACTGGGCACTGAATTGTTTGGGTCGGTTGCCTGTTTGGGTAGAAAGGTAAACTGAGGCAGGCGTCCCCGGAGCCGACTCGGGAGGAAATGTTCAGGGACAAACACCCTGTAGCTACCTCTTTGATGTCAAAGGTGAAGTAGGTGAACCCCAGACCTCACTATAAGATATGAAGAGTCACTCCAAATTAATAAGCTCGTTAAACTCGTATTTTTGACTGTCTACACATCGGCTTTAGAGAAAACACATAGAACGCTTCCAGCCACACCTTCTCAAACAACTTCGCTGACAGTTTTTTCTGCTAATTACTCTGGTGAGCGTCTCTGTCATTTACAAAGTTTGAGGCAGGCCGGGTGGGGGGGGGGGATGTTTGTCCCTTGGTTCCCTTTTTAGCACCTAGGGATCAAATTCTGCCATCTCTTGAAATCAGTCTGAGCTGTCAGATTACCAGAGGCCACCAGAGTAGAGGACCCGAACCACACACAAACACGCACACGCACACGCACACGCACACGCACACGATCACCCGTCTGATTTGCTGTGGCCGCAGGGCCAGGGTCTGTGTTTTTAGGTTTCTATGTGCTTCTTCATTGTCTTTAAATTTTTTTAAATGTTTATTTATTTTTGAGAGACAGAGAGGGAGGCAGAGCATGAGCAAGGGAGGGGCAGAGAGAGAGGGAGACCCAGAATCCAAAGCAGGCTCCAGGCTCCGAGCTGTCAGCACAGAGCCCGACTCGGAGCTCGAACTCATGACCTGTGAGATCGTGACCTGAGCTGAAGTTGGACGCTTCACTGACTGAGCCACCCAGGTGCCCCCTTCATTGTATTTTTGGGTGAATATCGGCTCATTCACCTAAAGGCTCCTGCTCCACGTTCACTTTGTTTTGATGAGATGAGACGGCTTCTGCCCTTTTCCTTGTTTCTTTCCTTCCTTGGACGTTAGTAAGATCAATGGGATAAAGCTCATAAAGTATGCTGAATTACTTCAAGAGGAGTACAGGCTGACTCACTTCACATACCCCACAGTCCAGGGCTTCTGTCATCTGCTTCCCTGGGGATGCTGCCCGAGAGGAAGCAGCTGGGGCTATGGACACAGTGCCACATGGTACTCTTGGTTGGAGCCGCTCACTCCTGACCTTAGCCTCAACACTCTTATCTCCAGAAATAGGATAAATGGCAGTTCAGCCACTTGTGACTCCTCATCATGGGGGCCTTCGGTCACCTCCAGCATGACTTACCAGACTAGATAGTTAGTTCCAGCCCCGGAATGTTCCAGGAACCATTCGAAGGTAGACTCAAAGGGGAACAAGGTGGAATGTAGGAACCTAGGAGGTACTCTCACCAGCTGTTTTCAAAGACGAGGCCGCAGGGAGATGGCGAGCCCCGCTCCTTTGTGTGTCGAGATGTCTGAACTCAGCTGGCAGGGCACAGTGAAGCCCCCCGCTTCCCGAGAGTTCTTGCTCAGGACAGCCGGGTGACCAGGGCTCAGGGAATGTCACAGTAACTGCAAGCCCCGTCACCTAGATGTCGTTGAACTTCTTAGGCTGTCAATGCTGTGACCTGCTGTAGATCGTGTGGTCGAAGCACGGACGTGGCTTGGGCAGGTGGCCCCTTCCAGACTCCTCGTTGGGTAGTGGCTTTTCACTAAACCTGTGCTATTTAGGGACTCTCAGGCCTCCCCTTTTTTTTTTTTTTTAATTTTCTTTTAATGTTTTTTATTTATTTTTGAGACAGAGAGAGACAGAGCATGAACGGGGGAGGGGCAGAGAGAGAGGGAGACACAGAATCGGAAGCAGGCTCCAGGCTCTGAGCCATCAGCCCAGAGCCCGACGCGGGGCTAGAACTCGCGGACCGCGAGATCGTGACCTGAGCCGAAGTCGGACGCTTAACCGACTGAGCCACCCAGGCGCCCCTCAGGCCTCCCCTTTACCCTGAACCACCTTCCCTCATGAGTGGTAAAGGAGTTCGATTTCTTAGGTCCGTGTGCCCCAGAGAAGGGGGAGCCGCTATACTCCTAAGAGTTATTCACCCACAGGAGAGCCTCAAGGACGAAAGAATCTTCTAGAGACAAGGCACGTTGGGGGTTGGAGGTTTGCAGAAGGAGACTCCGGAGTGGGCCCCGAGTCCAGCGGGAGCTCGTTAAATCCTTGTTGAGAGGAGCCAGGCAGTGGTTGAATGAGGAAAGAGAAACAGCAGAGGCTAAAAGGGATTGAGACCAGTGGCCCTGGAACACAGCAAGAGGAGACGTTTAATTATGCTAATTAACTAAGCTAACTAAAAGGGAATATGGCATTCATTTGGTTGCCGAAAGCTATTATGAGAAGAAAAAAAAAATGTGTCAAATCCTGCATCGGGGATGGACGAAGGCTTGGTAGCCAAGGTCTTGGAAAGGACAGAGACAGCCAGCCTTGCAGCTATAAATGAGTCATTTCTGTGTTTCTGTCACCAAAATTTGCCCCTCGATGTCAAGTGACTCTTAGTGTTTGCACGTGCACGTTTATGCTATTAGATGGTCTTCTGAACAATTCTGAGCTTTACGAAAACACTGGCGAAGTCAACACCCAACATTTCCAGGAGCCTGGGTTCCACCCAAGCCTTGCTCAGGGAAGACGGGGCCCTTCCTCGTTCCATTCACCATGTGGCACTCCTGTCATCCTTCTGCCTGGACACTTGCCCTTCCTCAGGAGAGCTGGGCTCCTGCCCAGGCATCTGTGCATGTGTGCGTGCGTGTGTGTGTGTGTGTGTGTGCGTGCGTGTGCATGGGGGGCGGGAGAGGAGGGAGAGGGGATTCTGTTCCTCTGTGGTGATTCCACCAGTCAGTGGAAGGCTCTGAGCAGAGGCAAGGTGAAGCGACAGTGACACCAAGTGCCAAGAGTGGGAGCTTTGCTGTGGCAGCCGGTGTGGTTTTCTCTCCTCAAATTATAGGAGCGGAAAGGCCTAGTTGCTGTCCGCGGCACTCCCCTCGAGGAGAGGGTCACAAGAGCCTCTAGAGGCTGACTTAAGGTCCATATTCCACTCCGCTCGTTTAGATGAAGGGATTGGCTCTCTGGGAATTAGATACAGAATGGGGGCTTCGAATAGATTTTCAAAATAAAAATCACGGTGAAATGTCTTGGCTAGAGCACGACACAGAGGTCCGGGTTGCCATTTCAGCTCCAAACTGGTCCTTCAGCCTCTTCTGGAGAATAAGCGTGGCCCGTGGATAGGACCACAGGTGGCTCCTCCTTGCTGGTGATGGAGAGCTGTCAGGTTACCAGGGCCAACCTTTGTATACAGGGAATAACCTGCTTCTCTTGTTTAAAAAAAAAAACAAACAACAAAACAACCACTGACCCACTTCTCTGTGTTTGCCACAGAGGCTGCTCCTGACTCAGGGTCCCTGTGGCCAGAACTCCACCTTCTTAAGTCATGGGTCGGGGACTAAGATGCATATTCTTATGAAATGACCCCTGAGAGGGACTGGGCACCTTGGGGGGCAGAGAATTCTGTGGGCTGCTGACAGGGGCTCTCCCCCAGTGCCGCTGGACCTATTCTGACAGCTCTTCCTCAGACGTCTCCCCAGGGGAGGAATATGGCCAAGTTGGTATTTGCCTTCTGGCCAGTGCTTGTCCTCAACTTGGCTGAGACTTCTTCCTTCACGGGAGATAAGGAGGGAATAGATCTGTTTGTCCAGGTGCCACCAATCCAATGACTGTCTCAGGCACATGAGTGTCTTCAGGGTGTAGGATCAGATCTAGTCCTCCCCCGCCCCTCCTCCTTCCCCCTCCCTTCCCCCGTGACATCTCTATTTCTGATCTGGATGTGCCGTAAACAACAGGTTGATTCAAAACCAGGAGGCATTGGGAAACCCTTTGGGTAGGAGATTTCGAAATGAGATTTAGATTAGAAAAAATATAGTGGGGTGAGGCTCTAAGGAATAAAAGAGACCGAAAAAAACCTCCCCTCCCGCCCCCCTTCCCCCCCCCCCCCCCCGTCTCTCAGCTGGATAGCGGGGATAAACAGAAGAGCCCTGAAGAGCCTAGAGTGGGGGAGAGGGGACAGCCAACACGAGCAGAAGGCTGTCCCCACCTCTGCCCATCACCAACAAGGAGGCGATGCCACACCTGGAACGTGTTTCCAGTCTAGGACGCATCAGCTTCAGCGAGGTGTAGATAGATCAGAGGCCCCCCACAGAAGAGAGAGGGGCCTGGGGTGGGGGCAGGGAGCCAGGTTGGCAGGAGGATTAGGAAAAAACTTCGTTACAAAAAGATTTGAAAAGTCTTGTTGGGTAATTTAGGAGGGGACGAGGTGCAGCGAGGAGTAAGGAAGCCTCAGCGACCCCGGCAGAAGGGGCAGCCTCTCACTGCAGACCGATGGGCTTTAGCTCAGGACACCCTGGCATCGGGTGGCTCCAAGTGGCAGGTGCCTCTGACATGAAGGGCACAGGGGAAGATGCTGGCTGGATCCAGAACTGCAGAAGGTGGCCGTGAGGAGAAGGAGAGGGAAACTGAGGAACAAGGAGAGGAAGATCAATGAAACCAACTCTGAAGAAGGAAAGGAGGTAAACAGAAGGAAAGGCAGGAGGGGCGTCCTAGAAGGAGCAAAAAAGGAAGAAAAGGAGAGCGGAGATTATGCCCCTCATTTGAAGGCCTTGGAGCGGAGCAGTCAAGACTGAGTCTCCAAATGTGGTCGGTACTCGGAAAGCTTGTCGTCTGACCAGTAAATCCCTTTCGTCCAGTGGGACCAAGAAAGCAGTGCTCTTCGAGGGTGTACGTTTAGCACCATACTGCGTAGAAACCGTGAGCGGCACTGCAAGAACCAGCTAACCAGTTATGAACGAGAGGGGCTTATGATTCATGAGCTCGCCAACCGCCCCCACACAGAAGCCGTGACGTCCCCGTCTCGTGCAGGGTGGGGACCCACCTAACCGGAACCGCCACCCAGCCTCTCCCAGTCTCCTTAGATGACGAGCTATGGCATCCTCGGTCCACCCAACTCAGCCCCCAAGCATCTTGCCGGAACATCAGTAAACAAGTACAGGTGAAGGGAGTCACAGACCTCTGCGCTTTGTGCCGTTTTCTCCCAGGGCCCAGCATGTGACCGACCCGGGGTTTCTCATCACAGGCTGCGTATTCTTTCCTTAAACAGTAGTCAGAAGGTCTCCAAACACCTCCCTCTGAGCTCAGAGTAAGTTTCTTTTCTGTTTCTTTTTATGTTCTCTTACGATGGCCCAGGAAATCTAACAGTTTGCCCGAACCCCGTGGGAACATCATCTTTCCCCTCCGGCATTTCCAGCATTCTCAACAGCCAGCGCAAACTTGACCGTAGCAGTTGGCCAGCCTTCCTGCTCAAGATGAACCAGAGATTAATGTTATTAACCACAACATCCAACATTTGTTTAGGGATTTACACCTCACAAAGCAAATAATTATCTTATTTAATCCTCACAAGAATCCTGTGTTACTGTTACTTCCTGAGTTTCAGAAAGATAATGCATCTTCCTTGGTGCCAACTCGCAGACATGAGAGTCACTCACATCCTCTGACTGCAAATCCTCTGCGCTTGCTTGCTTTCTTTTTTTTTTTTTCTTCCTAATGTTTGTTTATTTTTGAGAGAGAGACAGAGCACAAGCAGGAGAGGGGCAGAGAGAGGAGACACAGAATCCGAAGCAGCCTCCAGGCTCTGCGCTGTCAGCACAGAGCGTGACGTGGGGCTCGAGCTCCAACCATGAGACAACGACCCGAGCTGAAGTCGGATGCTTAACCGACTGAGCCACCCGGGCGCCCCAAATCCTCTGGGCTTCCCACACAAGGTCGTGGGCCCCGTAGCGATTCCAGAGTAACGTCAGGGTTGTAATTCTTGGGTCTCTTTCCTGACCCCAGCTCTGCACCCTGGGTGACCTCCGACATCAGCCTTCCTCCCACCCATTCTTAGGCTACCCCTACTTCCATGATCACCAAGTGGGAGAAGAATGAACCTCCACTTCTTGGAGAAGAGTATATACATGAAGCAAATGGTTCTTACATTTCCTTTTCCAAAAACTCTTAATCAAAGTCACCGTAAAGGTTTCTTCTCATTACAAAATGCATGTGGGATCATTGGAGGAAAAGTACAAAGTGTAGATAAACAAACAAGACAGTAAAATCCGAATTCCACCACTGAGTAATAACTTAGTATTATGAACGCCATGGTGTTTAGTCTTCCATGATTTTTATGGTGTACACGTGGACTTGTTTGTGTATATCGGAATATAAAATGTGCCTGCCCATAACACTGTTTTGGAATCTGCTTTTTAAGCTTAACGTATTGTAAACATTTTCCTGTTAGTAAATATTTCTGTGATATCATATTTATTAGATATATAATATGTCATTATAATTTTTAACGGTAGTCTAGAATTAAGTATTTAGATTGTTCCTATTTTTCATTATTATGACCAGTTTTATGAGAGACTTCTAGGTCTGATTTTAATTTTCATTTCCTTGATTATGAATGAAGCTGAATTTTTTCATATGATTTTTGTCATTTGAAGCTCATTCACAAATAGCCCATCCATACTATTAACAGTTTTCAGTGGTGTGTATTTTCTTTTTTTTTTTTTATTGGTATATAATAACTCTCTGTGTTAAGGCTAAAATTTACATTGCACTTGAAAAAAATTTTTTTTAATGTTCATTTTGAGAGAGAGTGAGCAGGGGAGGGGCAGAGAGAGAGGGAGAGAGAGGATCCGAAGCAGGATCTGTGCTGACAGAAGCGAGCCCCATGTGGGGCTCGAACCCATGAACCGTGAGATCATGACCTGAGCCGAAGTTGGACACTCAACCGACTGAGCCACCCAGGCGCCCCTACGTTGCATTTTAATGCACCATTTTGAATTTGGGTACATACCGATTTCCCCCCACCCAACTCTCCCAAATGGACCATAGATGCTTTGCTCTTTTTCCTCTACTTTTTCTTTAACAAATTGCACCCTCCCCCCCCCCAATAAAGCCAACTTTGTAAAGCTCTCCTCCCCCAGTGCTCACCCCAGAAGCACTCTGGCCTCCTTGGGGAACACCATTCCTTCCCGTGTAGGCACCAATCCCGGTAAGGATGGCTTCCATCCCTTCCGCCCCGACTTCCAAAACCTCACTGCCTCCTCCCCTTATACCGGCCTCTGGCTGGGGGGGGGGTGGTGGACCCCCAGAGGCTCTTGCATAATGCTTCAGAAAACTCCGACCTGCGCCTCTCAGAACCCCTCGAGAACAGTGGAAGAGAACGATCTAGCAGGCGTCTTGTGGGGGAGGCGGTACTAGTCAGGTCTGTCAGGGCAGGAATGTAGAGAACCCCGCTCTCGGAGGGCCCCTCTTGCTTCCGAGCAGGGTCCTAATGGCAGGGGTGCGCTGGCAGAGATCCTGCGGTCCTCCTCCTGAGTCCCAGGCGGTCCGTTCCTTTGCCCTGTTATTACCGCTGGCAGGTTTGTTTGTGCCTCTGGCAAAAGGGACACAAGTCCTACCAGTTCTCCTGGTGTCCTTCAGCAACTGGCCCGCCCTGAGCCCTGCGCCCTGCCCTGTGCCTGTGCGCGCGCGTGGGGAGGAGGAGGCGCCCAGGCCTGTTACCTGGAGCCCCCCCTCACCCCCCCGCCAGAGGTGGGGGAGGCCAGGAGGGGGCTGAGCAGGAGCCGGCCGGACGAGCCTAGGTGGTGAGGACGGGATGAGTTTCTTCCCCACCAAGATCACTACCTTGGAAAACTGGGACTGTAGGGAGGAGGTCAGGGTACACTGCGGGTGGGTGTTGGGAGTTCACTTCGGCGCTCCCGTGGGTTTGGAACGCCATGACCCGCTCTCACTCCCCTAAGTGTCTCCCCTCCCGCCCTTTCTCCAGGGTTGGCTTGTTTGGAAGATGGCTGTGGCTGTGACTTAAGCAGGAACAAGCCACCTGGCATTTCTGTGGGAGGAGCTAGACTCTGACACCCTGGCCCCCTTGGTCTCTGCAGCTGGGCTTAGGAGTTTCCAGAACTACCTTTTCTTTTTTCCTTTTCCCACACACTTTCTGGGAAGGCAGTGTGATGCTCTACGGTGAGAGCCTAGGGATCTGGCCAGGTGTCAGGTGGCTATGATGACCTTGACAGTATGTGACCTCTTTAGGCTTCACTTTCCTCTTCTGGACAGAAAACAGTGCCGACCTTGGGGCTGGTAGGTGGGCGCTCAACCTTGTCCGGGTTTCTCCCTCCTTTCCCTTTTCTCAACCCTATTGACATGGGGAGCACTGGGGAGCTTCAGAGATCTGTGCTCCAGGGTGGGGCTCCAAGGCAGCCCTTTCCTGCTGTCCTCAGTGCTCACCCACTAGTGCACCTGTCCCTCCCTACCTGCCCCCCCCCCGCCCCGCCTCCCACATGGACTGGGCCACCTCCGTGGCCCAGAAGGTGACCTTATTCATCTTTGCAAAGCCAATGTGTCAGCGCAGTGCTTGACACAGAGTGGGTGCTCAGGGTCCAGAGAATTAGTAGAGAATGGGAAGGAAAAACCCTCCCGTTTCATAAACATTGAGAATTTGAGAGACAAGAAAGAGCCCCAGCTTGAGAGTCCAACCAACCTCAGGCTAGAGCCCGGCCTCATCGCTTGCTGTCCATGTGACCTTGAGCAAGATATTTAATCTCCTTGAGCCTCAATTTCTTTGTCTATAAATAGGAACAGTAATAGCTACCTCCTAGCGTCATTGTGGGGATTAGTGATGACGTCAGAGGGAAGCGAAGCTCGAAGCTGCCTGGTGCATAGTAAGAGCTCACTGGATGGAAGCAGTGGTTAGCTGCTGTGCAAGGACTGTTTACGCGTGTGCCTGAAGTGAACGCCTGCTCCAAGAATTCTGGGGTCAGCAGTGAGTGAGTGACACCCGGCATTTCCAGGTGCCCTCGGAGCCTCTCTCGTTTGGTCTTCCACCCGGAATGCTGCGGTCCCTCTGCTCTCAAGGATGAGATGGCCACTGTTGATGCCGATGGGCAGTGTGGCCCAGCAGCCTGGCACAGAGCAGTCCACCCTGTGGCACTTGCTGCCTGCCCCGGGCAGCCCCGCCCGGGGTTTCCTCTCTGCAGGGCGGGGGGTGGCCACCCCTTAAGCTTGAAGTCAGAGCTGAAGTCTAAGGGCTGGAGGTGCCCCCGTTTGAGATCGAGGCAGGTTACACAGTGCGGCTGGCTCCCCGGCCCTCTCCTCTGAGCACATTGCCAGTTACCTGATTGGTATTTTATTCTACTTTGAAACGTCGACCAGGGTAGAAGTTCTCAGCCCATTTACACAGAGAGAACAAGGGAAGAACAGAGGAAATCTGTCACTTGATGCCCAGCTCTTATATTCAGGAAACAGAACCTGGAAGATCTAATTCTCTATGTACGTCCCTTGCCCAAGACCAGAACCTGCACATCTGCCAGCCTCCCCTGGGGGATGGGGGATGGGGGATGGAACGTCAAAACAGACTGTGGAAACTCGGGAGGGGGGCTGTGCGTGAGGAACTGAGGAACGGAGGAGGGCACGTTGGTCTTGGACACGAGGAGGGCAGGACATCATGGAGTCAGGTGTCCCGAGGGAGTGGCCTGGTTCTGGGTGGCCCTAGGGGATGGGCGAGGGCCAGAGGCAGTGAGAAGGGGTCTGCTTCCCCCAGCAAGTCCAGGTCCCCATCACAAGCCCAGAGTATGAGACAGCTGCCCCCAGCTGGTCTCTTCCCAGTGTTTTCTGTCTCATTCCATGCCGTTCACTGGCGTTCCACCCTGGCTCTGCCTTCCTGGGAATGGTGAACAGGTTTGGAAGTCATGACCGCTGCACCTTGGCCCCACCTTTTAGAATTTCATGGGTAGAGTCCTGAGGGTTGTGTTGTCCAGCCTTCAGTCCCATGATGCAGTCCTGTTAGGAATTCCTTACAAATGGCTTCCCGGCCCTCCAGCGACAGTGTCTGGGGCTCCCCTCCACTGCCCCCCCACCCCCACCCCATGCGGCCACCTCATGGCTAAGCCATGCCGGGGCTCGGAAGTCTTGCCCTCCCTGCAGTGGGGTCTGCCCCCACCTAATCCTCACGTCTTGGCCCAGGTTCTGCCAGCTGGAACCACCCGGGGAAGCCTTCCCTCTGCCCCAAGCCAGCAGCTGTGTTGCCGGTCTTTGCCGGCCACCGAGCGACTTCTCAGCCCTTCTCGCCTCCTCGTCTCCACTGCAGTTTGTGAGTTTTTTTCAAAGATTTTATCGAGATGGGGGCCTAGAGACACAAAGTCTTTCTACCAGAATGGGACTTTCAAACTTAGGAACCCACCTCATTTTAAGGTGAGGAAGCTGAGAGGCGAGGTCACTTGCCCGGGGGCCGCGTAGACAGCACACGAGACAGGGCTGGGCCTCAGACCCACTGACCGCTGAGCAGCCCAAAGTGGAGGGAGGCCGTTTTGGTTGTTGATGCCACACTTCTGACCTTGGCCAAGATCACATTCGCTTTTTTGGGGAGGGCAGCCCTGTCTCCCCACGGATGGGTTGAACTTTGTGGCAGCGAAAACCCCTAAACTAGTTTACAACGTTATCTTCTTCTGGTTGTAAACGTAAGATATGCTTATTGTAAAAAAAAAAAAAAAAAAGAAAAAGAAAACACATAAAAAGGTAAGGTATAAACCTTCCTAGCACTTCCGGTTGTTAGAAAGTTTTCCCACCCCACACTTGTCTGCTTTGTTTTCAGCTCTGACCAGAGGACTCTTACTTCCATCCTCAGCGAGGCCATCTCCCTGGGCCCCGGCCAGCTCTCCTGCCAGAATCTCACCTTCTTATCTGTTCTTACTGGCACCTGGGGAGGGTTTAGAACATGCCTGTGGTGGTGGCTGAGGACAAAGCAAGCATCCAGATTGCTGATGGAAATAGAGAGACCCTCTGCCCACCCCACGGCCCACACCTCTTCCCTTCCGGGTGAGACCCCCACTCTTCCCTCCCCCCAAGCACCTTCCCCCCTCTTTTGTCCTATGCAGATCCCCGATTTTCCAGCCCAGCCGGGGCTCCACTTCTCCCAAGAAGTCTTTACTCTTTCAGATGCAAAAGACTCGTTTTGGGGTTTCCCGGCATTTGTAGTCTGGCCACACGTGTGTCCCTGGTTATATATTGACTCCCACTCGTCTCTTCTCCCTGCCTGACTGGGGCCCGTTTCCCAGTCAGTGGAGGCCCCCTACTTTTCCTTGCGGAGTCTGGAGATCATTATGGGCCCTCGAACTGGGGCCGCCTGGCCTGATACTGCTACGGAAGGGCTCGTCTGAGAGGCGTCCCACCCTTGAGTTCTTCAAAGGAGTGGGAGAGAAAGTACAGGCTCGCAGGGGGCCCCAGGAACATTCCCCCACCCCCATCCCTGGCTTCCTAGAAGCTTATCCCCAGCTCCTCCTAAAGTTGACACAACAATTATTCATCTGGGTTCCCAACAATGGGTTCTTGCTCATCTTGGGACAGGGAGAAATGGGATTTGGTTGGCCTTTCACGTTTGGAGGTTTCTAGAGATAAAAATCCTCTGTGCCTGGCTATTGAAAGAGCCACAGGGAGGGTTAGGGGTCCTTCCCATCCTCTGGGCTTCTCCCAGGGAGCCTTATGTGTCGGACCCACGTTTTCCTTTCTCTTCACAGCACCAGGGTGCTCTTTTCCCACCTCCTGGAACATCACGTCAAAGGCCCACACCTGGCAGCCGCCCCCTCCTCGTTGTCCATCTAGCAGGGAAAGGACAGGATGGAAGAACACTGAACTGGGACTCAGGGACCAGGTCCCCAGACTGATCACGTCTCCACAAGCGATCTCGGGTAGGTGACGGGAAGGGCCCCTTAATCTCAAAGTCCTGGTCTCGTTCGGATTGCCTAGAGGCACATGCTGCCTCCTGGTCTCCGTTGCAGCAGAGTGCACAGTGCTTCCGAGCACAGCCCGAGCCAGGCTGTCTGCTCCCAGCCCAGACCCACTCGTCAGTCAGGAAACCTTGGGCCACTACCTACCTTCTCTGCCAGTGGTGGTAACAGCACCTTCCAGACGGTGGCCGAAAGATCAAGTGAACGCGTGTGCGTGAAACACAAGTGTGCCCCGCACAGAACAAGTGCTGTGCAAATGTGGCCGTCCCTATAGCTAGGTGTCTGAGCCGGAAGTGACGTGACCTTTGTGCCCTGTCATTTGGGATCACGGTTTTCCTCCTGTGGTCCTGGCAGGGAACTGGGAAGAGAAGCCGAAATGGGACCCCGAGTGACTGCACTGGCCTGGCGGAGACCCACGTCAGGATGTGGGAGTCAGGCAGGTGAGGCGAGCTGAGAGGAAGCCCGGCTGCCACAGCCGAGAGCAGAGTCTCAGCCCAAGGGTCGCAGGCGTTGACTGCTGAGACCACGGGCAGGCCACCTAATCTATCCAGGCCACCTAATCTATCCAGCCCAGATTCCTGTCTTGACTTGAGGCCTACCGGTAACCATATAAGGGTACATCTTTGAATAGAATGCGACAATTGTTTTGATTAATTTCCCTGCAGGTGGAAAAAGAGGTCCATGGGACAAAAAAGCAGAAATGCAGAAGACGAGAATTCTTTGATTTTAATAGTTGGGGGAAAGTTATAAAATAAAAGACAACACAGAGCGTTAGGACTCCCCCAGGTTGCAATAGCACAGGGACACAGAAATATAGACGAAACAGGGCTTCCAGGTAATGTTATCTCACACTATTTAACTTCCAGAATACAGCAGTTCCCAGACACTCTAAACTAAAGCAGTCTTCTGCAATGATCTCTACACATTCGGAGGGAAGTCAGGGCAGCCTGCCTCCCGTCGGCAGCCAACGCTGATGCTGCCTACGGTGTGGCTGCGCTGGGCGGCCCAGCCCGCCGTGTTCCGCGGACCTCTTTCGAGTCTGCCTTCTCGTTCTTCTGCAGGCTGGCTCCACTCCTGCCCCTCTCTCCCTTTCGACCCACGCCCCTTTCCTGTTTTCAGCAGGAGGCACAGCCAAGCCGATAGAGCCTGGCTGATATCCTCAGATGGAGCCAAGCAGCCCAAGGATGGCTCTGTCCTTACGTGCTCACAACCCAGCCTAGCCATATGAAAAAGTCAGAAAATGGCTACAAATATAACTTGATAGCCATCTAATACTGTCCTCCTGAGAGGTTTCTGATGTGTCTGGTTATTATTCTCTGTACCCGCCCCCCTTTTTTATTTTTTATTTTTTTGCTGCCGTCCTAGGGTTTTTCACTCAACCAGGAGAAAGGCAGGCCTTGCAGCCTGGCCCCATAGTCTTCTCAGTGTCTCAGACAGTGGACCCGGCGCATCAAAGACTCCTCGCTTCCGCCGGGCTTCCTCCTCGAGCCGCAGCTGGGCTAACTCGGCCTTCGCCATGGTGACTCTCGTTCCACAAAAGGAGGTCTGTTATTAGGAGGCAAGCAGGCTCTCGGGAACCCCCAGGCTTGCCTTGAAACGATGTGGGAGGGAGGCAGGGTCACGGGGGAAGGGAAGAGCCAGTGTGATGCGCTACCCCAGCCCAAGGCGAAGAACAGAGCGCAGCGCGTTCCCCAGGCAGGGCCGGAGGAAAGTCTCAGGTTAAACGTCTCAGGAGAACCAAGGCACAGAGGAGGTGTGAAATGTCCAGGATAAATAGAACCGCACGGGGAGGGAGAAAAGCCAGCTCCATCCTCTCTTAAAAACAGCTGCCATCGGCACCAAAAATATATTAATATCTGTACATTTGTCATCTTTAAAAAAAGGAAATAAAACTTCCTTGGCACCTTGTAGTCGATTTCCTAAAAGTGAGGTGATATGTGGAAAGGCCTCCTGTGTGCACACCGGGTTTGCGTCTCCATGTGGGGAGGGCAGAGCCCCCCACCGCGGCCCTGAGCGTTAGATCCCCCCACCAGTTCCCCCACCGCCAGTTCCCCCACCGCCTCGGTGTGCAGGGAGCTCTTTACTCTGTGGTCCTCGCCGGCAGGCCCCGCCCCTGCCCTCCAGAGGGCAGAGAGGGGATCCTCCGGTGCCTCCTCTGGGAGGGAAGTCCCGTCTCTAGGTGTGCTCTCCTTCAACCTGAAGGCAGCCTTGGCCTCACGGCCGCCCCGTACTCACACGTGCCTGCCCAGGCTCGGCCCGGAAGACAGAGATGCAGCCGCGAGCAGAGCTCACTCGATGTGGCGCCTGAGTGAGCACGTGTGCTGGGGGGCTCCGGTGGTCCCCATCGCCGTGTCCGGCAAGGGGTGGTGGCGGGAGGACCGGCCAGGCAGCGGGGAAGGGGGCCCAGGCCGGGCGGCACCGCTCACAGGTGGTGGTTGCTCTGTAGCAGGGAGGTGACGGTGCTCTGCAGGGCCACGGCCACCTTCTTGGAGGTCTTGCGCAGCAGCGGGCTGTCGGGGTGGTGCTCCTTCAGGTGCAGGACGTGGCCCTCCTGGCTCTCGGACGTGCAGCCACACTCCTCACACACGTACAGCTTGGCCCGCCGCTCCTTGTACGCGTACTTCTGCTGCACGCCGTGGATCTTCTTGAGATGAGACTCCAGGGAGCAGCGCTGCGTGAAGGCCTTGTCGCACAGGCTGCATTTGTAGGGCCTCACGCCTGCAGGGACGGGAGGGCCGGTGTCAGGGTCCTGACAAGGAGCCCGCCGGCAGCTTCCCTGACTCAGGAAGGCCGGGCCACCTGACACCAGGGAAGAGGAACAGAGGAGGCCCGTCCGCCTCCGGCTCCCCGAGCGGCCTCACCGATGAGCTGAGGAGGACCTGGGGCCTGAGCTCCGAGGCGCCCCTCCGAGGCCGCCCCGCCGCCGAGGCGAGCGGGCATTGCCACGGTCCCCCGCGTGGCCCTGGCCGGGCAGAGTCTGGGTGTGCTGGCTCCCAGCCAAGGGGCTCCTCTTACCAGTGTGGGTGCGGACGTGTCTCTTCAGGTCGAATGTGTCATTGAAGCCCTTCCCACAGTAGGTGCAGAGGTGCCTCTTGACGTCATTGTGACACTTCATGTGACGATTCAGCATGCGCTGGTAGGTGAAGGCCTTCTGGCAGATGTGGCAGGTGAAGAGGTCACCGCCGGCACTGTCCCCGAGGGTCACCTGCAGGCGAGGACGGTGTTGCTGACAGATGACCAGGAGCTGTGGCTGCAGTCCACACAGCAGGAGGACACAAAGCCACCCCCGCCTCCCGGGGGAAGCTGCGCTCCACACCTCTGGGCCCCCAGGCCCGCCGTGGTGGGGCTGGAGGGCACCTTTGGGTCAACGGTCGGGCCTCCTGTCCGGTTCCCAAATCCCCTTTCGCGGTTGCCGCGCGGCCCCTTTACCTTCTCGGGGGACGGGCAACTGACTACCTGTAGAAACAGCTGGTTCACCATCACCTGGTAGAAAGGTGAGCTCCGATCTGCGGCTCTACACCTCTGCCCTCTGACCTCACTCTCCGAGGGGATGTCCGCCGCGCGGGCCCTACGGCAGCCCCCCTCGGCCCAGCCTGAAGGCCCCCGGCTTTGACCCGAGCCAGGCCCACCACAGCATGACTCGAGTCCCTCTGCCTCCTCACGACTCTCTTGCTTATAAACCTTTTCCTTTTTCTTTTTTTTGTGATTACGGAAAACCTCACATCTCAGGTGTGGAAATGAGTGCCGTTTTAACTGTCATGTAGGGCCGGTCTTGCTTTATCTTTCCCTCCCAGCCTCCCCCCACTGCCCTGGATCATTGGAAAGAAAACCCCGGCCACCCTCTGCTCCCCGGGCACCTGTCCAGCACCTTGGCCAGCACGGGGAGACGTGGTCTCCACCCTCCGCCTTGGTTACCGTCCGGAGGTCAGTCGTGCTTTGCGGGCGGCCCGGTTGCCGGCACCCCCTCCTGAGCTCCCCGGGCACCGGGTCACCCCGTCACCCCACACCTCCCCCTCCACCGCTTCTGGCACTGGGGCGATGCTGCCTGTTGCTAGCTAGTCGAGACCTTTTGGGTCAGGACTCTCTCCTCTGGCACATCTGCCATCCTGGGCCCTCTGCTCTCTCTGCACGGCCTCCCTACCCACCAGGATCCACGGGATGGGAGGGAGGCCCGCGAGGGCTCAGGGGCACCGCGCCGGCTCTCTGGCCAAGCACCCGGGACACGTGTGGCTGGTCTCCCTCTAGTTACAACACACACTTGGCCCCCATGGGGAAGAGGGGAAGGAACGGCATTGTACTGCCAGCTTTCTTCGGCCCTTCGGCACAGAGAAAAGGGCTACCAGAACCCTGCCACTACATCACCGCTGGCGGGTGCTTCCGGACCCTAGAACTTTCAGGAACGCGGGCCTAGCCAGGGACAGCCCTGCTGTCTGCGCACTCCTCAAAAGCAGGGGCCCACGCTCCTCACTGCCCCCGCTGCTGAGCACAGCTCCCCAGCTCTCACCCCAGACACGGGGCCTCATGCGGAGGGGGCCGGAAGTGGCACACCCGGGGAAGGTGGAGGCCGCCGGGCACAGGCCTCAAGAGACAGTTAACCACCAGGTGGACTCCAGAGCTCACTCCGGATGCGGCACGGATGGGAACCCAGGAGAAGGCGCTGAGCCGGGCTCATGTCTCCATGGGACTCGCTTTTCCTGGGACTCGCAGAGAGGTGGCTCCCCTTGAGGCCAGAAACAAAAGGAAACAACCCCTGGAATGGCCTCCAGAGGGTGGGATGTCTCTTGCACCCCGCTGCTCCTTCTCAATGTATGACACTGTCCCATCGGACCTGCTTCTCTTCTTTTCCGTTCCCATCTGTGCCTTGCTGGGTTCACTTCTCTACGGGACCCTGGACCCAGATGCAAGGCCAGCTACTGCCTAGGTCTCATTTGTGCCACGTCTTGTGGGCCGGACACAGGACTATAGACACGCTCCTGGTCCTTGGAGACAGTGTGAGGGTCGGTACCTTCATTTTGGTGCGCAGGAAGCCGTGGTCTCTGCTCTGGGGGTCTGCCAAACGACTCATATCATCAGAGGGCAGCTGGGCTACCACGCAGGGCCCAGGGGCCACACTATAGCTGGAGTCCCGAAGGCTCATGTCCAAAACCAGGGGGCAAGACGGGGGTTCAGCCACTGACGGCTCTGGCTCCCGGTAGGGCTGCGGTGGGCAGAAGCCCAGACTGACTGCAGAGAGAAGAAATGCCAGGTGAGGGGCTTGGTGGGGAAAACAGGACCCTGTGGGATTTCAGGAAGGTTGCCTGGCAGCGGGCTGCCCCTTGCAGGCAAACGGCAGAGCAGGGCTGCCCCCGGCCCATACATGCTGCGCCTCCCTCCCGCCCCATTAAGGTAATTACAGGTGACGCCCGCCAAGCACCACAGCCCACAGGCCTGCCCGCTGAGTAATTTGTGTCTTAGCGGAACTGGGAGGACCCGACCTGCCCTGCCAATTATCCCTCCAGAGTTGTCTGCCTGCCCCACCTGGGCCAGTCCCTCTGGATTCCGGGCCTCATCCACGCTCCTGCGTGGACAAGGGGCACCACTGGAGGCCCTGGGCCCAGGGATCCACCCCTGCCCCTGAAGGGTCCCTGGTGGCCTGAGCCACTCTGGGCTTCTTCTTTGGGCTGCTGGCCTGGGGTGGGGGTGGGGGGGGTTGAGTGGTCCTCCAGGCTGGCGGGTGTCGCTGTTGCCAGCCATCAGGGTTCTGGGCTCCCCACTCCCACTGGCCAAGCTCGGCAGGCAAACAGGCCAGGTGAGGTGGGGCAGGGAGGAGGTCAGGGAGCAGCAGGTGGATGCGGTGTAACAGTCTCCTGGGCGGCCTGCCCGGCGGTTGCGCAACCCTCCCCTACAGCAGGGACCGCTTGCTTGCTCGTGGCCCAGCGAGGGCTGGGCTCCCAACCTCCGCCCTCCGAGGCGCCGATACCTGGCAGTCCTTTGACGTGGCCGCTCCCCACGACAGACACCTCACACTAAACGGGGCCAGAGAGGCTTGGCCCCAGTGCGGAGTAGAGAAGACGAATGGCTGCCTCAGTGACACACAGGGTACGGGTCTCAGAGCCGACAGAGCTGGGGCAAACTAGCTCATGTTTTCACTTATTGGTATCTTTCCTCCCAAAAGGCTAAACTCTATTATACAGTTGACCCTTTAACAGTGCAGGGGATAGAGGCCCTGACCGCCACCCCCCCCCCCCCCACATACGGTCAAAAGTCCGAATAGAACTTTTGACTCCCCCAAAACTTAACTACTCATAGCCCGGAAGCCTTAGCGATAAGAGATACAGTTGACTAACACACATTCTGTAGGTTACATGTATTATAACAATAAAGTAAGCCAGAGGAAAAAAGTGTTAGTAAGAAAACAGTAAGAAAGGGAAAATGCAGGGGCGCCTGGGTGGCTCAGTCGGTTGAGTCCGACTTCAGCTCAGGTCATGATCTCGCGGTCCATGAGTTCGAGCCCCGCGTCGTGCGCTGTGCTGACAGCTCAGAGCCTGGAGTCTGCTTCGGACTCTGTGTCTCCTTCTCTCTCTCTGCCCCTCCCCCATTCTTGCTCTGTCTCTCTCACTCTTAAAAATGAATAAATGTTAAAAAAAAAAATTTAAAGAAAGGGAAAATGCATTCACTGTACTGTATTTATCAGAAAAAAATCCACATAGAGGTGGGCCCGTGCAGTTCAAACCACATTGTTGTTCAAGGGTCAGCTCTGCTTAAAGCCCAAAAGCTAGGAACATTTTCCAAGCTTCAAAAGGAAAGGTCAAGAAGGGTAAAGGAAGGAAAGGACGAAGGTCTTCAGGGAGAAGGACTCAGGAGGCTGAGTCAAGGTCTCAGACACGAACAAGGCCCTCAGCACCCCCTGCCCCAGAGCTGGTGAGACAGAGAGGACCAGGACCCAGGGAGGGAGGGGTGGTCCCAGGGCAGGAGGGCCACTGCCCTCCCATCTTCTCCCGGGACACCGCAGGCAAGGCTGGAGGTGGAAGGCAGAGGAACGTACTGATGGAGGAAGGGTGAATATGAAAGCACCCAAGTTTCGGGAGAGGCCCTGGCTCTCGCCCCCTCAAAACACAACAAAGGTCTGACAAGGGCAGAATGCGCCCGCCTGCCGCCCAGAACCCGTTCTGCTGGCACTGGCGTCTGCCTGTCCAGGGGACTTTGATGAGCCACCTCATTCCGGGAGTTGATTCACCAGTGCCTGGCCCTGGCCTGGCCTCTGAGCTGGCGTGGCGCCTCTCTCTGAACGCCGGGAGGCCGGACATCAGGCCCGAGCTCTTGGGGTCCCTCCGGCCTGCCCACAGCGATGGCTGTCTGTGTGCACAGGAGGGAGGCTGGGGGAAGGCAGGGGTGTGTCTATCCCTCCCCTTCTGACGCCGGTTTACCAGCCACCGGAGACCTTGGCCAAGAACTCAAAGCTGAATGACAATTTCCATTTCTCAATCCAGGTAGAGACAAACACAAACCTCTACCTTCTTCTGTCTCTCGGTATCGCATAGCCTGAGCGAGGCTCCTGAAAGCTGGAGCCCGGCCACACCGCCTGCACAAGGAGCGGCAGAGGGAGGAGTGACGGCAGGTGAGGGCTAACCAGTTTGTTCGTGCTCAAAGTGAGTTGTCACTTTGGCTCCCTTGCTCCACTGAGGGGGTGGCGGTGAGGTGTTCACGGCTAGGGTTCCAAGGGTCCAGGCCGGCTTGGGAGAACACCCGCTTCCCGCGCCCGCCTCTTCCGTTCCACAGAAGCCTGGCAATGCTGGTGCTGGGGAACTGGGGACAGGGAGCGAGCCTGCCCGGTCTGGCCTCGGAGCTGCCTCTACCCTCAGCCAGGGGCAGGGGAGGCCGGACGCACCGCCACTCGGCTGCCAGGGTGGGGACGTTTGCCTCATCCCATCCACCCCGCCAAACCTGTCTTCCCGCCACCCCCGGGAGCATGGCCCTGCCACGCACAGGGCGTGCTCAGGGCATGCCGCTCCTGTCACTGGGTGTCACTGGGTGGCCGGAGACAGGAAGCAGAACTGGTCGGGCCCTGCTTGTGCTGCTCTCTGTCCCCTAATTAGACGTTTCCGGCAAGGCGGCGGCTGTGGCTACTCATCGCCCGCCCACAGCTGTGGAGAATGGCGAGGCCGCACCAGCCGGGCCCTCTCCCTACTCCTTCAGGGGTTCGCGGGTTCCCCTCGTGTTGGCCCAGCTCACCTCCACTGGATGATGCCGAGCGCCGGGCCGGGAGCAGTTTGCCACCCGAGGCCCTTCTCCTCCTTCCCCCGGCAAGCCCCGCCTCCCTCAGACTGAGAGCTGCTGGCCAAATACTGGACAGAGGGCCAGGTCCTACCCCTACCCAGCAAGGCCTCAGGTCGGGGCCGGGCACGGGGCCCGGTGCCGGCTCCCCAGGGAGAGCAGGTAAAGCAGATGTGAGGACCCAGCCTCTGACCACACGGGGGCCGGTGCTCGTGCTGACCCGGGGTGTGGTTAAGTCAGCTCTGAACGGGCAGGGACAGCGTATCAGCACGGCCCAGGTTGGTGTTATCAGGGAAGGCAGGAGTCCCCCGTGCCCATCTCCCCCGGCCCCAGCAGGTCAGCTCTCGATGCCCGAAAGGCAGCTAGTGCCAGCCAGGTGGCAGAGGCGGGCGGCCCTGGAAACACAACGGGCCGGTTGCTCAGCCCATTGTGCCCGCTCTGAATGCCAAGTTTTTCTCTCAGGCAGTATCTTTTCCCCCTTTCCCAACTGCCTGTCGTGCCGTGGCCACAGCGAAGTTAACACGGAGCACCCGAGCCCTCACACCAGGGCGGATGGCCCCGACCGGCCGTGAACTGTGCTTCCCTGCGCGTCCTTGCCGCCCTTCTGGCCACCACAGGGCCGCGCGCCCCTGTGAGACACCACCCTTGTCAGAAATAACCATCGGCAGTGGCCACCCTCCGCTCTGGTCCTCCCTGCGCCCGGAGGCCTTGCCCTCACCTGCTTTCTTTCTGGGACAAATGGTCTGGCAGGAGTCTGCCTCGGGTCACCCCAGCCTGGAGCGGTTTGGCAGCTTTGGGAGACGGCGCCCCATGGGACAGGCAGGAGCCCCATCTAGGCCACTGCCCGGGCCCACGTTGCTCTTCTGTCCCCATCCATGTCTGGCTTTCTATGCTCCCTGCCTTGCTCCCTGGAGAGTGCAGCAGACACGTCCTTCCTTCGCTGCCAGCACTTCCCAGGAATGACAAGAATGATCCTCATTGGAGGCCTAATTTCCCCCCGCCCACACACATATACTCTGGGGCCCAAAGATGACCGAGAGGCCTGTCCACCGCGGCCGGACAAAAAGCGGCTCCCCGGGACAGGCATGTGCTGGCGAACTGGCAAGATAGACAAGAGAGGCCCCAATGCGGAGAAGGGGTGCCTGGAAGAGGCCCTGGGACACCCACATCTGGGAGCACCTCATTACAGCTTCTAGGCTGTTTCCGGGCTCATCTCTCTACCCTCAAGTACCTTCCTGGCTTTTCGTTGTTCCTCAGCAGGGTCTTGGCGAACGGGGTTTCCCCAGCATCCCCTTCAGTGCAAGACATGGAATTCGGGCCCTGGGTACAGGTGCTTGGAGTTCTCCTCAAGAAACCAGCATTAGTCCCAGCACATTAATACTGACACTACAAAGGAGCAACGCTGGGGGCGGGGGAAGTGAAGGGCTCAAGGCCAAGCTCTTGGGCCCAAATAGGTAGCTGTTAATCTCCCTTCCACTATGACCTTTTACCCCCATGTGCCCACTTCTGGGCTTTTTCCTCAGCTTTGGAAGGAGAGTGAGGCCAGGGAATGGTTCTGCCCTGGGGGTGGGAACTTCTAGAATTGTGTCTCAGGGAGAGAGGCTGGAGTGCTGGTCAGACTGGAGCCTTGGGCCTTCAGTCAGTAAGAGTGCCTCCTTCCAGGCGCTCTCTGATGCTTTAAGGGTCTCAGAGGGCCCTGGTAGGAAGGTCAGACCTCAAGCATTTCACTATTCCCCAGCTTCGGCCCCCCCTCCCCCAGTGCCTCTCACAGTGGGAATGGGGTCAATGCTTAGCTGGTCACAACGTGCTGAGTCTGTGAGGTGGGGTGAAGGAAACGTGCCCAGCCGGCTCCTGGGGTCATGGTCGGCTAGTGATGGAATGGCTCAGCCAGGGGACAGGCCACCACAAAACACACTCCCCACTCTCCAGCCAGCTGAGGCACCCAAGCGTGGCCCGAGAACATTCCCTTTCTCATTTCCAAAACCTGTGGGAAAACTCTCCAGTGGGCCACATGGCCTTTAGAGGCTAAATTAAGTGCTTTGCCTTCTACCCTTGGCCTCACCCCACAGGACTCTCCCTCCCCAAGACAATGAGAGCAGATTGTCACCTGTGCCCTCCAGGTTTTGACCCCCTACCCAACATCTGGGCCAATCCCCTCGATCCTGTGTGAGAGGCCTGCACATCTCCCCTCACCTGGACAGCAGCAGCGGGGGGGGGGGGGGGGGGGGGGGGGCGGGGGGCGGGGGGGGGGGCGGGGGGGGGAGGGGCGCGGGCACAGACCACCCAGAAGCCTTCCTCATCACCCGCTGGGACAGCCCCTGGGGAGAAGCCTCCCCCACCACTCCCACTATGGCCACCAGGACCGTGGTGGGGAAAGGTGGGGAAAATCACCAGGATGCAAGGAAGTCAATGATTTGAACGAACGGAATTTCTTTGTCCTTTGTAAAAGTCAACACATGATCTGTTACTGATTGGGATGTGAAATAAAACTAAAAATAACAGCACACCGAGTCTCCTGCAAGGCTCAGCTCACCTTTCACACAGTCCAAGTTCAGTTTATCAGATCCAAAGGAGCAGCTAAGCAGCAATGCAAACACAGGTGAGGGAGGAGGCAGGAGCGAAGAAGGGGGCTCCGATCCTCTCCCGGCCCTTTGCGGGTGGAACAGCCACCCTGCCAGGGAACTTAGGCAGGCAGGAAGCTATAAACAGCATCCGGGGCCCACACCCTAATCCACCTCAGGTGAGCCGGCAGCTCACTTGCCTTTTGTCTCAGTTTCCCCTTGTTTTAAGGAGGCCGTAGAAGCAGCTTTAAGATAAGGTTAAGCTGGGGAACATCCCCAGCGCCACAGGCCATTGGATCCTGGCAGATCAGGCCACAGAAATCTCATCACTACACCCACTGTCTCCACCAATTTCTTCAGGAGAGAAACTGAGGCAAGAGCCCTCCCAGGGCCCCTCACTGCCCTCATTTCACCACTTTCCTACAAGGCCTGGGGCGGTGCCAGGGAGCCTGCAGATCAAGGGTCAAAGTCGGTTGGTTAATTACAACCTCTCCCCCCACCCCCTTGGAGGCTCCGGGCAGGGTGTGGGGAGGGGGAGCTCGGAAGGAAGCTGGCTTTGTCCTGACCAAGGGGGGTGGAGGAGGACAGAAGGCACGAATGTTCTCAAGGCTTCCAAAGGAAGATGCCATTCGAGAAACAACTCGGCTTACTCATTCAAAGTTGACTCCGACGCTGTCAAGGCGTCTTCCAAAAACAAGCTGGGTGCACCAGCTCCCCCCACCCCGCCCCCGCCCCGGGGCCTGGTCCCTCGGCTGTGGGATGGGCTCCTTGCCACTCACACTTGCCACTCAAGTGTGTCCTCCGCGAGGCTGAAGGAGGCGCGTTTCTAATAGCGGTGGGACCGGATCCCACCTTGGTCTTCAGGACAAGCGGGGTGCGGCCGGGCGCCTGCCCCACGGTCTCCGCGAACTCTGCGGGGCGGCTAGCCGGGAGCCCCCCTCGGCTGCCCGACCCTCTCCGCGACCTTCCGGCCCGCAGAGGACGAGAGGCGGCTTAAACTGCGCCTTGTCTTACATTTCGCACAAATTTCGGCAGAAACTCCAGCTCGCTCCCTGCTCCCCCCCCCCCCCCCGCCCGGAGTGGCATCGCTCCAGTGCCCTCCTCCCGCCTCATAAAAGTCCCGGCTTTGCGGATTTACGACGTGAGAGCGGAGGGTCGCCTGAACGGTGACACACCCCGTTGCCTCCCTTGCGCCTCGGCTCGGGCCGGTGGAGGGGAGGGCGGCACCGCGCGGGGCCGCGCGCCTCGGACCCGCCCGCCCCCGGGCCAGTGGCGGGGCCTGGGAACGGTTCTCGCCCCCTCCCGGCGGCCCCCGCCCCCACCCGGCGCCTCCGCCGCCGCCCTGCCCTCCCCTCCCCTCCCCTCCCCCCGCGCCGCGGGCTAACGGGGCCGCGGCCGCTTAAACATTAAATCGGGCGCCCCGGCTGCGCCGGCCCCCGGGCGCCGCGTCGCTGCGCCCCGCACGCCCGCCGCCCGGACGGGCCTCCCGGCTCCCAGCCCCTCGGGCGCCCCGGGCTCCGGGGCAGCGGAGGGCTCGGGGCCGCGGAGCGCCGCCTCACCTGGCACGTAGATCTCGCCGCGCTCCTCGTCGGGGAGCTCGCTCCAGTTCCTCTTGCACGTGGAGACGCACGGCTTCTTCACCAGAAACGCGCGGGGCATTTTCGAACCCTGCTCGCCCGGCACCGTCCGCTTCCGTAACCAGAGCCGGGAGCCGTCCCACCTTTCCCGGGCCGAGCCGGAGGCGGGGGAGGGGAGGGGGCAGTTCAGGGAAGGAGTCGCCCAAGTGCCCCCGCGTTCCTCGGGGAGACCGTGCCCGGGACGGCGCGCGCCGGTTTCCAACTCCGCGGGGCCGTCGCCGCCCTCCCTCGAACGGAGGCCCTCGCGGCCAGGTGCACCGGGCGGCGGGGACAGCGGCAGGTAAGCGTCTCCCAGATCGACTGGCGTCCCCCGCGGCCGCTCGGGAAGTCTTAAAGTGCGAGCCGGACGGACGGGTTCACGCTTTATTGGCTCGCGGCGGTGTGTGTTGGTGGCTGGGGCGGGGGGGGGGGGGGGGTTGATCTGAGCTAATTAGCTTGGAGTATCCCGGGGAGCGACGGCGCATGCGTTGGGAAATAACGGTGACAACCACCTATTTGTTACCTGTCGAACCGGTTTCCATTCCGCTGCGGGTGAGGTGGCCTCGCGGCCTGGGCGGGGTGGCCGGGCGGGGGCGGAGGGGGGGGGGCGGCGCAGGGCACCCGGCACCCGGCTGCCCCGCCGGCCGCGCCGCCGCCCTCCAGGGACCTCCCAGCCCGGAATGCTAGCGTTCGCAGACGGAAGCTTCGGAGTTTCGGAGGGAGCAGAGGAGGGGAGGGGGCAACGTTATTTGCACCGGCGCTCGCACGCTCCGCGGGTGATGAAATGAAAGTCGCCCAACGGGGCCCGGGCCCGGCCCCGGCGCGTCCCGGCGCCTGGGGAGGCGCGAAGCCGTCGGGCGGGAACGCGCGGCCCCGCCCACACTTGTTGAACCGGGCCTGGGCCCAGGCGGCCCGGTTCCCGAAGGCCTGGCTGAGCAATTCGTGCTTCAGCCTAGAGGTATTCGCCGGGCTCCGGCTCCGTGCGGGAAGGCACGCGAGGCCTGAGCAGCGTGGGGAGGACGCGGCCGCGGTTCAAAGCGGGGAGTGCCCTCGGAGAGAGCAGATCGGCTCATCACTGCCCAGAGCCCGCTTTCTGGCCAGGGAAGTGCCAAAGGCTTCGTGGAGGAAAGGGCGTTTAAACCGGTCTGAGTCCACCGAGATCCCGGAGGACCCCAGCGCCTTAGTCACTGGGGCTTACACACCTGCAGACACCCTCATCCGGGTCCCAACTGGCCAGATTTCAGTGCAGCCAGGCCGAGGCCCAGGCCCTCTGGAATCAGACCCAATCTACTTTGCCTGGTTGCAGCCACTGCAGGCAGGGAGCTCCTGTCTGCTTCCCCCCCATAGCCCACCCTGGGCCGAGGTTCAGCCTGGGACACACACCCTCCCCCTCACCCCCCAACCATTCATCATGCTCTGCCCAGTCCCCAGGCTTAGCTGGAGGGAGGCCCACCCTCAGAGCCCTTGTTGGCTTGTTGCCTTCGGTGTTACTGTGGCGCTTTGGCCCCGGGCCACGGCTGGGCTTCTCTTATCACTAAGGTCAGGAATGGGACCCCTTCCTCTTTTTAGCTCTCCTCCTACCCCCCTATAAAATAAACATTTCAGAATCTCTACCACACATACACCTTTCTCACGTATTAAATGTTTGCTGGAACAGGTTAAGAGGAAACGAGTCTGATAAATGAATTCACTCTATTCAAAAGCCAGAAGTCCAAGAGGAGCAGACCGCTGATGTCCGACTTCCGGGCAGGCCCTGTACATTGCCCCGCCCCCACTCCCAGGACTTTCTGGGAGCACGCCCTAGGTGCGTGGGGAGAGTGTGGACTTCAGGAGCAGATAGGCCCCCTCCCTCCCTCCCTCGTGGGGCCTGTGAGTTTGGCCAAGGGGCTTTCCTCTCCCTGCCTGTTTCCTAATGTCTATCACCTGAGAATCCTGTCACCTGCCTCCTGGGGTCACTGGCCTCTGGCAGGCGCTACTGTTAGTGCCTTCGCCCTCCTCTCCCAGGGCTCTGCCTTCTTGCAGCCCAAACGTACTTTGATAGTCCTCCCCTCTTACCTGCACCCTTGGGTTCAAGTGACATGACTTGAGTGCCGGCCGCGGACTTAAGCGTTTGAATAAATCCTGGAGAAACATCATTGACCAACCCTGCCTAGGAGGTAAATTCAGCTAATGAATTCAACAAACACTGAGCATTTCGGTTGGTGCCAGACCCTTACAGGGGCTCGTCACCCAGTAGGTGCTTCGTGGAAACTATGACGAAGTCTTCACCGATGACCCCGGACACGAGAAGCATAGTCTTTCTCGTGGAAGGGGGGGCAGTGAGGAACAACTCCGATGTCTCCACTTGTGAAAAGAATGTTACACAGTGTTTGGAATGAGGCCCCGGGAGGGAGGGATATTCATCCATGGTTTCCGCTGCCCTATCTACAACTGTTGCCGGCACATAGTGGATTATCAATAAATATTTGTTGAATGAACGAATATCTGGTTTTCTTGACTCATGGGACCCATTCAGCCTTTCGCGTTCCAACTCTTGGTAGAGGCATGGATACAGAGCAAATTTATCATAAGGAAAGCGATGGGGCAGGTTCAGTGATAAAAGGCTGTCAGGGAGAGAGAGAGAGTGGTGGGGACCATGGAGAATGTGCCTATCGGAAGGGTGTAGTAGCAATCATGTCATTTGAGCAGAGAAACCCGGTGTGGCCCCATCTGTCCATTTTGGGAAAAGAAGCCCCCCCCCCCAAATATCCAGATTTGTATGTGAAATATACCAATTTTTAAAAGCTGGCTCAATTTTTTTAAAACCATGGAACGAGTCAAACACAATACCTCTGTAGGGCAGATGGGAGCCATAGACTGCTGGCATGTCGCCTGTGGTTTGCGAGCAGCCCTGGAACCAGACGGCGTGTGTGAACTTGGACGAACACCAGGCTAACCTGTGAGCTCCATGAGGGCAGGCACCTTCTGCTCTGTTCACACGGCATCCGTTAGATATTATTCGTTCAGTCCTTAAGCCAGTCAACAGATACTTCTCGAACACCCACCATTGGCTGGGCACTGGTGATTCTATGACGCGAGGCAGACAGAATACTAAGGAAACTTTTAGTGCGGTGCACGGCTTCGGTGATGGGATAGTGACGGGCCGGGGGTGCTGAGATCTAACCAGGAGCTGTGCAGAGCAGGGAAGAGCCTGACGGTTGGTGCAAAGACCCCAGAGCGGGAGTGGAGTGAGCCTAGTGTGCGTGAGATGCACAGAAAGACCAGGCAGCGATATTATCAAGGGGATGGGAGGGTGTGGGAGCCGAGGTTGAAGAGGCAGGTGAGCCGTGTCATGTGAGGCTCAGAGTGGTGGGAAAGCCTTGGGGTCGGCTAAGGGGAACGGAGTATGTGTGTCCGGGGGAGGGTGATGAGGGTGGCCGTAGGGAGACCAGTAAGGAGGCTACTGCAGTTGTCCAAGCAGGAGGTGGCCTGGGCCATCTGCTAATGGAGCCGTGAGCTCTGATTCTAGGCATTCTGAGTGGACATGTCTTGTTGGGGTGGCGGACAGGGGTGTAAAGAAAGCCGGAGCCCCAGCAGGCAAGCAAGGACCATGCTCCCCAAAAAGTAGTGGCCGGCTCCCGCCTTTGGTGCCCTGAGAAGCCCAGGGAGGGCAGAGGCAGAGTTGGATGGAGAAGGCTTGGAACAACCCCTTCCTGTTCTCAGAGAAAGCTTAGCAGGGGAGCCGGATTGGGGTGCAGGGAGGGGGCAGGGCTGGGAAGCACAGAGGCTGAAGGTAGAGGGCTTCTGGGAGATGAGATGTGCTGGGAGGAGAAGCAGGAAAGGGCCGGGAGTTGGGCTGCCCCAGACTTTTAGCCTCCGGGGACTCAAGCCAAGCCGCCTAACCTGGCAGGGCCTCAGTTTCCACATCTGTAAAGTGGGGCTCCTGGTTCCAGCTCTGTTCCTCCGAGCGGTCAAGAGACGCTGTTGATTTGTTTTTGAGCAGCCTCTAAGAATGGACCCAGCCTTAGAGCAGGCCGGTGGGGCCCTGGCCACCAAGGCCTCTGCTCAAAAGGTGGCCCTTCCGGCCCCACCTAGCAATGGCCTCGGGGAGGCCACAAAGCCCTCGACAAAGTGTAAGTGCTGTGAGGACACCAACTCCTCCATGTCTGCTGAGGTCCTGCCCGTGGGCCTGCAGCCCTCCCACGGTCATCGTGGGCAAAAGGCTCAGCAGGTGGGGCTGGCGGGGGGGACAGTAGGCAGAGGAGGAGGCTTCCTGGGCCATCTGGAACCTCTGGAGCAGTGCAGGGAGAAGCCAAAGCTTCCTGCTGGAGGAGACCAGGCAGCCAGGTGAGGCTCACCACTGTGGCCACCAGGCTTCACTCCATCCTTACTTCCCATCGTGAAGACTGGGACTGTCAGCTCCCAAGTCCTCAGCACCCAAGCCCAGAGTCATCTGCCCCCCGCCTTTCCTCACCCTACACATCCACCCACCGGCAAGTCCCCTCTGCTCCCAGATCGTCCCGCATCTGCCCACGCCTCCGTCTCCACAGCTACCACCCTGGTCCAAAGCCCTGTCACATTTCACCTGGCCACGGGACAGCTCCCGCCCCCAGCTAGCTGTCTCCCCTCAGCTCAAGCCCTCCCGTGGCTCCCGTGGCAGCTGGAAGAACGTCTTGGAGGCCGGTGCACCTTGATCGCATGCTGACCTCCTGACACACGCGTCTCCCTTCCCGTGGGCTCTGTGTGCCCGCGTGGCCCGCCACCCACCCAGCCTGCTGAGGCCTGGTCCCGCTGAGGCCCCTCCTCCGCTGCGCCTTCCACCCGGAAGCCTTTTCCCCACCTGATGACTGGTTACCTCTTGTCATTCAGGTTTCGGCCAAGTGTCCCCGCTTCTGAGAGGCCTCTCTGGCCACCCTAGCTAAATCCTTGTGGCCCAGTCATCTCTGGTCCATTACCCTGTTCTGTTTCCCTGGAGGCATCTTTTAATCCGTGAAATTTTGGTTTGTCAGGTTTGTCCGTGGCCCTCCCCCGCCTGGCCCCTACAATGTAAGTTCTGTACACGAGGGACCTCTTTCTTTTAACACTATTTTGCTAGCTTTATTTAGATATAATTTAGGGGTGCCTGGGTGGCTCAGTCAGTTAAGCATCTGACTTCAGCTCAGGTCATAATCTTGCAGTTCGTGGGTTCGAGCCCCGCGTCGGGCTCTGGGCTGACAGCTCGGAGCCCGGAGCCTGCTTCGGATTCTGTGTCTCCCTCTCTCTCTGCCCTTCCCCCGCTCGCACTCGGTCTCTATCTCAAAAATAAGCATTAAAAAACTTGTTTTAAGGGGCATCTGGGTGGCTCAGTCGGTTGGGTGTCCAACTTTGGCTCAGGTCATGATTTCGCAGTTTGTGGGTTCGAGCCCCGTGTCAGGCTCTGTGCTGACAGCTCGGAGCCTGGAGCCTGCTTCGGATCCTGTGTCTCCCCATCTCTCTGCAGTGTGCCCCTCCTGTGTTCATGCTCTGTCTCTCAATAATAAGTAAACGTTAAACCAATTTTTTAATGGTTTTAAGATATAATTCATATACCATAAGTTCCCCCTTTTAAAGTATATACTTCGGGGGTTTGGTGTCTTCACAGAGTTGTGCAGCCATCACCAGTCTTCCAGAACATTCTCATCACCCCAAAAGAAACCCCGTACACATTAGCAGTCCTTCCCCTTCCTCCCTTCCACTAGCCCTTGGCATCTATTACTCTGCTTTCTCTCGATGGATTTGCCTATTGATGTGTTCTTTTTTTTTTTTTTTTTTAACATTTATTCATTTTTGACAGTGAGAGAGACAGAGCATGAGCAGGGGAGGGGCAAAGAGAGAGGGAGACACAGAATCAGAAGAAAGCTCCAGGCTCCGAGCTGCCAGCCCAGAGCCCAACCTGGGGCTCGAACTCACGGACTGAGAGATCATGACCTGAGCCCAAGTCGGACGCTTGGACGCTCAACTGACTGAGCCACCCAGGCACCCCTGATGTGTTCTTTTTAAAGCATCCCTGTATACCCAGCATTGGGAAGATGGGTCGGTCATGTCCCCATTTTACAGATGAGAAAACTGAGGCTCAGGACCCCTTGGAAAACTGACTTTCCCTTTCTAAGCCTTGTGTCTAGTGTCTTCCCCAGAGCTGGGCTACGCCTCTGGGGAGGATGGAAACTCAGCAGGAAGAGAAGGAGTGAGGTGTGAACATCGAGTAGGGAGTTCTGAGCAGGGAACCTGGCTGCGGCCCACACCTCTTGGCTGGGAGGCCACTTTCCAGGGCAGGCCTGCAGACTGCAGATTCAGGGAACGTTTGTGCTCTCAGTGCTGGTGGGCCGAGCTTAACTCTCTGGCTGGCCTGTGCCACAGGGGAACAGGGCAGGGACATCTGCACCAGCAGGTAAGGAGAAGGCCCATCCCGGGACCTGGACACCCAAGAGGGCTGAGGGCAGCTGGTTGTGGAAGGAGGCCGAGTCAGGGGCATGGAGGGGCTGTCTGCTGAGGTCCAGGCTCCACCTCTTAGGAGCTCTGTGACTTTGGGCTGGTGACTGTACTTCTCTGGGCCTTCCTTTCCTCATCTGTGAACGGCACCCACCCCCAGGTAGCCCAGGGTTGCTGTGAGCTTGGGAGTCCATGTGGATGTGGCCACCACAACATCGGGAACCACACATGGGTTCCCTCCCTCCGGACCCCTGGCCCCAAAGGAGCCAAGGCTCAGAAAGGCTGGTGACTGTCCGAGGCTGAATGAGGGCCAAAGTCAGTGGTGGATTTCCTGACCCTTTGAAGCCTGTCTCCTTAACTGTAAAAGAGCCTTAATAATCACTCCTCCCTCCCTGTGAGGGGTGAGGGCTAGGGGTATGTAGTTATCAGCACCCTCTGGGCCTCAGACAGGGAAACCAGACAGGCTCCTTGTTACCCCCAAGCTGACTTCCCTCTCAGGGCTGCTCTCATCTTGGCCTCTTTCATCTTAGGTTTAATTAGCCAGGCTGCCCCACCCCACATCTCTTGGGCGGGAGTCATCACTCCCATTTTATAGATGGGGAAACTGAGGCACCTAGAGGGAAGTGGTTTGGGGCTGCCGCCTGTGAGTCAACTGTGGAGCCAGGGCCCAGAGGAGTTGGGACCGGGCTTTCCAGCTGGACCTGTCCCTGGGGGTGGCTCCCTGTCTCCATCCCCCTGGCATCCCTGGCACCGTGGGCACCCAGACAGCCTCTTTTCCAGCTCTCTCTACCCAACCACTCCCTATCACCTCCCATCTGGAGGGCAGCAAGATGGGGTAGGGAGGGGCCTGCGAAGACTGGAGAAAGGAGAGAAACTAGTTGGCAGCGCTAAGGTGGGGGCTCAGGTCTGTTTCATCTTCAAAGCCGGCTAATTAGAGCCAAAGGCGTTACTGTAGCTGGTGGGGCCTGAACGCCCGAAGTTCTGGGCCCTGGAAGCCAGCAGTCAGCGGGGCATCTGCAGTGTGGGTCAGGGGCCCAGGAGATGCTGCTTGATGAGCCCCAGGCGAGCCCCTTCAGTGCCGCCAAACAGCTCTGATCCAGCCCCTTGAAAATCAAGAGTGCTGAGTTCGTGCACTGCTTGCCCCCAGGTCTTCAGTGGCGAGGTCTCGGTTTCTGAGTCCGTGCTAGACATGCCGTGAGCCCGGTGACCCGCCAGGCCCTGCCACTCTGCACGTCTGCATCCCGTTGTTTTCCGGCTTCATGGAAGCTTATGGCCTTGCCCTGCCAGCTTTACGCTGGCTCGGCTGCTGCCGCAACCCTTGCCGACTGTGGTGTGGCCTAAGGCAAAGGTCAGCGGCTTCCGCCCGCCGTGACCCCGGCGCCGGCTCCGCGCCCCCAAGCCGAGCGGGTGGGGGACCCGGCCGGCGTCGGAGAAGCGAAGCCAAGCCCTGAGGCGCCCGACCGACCGGTTCAGCCGGGACTGTGAGGAGCACTTCCTGCGGGCGCCCTGGGACCGCACCTTGCACACCCCCCCTCCCCCCCCCCCAGCGGGCACCCTGGGAGTCCAAAGACCCGCACCCCACGCCCCCCGCAGGGTGTGGTGCGCCGAGACGCCGGCGGGGGGCGCGCCGGTTGCCATCCTCGCCGGCCCGGTGGGCGCCGTCCACCCGAAGGCCCTGGGATCGCCGCCCGCGCGCGGACCGGACCCCGGCATCCGGGAGCCCGGGCCCACCCAATTCCACCGCCTCTGCCCGGGCCTGCGGCGGTTTCGGGGAAGGGGGGCCTGCGCGCAGCGGGACAGTTACTCAGCCCCAGCGAAACCGGCGAGTCGGCACCTGCTGGCTGGGCGGGAGGGGAAGGCGGTGGCCCCGTTACGGCCCCGCCTACGCCGCCCACGCGCCGCGCGCCCCGCCCCGCCCCGCCGCGCGCCGCCGCCCGGAAGGAGCCGGCCGGCCCCAGTGCCCGCGGCGGCTTAGTCAGCTACGGTGAGAGCTGCCGGCCCGTTACCGCGGGCGCCGGGGGCCGGGGCGGCGCTGTGGTTTCGGTGCCGGCCGCGGGCGGGCGGCCTAATGAGCTCTCGGCACGCACCCCGCGCCGGCGGCCCTGCCCCGCGGGGACCCTCGGCTCCCCGCCCCGGCGTCACCCCCGAAACTTCTCGCTTTCATCCCGGGATCCAGGCGCGGGGTCTCCGCTGGCGTCTGCGCGTGGCAGAGGGCAGCTGGGATTTGCGAGGCGGCCCCGGGGTGGCCGTGCCCCTTTGGGGTGCAAGCAGGTGCCCGAGCGCCCTCTGGCGGCCGCGAGCCTGATCCTCCCTAGCTTCTTTGCAGGGACCTGCGTGCCGGACCATGGGACCCCTGAGCCGGGAAACCTGGGCGCAGCGCCTGGGCGCCTTCCGGGCCAGCCCGTCCGCCTTCATGGCAGGTCCCGAGGGTGAGGACCTGGGTCGTGACCTGCTGAGCGAACTGAGAAGTGAGAAGCTGAGCGAACAGACCAAGGTAGGCCCTGCGTGCGCTCCCTGCGCTGACCCATCTGGTCACTTCAGCCCACCGCGCCCTGAACCTCATTTTCGTGATTCCCACCCAAATCCCCCATCTCCAGGTTTCTTTGCTGGCCCTGAGCCTGGAGTATCCAGCCCAGCTGTGGCCGGACGCCACTGCAGCCGAGGCAGCCGCCACCTCCCTGTTGGACACCCTGGTCCTTCTACCCCCACGGCCCTCGGCCCTGCGGCGGCCCCTGCTGCTGGCGGCCACCACAGCCCTGGTGGCAGGAGATGCGCTGGGCCCCACTTCGGAAGCCTCCCGCCGGCTCCTGCCCCTTCTTCTCGGCTTGGCCTCCGGCCGCGATCTGGGGCGAGGCTTTGGCCCCGCCTCGGAGCAGCGCCCCCTGCAGGCCACGGCGTGTGAGTGCCTGCGGGAGCTGGAGAGCTGCAAGCCTGGGCTGCTGGGGGGCTGCCTGGGGCTGCTGCGGGGTCTGCTGGGGCAGGAAGGCCCGGTTCAGCCGCTCAGCCTGCTGCTGGCGCTCGCTCTGCGCAACACCTTGGTGATACGGGCCAGGGCCAGGGCCAGGGCCGGCCTGCAGGGCCTGCTCATGGCTGGGGATACTCCCTCTGGGGGTGATCCCTGGAACTGGGCGCTAGCCGAGGAGGGGGATGCCCGCCTTCAACCGCAGGCACCCAGCTGGCCAGCAGCGGAGGAGGAGTGTGGCCTTGCAGTGCTGGAACCCACTCCTGAGGAGGCCCGGGAGCTGCGGGCTGCTGTGGCCCAGCTTCTGGACACTTCCTACCTGCTCACTCCTGTGGCTCAGGCCCAGCTTCTGTGGCTGCTGGGCTGGGCCTTGCGGGGTCTCCGGGGACAGACGCCAGTGCTCTTCAAGCCGCAGTTGGTGCGGCTGCTGGGCACAGCGCAGCTCACGCTGCTGCACGCTGTTCTGGCGCTTAAGGCAGCCTTTGGAGAAGCCCTGTTCACGGCCCAGGATGAGGCCTTGCTGCTCCGCCGGCTCACCGTGGCTGCCCAGCACCCGGCGCTGCCCCTGCCTGCCCACCTCTTCCACCTGCACTGCCTTCTGAGCTTCCCCGAGAACTGGCCCCTGGGCCCCACAGGTGAGGAGGCCGCGCCGCTGCTGCTGGGCCCCCGGCTATGCCGCGGCCTCCTGCCCAGTCTCCTGCACGACCCGATGGCCCTCCTGGCCCGCCTGCATCTGCTGTGCCTGCTCTGCGTGGAAGATGAAGAAAAGGAAGAGGAAAGCCAGGATTGGAGCCCCCGGCATTACCTGGAGGAGCTGCTGGCTGGCTTGCGGCAGAGGGCAGCCCTGGCCGGGGGCCCCCGGGCCTCGGCCACCCTCTGCTTCCAGGCCTCCTACCTGGTTGTTCAGTGCCTAGCCACGCAGCCTACGGTGCTGACACCCTTGACCCACGGACTGGCCCGGCTGTACCGAGCCCGGCCGGTGCTGGCTCCGCATTTTGTGGACCTCTTGGATCGCGTGGGCCCGGAGCTGGGGGAGCCCCTGAGAGTGGCGTTGCGGCAGGAGGTGGTGTCCAGGCCGGGCAGAGATGAGGCCCTTCGTTGGCACCTGCAGATCCTGGCCAAAGTGGCAGACGGGAATGCTCAGAGTGCCACCCTCGGCTTCCTGGGAGCCGCAGCGGCGCACTGCACGGACTGGGGCCTCCAGCAGGCCCTGCTCCGGGTCTGCCGGGCCTTGCTGCGGGCGGGTGTTGGGGGTGGCCTGGCCGACTTGCTGCAGGCGCTGGCCAGGCAGTGGGAGGACCCTGACGGGCGGGACCATGCCCGCCTCTACTACATCCTCCTGGCCCACCTTGCGGGGTCCAAGCTGGGGGTGGCCCTGGGCCCCTCGCCTGCTGCACCCGCGTTGGCCTCCTCCCTGGTGGCCGAGAACCAGGGCTTTGCTGCGGTGCTGGTGGTGCAGGAGGCCCCAGCCCCGATCCGGCTGAGCGTGGGGCCCCACAGAGCGGCGGGCCCGGGCCCGGTGCTGCAGCTCCACGTGGAGGTGCTGGAGCCGGCGTACTCGCTGGAGCTGCGCTTCCGCGTGGAAGGACAAGTGTACGCGCCCTTGGGGGCCGTCCACGTGCCCTGCCTGTGCCCCGGCCGCCCTTGCCGTCCTCTGCTCCTGCCTCTGCAGCCCCGACGCCCGGCCCCCACGAGGCTGGACGTGCGTGCCCTCTACACCACGCCCACCGGCCTCACGTGCCATGCCCACCTGCCACCGCTGCCCGTGAACTTCGCTGACCTTTTTCTGCCTTTCCCCCAGGCCCCCGAGGGGGACAAGCTGGGCTTCTTCGAGGAGCTCTGGGACTCCTGCCTGCCAAAGGGTGCCGAGAGTCGCCTCTGGTGCCCTCTTGGGCCACAGGGGCTGGAGGCCTTGGTGTCCCGCCATCTGGAGCCCTTCGTGGTGGTGGCCCAGCCCCCCACCAGCTACCACGTAGCCATCCGTCTGCCCCCGGACTCGAGGCTGCTGCTGCGACTGGAGGCGGCCCAGGAGGACGGGGTGCCCGTGGCCCTGCGGACCGATGACTGGGCTGTGCTGCCCCTGGCTGGGGACTACCTCCGTGGGCTGTCAGCTGCTGTCTGAGCCTGGAGGCCAGGCCGGGTGGGAGCAGGACGAGGGAGGTGGCCCTTACAAGGTCTTGTCCAAGAAGGGCACTGAGGGCCAGGACCCAGTCCTGTGGGTCCTTTCTTTAAAATAACCTACATTTCACCAGTGACTTTACTGGTTTGTTTTCTTTTGAACCCCACTTGGGGGCACGCACACTGGGGCAGGGGCGAGAGGCTCCAGGAAAACCTCCAGACTAGGAACCCCCACCCCTACTGCAGGGGCCCAACGTATCTTTCTGCCCCGGTATGCTGGGCTTCTCCAGAATCCCTGCCCAGCAAGTAGGAGAAAAAGTGTCCTTGTCTCTACTTCCCAGAGTGGGGCCGGCGGTGGCCCGGAGCCTTGCGGCAATTTAGAAACAAGGGAGCTGGATTTAGGCCTCCTCACCTGGGACTGGTCCTTTCCAATTCCAGAGCTTTGCCGGGTGCCCGCCCCAGGGAGCTCCGGCTAGCTAGCGCAACGGACCGGACCGGAGGCCAGTCGCAGAGAGGGCTTAGCAGCTCCTTCCCGGGAGGGGGGCTCCCCATGCTGTGTCGATTGGAGCCAGCTCTAGGAAGGGCCTGTCAGTATATTTGGGGAGCTAAGACAGAAAGGCCCCATAACGTGGGCTAAAACTAAGCTGACTCTCCTTCACTGCAACTCGACCTGTGGACCTAAGAATCTTCTAGCTAAGAAAAACTAGTCCCTTTGTTCTTTCTCCAAATATGCAAGACAACTTTGAGTTCAAGTGTATTGGCGCCGACCCTGCTGCCGGGCACCAAGCTGGTATTTTCCACCTACGCTGCCTCATTTCATCCTTGCAACAGCTCAGTGGGGCCCCACAGATGAGGAAATCTGTAGGCCAGAGGGGTTGAGTGATTTTCCTGTGGTCACCCAGCTGGTTAGTAATGGTGTTTCATCATCTTGGAGCAGGCTGCCATCACCGCACCGTGAGGACAGAGACCTGCACGGATCACAGGGCGGCGGAGTCCCCAGGCCTCTCTGCCCTGGGCCAGCCCTTGGGGTGGCGGTGGAGGGTTGTGGTCCATCAGCGGTGATCAATCAGCAGTGCTGGGCAGAGGATGACCAGAGGCTGGGGCCTAACTGTTCTGCTCCGGAAGGGCCTCTCGTGTGGCCCCTGCCTCCTGGGCTTCCAGCCCACAGGTTCCTCATGGGCCATTCCTGCCCCTCGTAACTGTGGCGGGCTGGGAAAGGAAAGCAGGGCCCGGGACAAGCGGGCCGTCACAGGTCAGGTCGGGAGGTCTGTCCCAAGTTGGGGCCACGATGGTAACTTGCTGGGTGATCTGGGCACGCCATTGCCAAATCAGGAAGGGTTTGGTTCCAGGAAAGAATCCAGGAAAGGGATTTAAGACACCCGGCTACTTCCAAAGTAGCTGGGAAGGCTAGAGAAGGGGGCCCCCAGGAGCTGCCTGTGGCACTGCTGAGTTCCAGGACCCCCTGCCCTGCCTGCAGTCCAGCTCCTCTGAGCACCCAGAAGCTGGGCCTCGATCCTGGAATGTGGGTGGGCTGCCAGAGCCCAGGTGCCTCTTGGCACCCACAAAGCCAGAGCGCTGGCCCTGCTACAGACAGGCCGAGCCTCCCGCGGCCGCTGAGTGGCTTCCGTCTTGTTTCCTCTGCCCATGTCATTTAGAGGACATCTGTTTCTCACACAGACCTCTAGCACAAGGGAGCCTGGGAAGTGTACTCGTTTTCTTTTTGACTTCAGATGCACTAAGTAGTGATAATCCTCAGCCTAAGATTAAAATCACTGGCCCATGGAAGGACTCACCAGCCATCCTTCTGTCCCATCTGTCCACCCATCCATGCATCCGTCCCATTTTGTCCACCCACTTCTCCAGTGCTGGGCACCAGATGACCTCCAGCTCCCCTGCCCCCACCACAGATATGCCACAGCGAGCGTCACAATATGTCCCTTCATGTGTCTATGTGGCAATTTCCCTGGGACACATGCTAGGAAGAGAATTGCTGAATCATAAGCCATGCGTGTGCTTAATTTGACTAAGAGGTGTCTGAGTAAAGTTTTCAGTTTCACATCCTCTCAGTACACCTGGGAAGGTAGGGATGGACATGAGCCCATGGCATCCACCACAGTCCACCCCTTTGCACGCTCAGTCTCCACATACTTCTGCTCATACTTAAACTTCTTGAAGGTCATAGCAACAACGACATGCTCCCGCAACTACCCCTCTTCCAACCACAACTTCTTCCCAAAAGGGAAGACCCCAAGTTCCATCAGCCACTGGCCACCTGTCTGGACATTGGCAATGTTGCTGGCTCTCCACTTCTAGGTACATTAGTCCCCTTCCCCACCTCCCTGAACTTAGGCCTGGACATGAGACCAGCTCTGGCTAATGAAACATAGAATGTCAGTTCTGGGGCAAAGCACTAACCGCTAGCGTTCAGCCTCCCGGCCCTCTCTCCCCCCAGCATGGCAACTGTGGAAGTGTAGATTGGTGTGGAGACGCTTGGTAGTTGAGTCATGATCCCATCTCGATACACTGTAACAGGTGCACTGGGTTATGAAGACAATCATCAATAACACACTTTACATAAGACAAGGGAAAGATACTGGCTAAGCTAGATTTTACTTGCAAGGAAGAAAGTATTGTGTAATGAGTTACAAGGCCATCATTAGGGCTTCCAGCGTTAGCAAATAAAAATACTGTACAGGGGGGGCGCCTGGGTGGCGCAGTCGGTTGAGCGTCCGACTTCAGCCAGGTCACAATCTCGCGGTCCGTGAGTTCGAGCCCCGCGTCAGGCTCTGGGCTGACGGCTCGGAGCCTGGAGCCCGTTTCCGATTCTGTGTCTCCCTCTCTCTCTGCCCCTCCCCCGTTCATGCTCTGTCTCTCTCTGTCCCAAAAATAAATAAAAAACGTTGAAAAAAAAAATACTGTACAGGGTACCCAGTCAACTTCAAAGAAACAACAAATAATTTTTTTAGGACATACTGATACTAAAACAAGCAAAAGTTGTTTCTCTGAAATTCAGGTATAACAGCATCCTGTATTTAATCTCCCAACCCCCTAGATTAGCATTTATAACTTATTTCTTCTATGATCCATCACATGGGCTGTTTGTTTGTTTGTCTTCAAGGATCTTTACCTAGTGAGGTGACCTTCTTCCCCAAGAGGTCTAAGTTCTTGGTAAGTCTGCCTGTACTGGGTGTCTTTAGTTTTTTTAGTGAAGGTGATCACTGGGCCTGGCAGTCCTGGTGAGTCCTGGGGACTCCCCCCTCCATTGTATGGCAGCAACAATTTCTTCCTTGATCATCAGGATCAATCATCCTTTTATTTTTTATTATTAAAAAAAACATTTATTTTGAAAGAGAGAGAGAGCCCAAGCAAGGGCGGGGAAGAGAGAGAGGGAGAGAGAGAATCCCAAGCGGGCTCCACACTGTCAGCACAGAGCCCGATGCGGGGCTCGAACTCATGATCCATGAGATCACGACCTGATCCAAAACCAAGAGCTGGACACTTAACCGACTGAGCCACCCAGGCACCCCTCAGTCATCCTTTTAGAGCTGTTGGTACCAAGGCATGAAGAGGGCAAAAAGACAAGGTAGCAGTCTTCCCTTCCAGTTCAAAAGAACCACTGCTGTGTCCGCTAGCATTCTCTTGGGTACTGAGGACTCTAAACTGGCAAGGGCCAAAGCTGGAGGGATGAGAAGCGAATTATTTTGAGAGAGAGACTTCCGGGTAGCTAAAGCCAATGACAGTAGCAGCCTAGTTCCCATCTCCCCCCCCCAAAAAAAAAAAACAATATGGAACGAAGAGAAGAGAAAGATATAATTATGCAAAACCAAGCCCCCAGTAGAGCCTGAAGGTAGAATGCTCAGACTTAACAGGACCTGTAAGTAAAAACAAGAAACAGTGACAGCACACCATCTCCGGTGTCCCTGTCCCACCCTCACCCTGCCCACACGGGCTCTGAGCAGACCGGCTGAGAAAAGCTAGGAGAAGCAGGGAGCTGGTAGTGGCCCACACTTGATGGAAGACCTCACAGAAACACTGCGTCCACCTGACGTCTGAAAAATGTGAAACCCTGTCTGGAGTAGGTCAGAGGCTTGACGCTAAGGGAGGGATTTCAAAGTACACAGTGATGTAACCGGCCCGTCTCTGAAAACCACAGATTCCTGGAGAGCAAAGGGCCACAAGGAAGGGAGAGGTACCCTTTGGCTGTCAAAGGGGAAGAAAACGGAGAGATTTCATGGTTCTGCAAGACGAAAGAACAAAACCAAAGGACCCCCTCTCCAAACAAATCCATGAAAGCATCTGGACTTTGCCATGTTGGCAAAAGAAGGAGCATTCGATCAGGGAGAAGACACCCAACAGCACAGAAATGAGCAAGAAAAGATGAACGGATTCTTACAGAGTCACTGCAAAATATCGCAAAATGAATTTCATCACCTGTCAAACCAAGAACAATTTACATCCACCCCTGAAGAAACAGCCACAGAGCAGCACTCTAACCAGAACGAAATACACCCCAAACAAGTGTTAGAAGATATGCAAAGCCACCTAGAATGAGAAAAAAAAAATATTTATGTTTATTTATTTATTTTAAGAGAGAAAGAGGTCGAGGAAGGGGCAGAGAGACAGGGAGAGAGAGAATCCCAAGCAGGCCCTGAACTGCCAGCTCGGAGCCCCACTCGGGGCTGGAACTCACCAACCATGAGATCATAGCCTGAGCAGAAACCAAGAGTCAAATGCTTAACTCACTGAGCTACCCGGGAGCCCCTAGAAGGAGAAATTTTAAACAGAATGGAAATAGATAACACCCAGGAAAAGAACGAAGAAGGTTGGTAGAACTCAGGAGAGAAATGGAAGAAACGCACAAAATTATCTAGAAATAAAGATTACGTTGTAAGATGCCCAAAGGAGAATCGACTCAAACATACAATAAGGGTCATTGAAGAAAGACAGAAGAACAATCAAGAGAATGAAAATGTGATAAAGAAGTAGAAGAAGGAAATAATGGTAACAGAAGATTGTCAAAGAAGGAATCCCATTGGTATTATCGGAGTCCCTGAAGAAAAACCAAAGAATGAGCCAGAGCTGATATTTAACACTGTAAGAAAAGAGCAAAAAACCTGTACATTGAAAAGACCCACTGGGAACCTTGGAAAACTAACCCAGAACAATCAGCGTTAAGACATATCCTCATAAAACTATTAGTTTTCAAGATATTTTTATACTTTTAGATTTTATTTATTTTTAAGTAGGCTTCTACTGGGTAGAAGGTAGGCTACTAACTTCTGTCAGCACAGAGCCCAGTGAAGGGCCTGAACTCATGATCCTGAGATCAAGAGTCAGATGCTTAACTGACTGAGCCACCCTGGTGCCCCTGAAAATACTCTTTATAAAGAATTCTTGGGGCGCCTGGGTAGCTCAGTCAGTTGAGCGTCCAACTTGGGCTCAGGTCTTGATCTCCCGGTCTGTGATTTCAAGCCCTGGGTCAGGCTCTGTGCTGACAGCTCGGAGCCTGGAGCCTGTTTCAGATTCTGTGTCTCCCTCTCTCTCTCTGACCCTCCCCCGTTCATGCTCTGTCTCTCTCTGTCTCAAAAATAAAATAAATAAACATAAAAAAAAAAAGAATTCTTGGAGCGCCTGGGTGGCTCAGTCGGTTGAGCGTCCAACTTCGGCTCAGGTCATGATCTCGCGGTCTGTGAGTTCAAGCCCCGCGTCAGGCTCTGTGCTGACAGCTCGGAGCCTGGAGCCTGCTTCGGATTCTGTGTCTCCCTCTCTCTCTGCCCCTCCCCCGCTCATGCTCTGTCTCTCTGTGTCAAAAATAAACAAACATTAAAAAAATTAAAAAAAAAAAAAGAATTCTTGGAGCGTCCAACTCTTGATTTCAGTTCAGGTCATGATCTCATGGCTCGAGAGTTCGAGCCCCACATCAGGCTCCATGCTGACTGTGCAGAGCCTGCTTAGGATTTTCTCTCTCCCTCTCTCTCCCTGCCCTTCCCCCCCACCAAAAAAAAAAAATCTTAAAAAAAAAAAAAAGAATCCTTAAGATCTTCAGGAAGAAAGATCAAATAACTTACAAAGACAAAAAAATCAGAATGGCATCAGATTTTTAAAAGCCAAAATACAGGGGCGCCTGGGTGACTCAGTCGGGTAAGCGTCCAACTCTTGATTTGGGTCCAGGTTATGTATGATCTCACGGTTTGTGAGATTGAGCCTCAAGTCAGGCTCTGTGCTGACAGAGTGGAGCCTGCTTGGGATTCTCTCTCTCCCTCTTTCTGCCCCTCACCCCTCTCAAAATAAATAAATAGACTTAACAAAAAATAAAAGCCAATAAACAAAGCGATACAATAATGGAACAGCTTTTTTTTTTTTAACGTTTATTTATTTTTGAGACAGAGAGAGAAAGAGCATGAACGGGGGAGGGTCAGAGAGAGGGAGACACAGAATCTGAAACAGGCTCCAGGCTCTGAGCTGTCAGCACAGAGCCCGACGCGGGGCTCGAACTCACGGACCGCGAGATCATGACCTGAGCCAAAGTCGGCCGCTTAACCGACTGAGCCACCCAGGCGCCCCTAGCATTTTTTTTTTAACCTTCTATTTTTTAAAGCATGAACCAAGGCTTTTATATTCAAACAAGTTGTCCTTCATGTATCAAGGCCATAGGAAACAGTTTTCTGTTTTTCAGCAACTACTTCGGGAAGTCTGCACCTGTGAGCCAATCTGGTAGAGAATGTACTTTACCCACCCTAGAGATGATGCAAATATATATACGTATGACATGGGGAAAAAAGTAAACATGTTACATATTGTGATAATGAGTGTAATTCAAAGCGTGGGAGAAGAAGGGAGAGGGAGAAAGGAAAATAGGATGAAACTCACTGATGGCTGTATGGGTGCCTCTCCTCTCCAAATTCACTCTTAACGGACTGCTCTGTGAAAATACGCTGGGGCCATTTAAATCTGGGTCTTTGCCGGCTGGCTCACTCTTAAGCTTGCCAGCAGAGGGCGCAGAGGAGCCAGGGCAGAAGGAAGTTTTCTTTCCACCTTCTGAAGGTCTCACTAGACCGTCTCCTGAAGCTTCTCCAGGACCCGTGGCTCCTCAAGCATGAAGCATCCAGGGCACCCATGGCTCTGCTGGCACCAGCCTCCTCTAGCGCCCGACAGCCAGCCGTTAGCAGCTTCCCAGCACCTCCCCTTGGACTGTTTTGGCGCAAAGTATCTCCACTGAGACACCTGCCCATCGACAGCCTTCTGTGGCACCCTACAGAATGGTTTTCCAGCAAGTTGCACCTGCACCACAGTTGACTTCGCTAACACCCTGTGAGCCACAGTCATGCTCTGTCCAACCAGATCTGGATCTCAGACCTATGCGTGGGAAGAGAGGTATCTCCTGGGCACAGCCTTGCTGTAAATGGGGGGTGGGAGGGCTGCTCCTTATATCTGCTATTTCTTTTTTTTTTTTTTTTTTTAATGTTTATTTATCTTAGAGCTAAAGAGTGCCAGCGGGGGAAGGGCAGAGAGAGGAGGGGACAGAGGATCCGAAGCAGGCTCCACGTTGTCAGCACAGAGCCCGCTGCAGGGCTCGAACTCCCAAACTATGAGATCCTGACCTGAGCCGAAGTTGGACGCTTAACTGACTGAGACACCCAGGCACCCCAATATCTGCTATTTCTATATTCATTGGAGTTATTATTGGCCAATGCCTTGGCACTTCAGTCCCTTGTTATAATTAATAATTCTTTATATCAAACTCTTCCCGTTCAAATTACTGTGTGATTTCTCTCCAGATTGGACTTTGACTGAAAGAACAGACAATAAGTAGGAGTTAAAGGTACCAGTAAAAATGGATAAGCCAGACAGAGTTTTGAAATTGAGGTTGTTTTTTTTTTTTAAGGTATAAATACAATGGTAACCACTAGAACAAAAATATAAGCCTTCCTAAATACCAATTTATCTTATAAATTAAAGATCCAAAAAATACAACTCAAATATCAAATAGAACAAATAAGCATAATTATAAAATATTATGACAGAGAGTTATTACCAAACACACCAATTATATTGGTAAGTGTAAATGTAAGGTTTAGCTCACCTGTTTTCTTTTTTAATTTTTAATTTGGCTGAAATAGCAAGACCCAACGATTTATCTGCAAGAAAAGCACCTCGAGCAACTAAAGATAAGGGACAAAGGCATACCAGGCAAATGGAAACAAAAAATCAGAGGTAATGCTCTTGATCTAAAACAAAGTAGGATTCAGGCTGCAAAGCATTAAACCTGACAAAAAGGGCAATTTTAAATATTAAAAGCCACAATTCACAACCACGCTGTAACATTTGTCATGGTATTTATGCACCGCATAGCATAACAAACTTTTTTCTTTTAGTAACCTCTACACCCAATGTGGGGCTTGAACTCCTGACCCCGAGATCAAGAGTCGCAGGCTCTTCCAACTGAGCCAGCCAGGTGCTCCAGTAAACACTTTCGAGATACAAAAACTACAGATGATGCAAATAAATATAGATAGAAATACACTAATTACAGGAGATTTTAATATATCACACTCAAAATAAGACAGAGGAAAAAAAGAGCCAAAAATAAGGAATGACATTGAAGACATAAACAACATAATCAATATAGTAGATCTCAAGAATGCCTATTGAACTCTGTACACTAGCAAAGAACAATCCAAGAAGGAAATTAAGGGGACACGTGGATGGCTCTATAGGTTACGCGTCCAACTTCAGCTCAGGCCATGATCTCATGGTTCGTGAGTCCGAGCTCCACGTCGGGCTCTGTGATGACAGCTCAGAGCCCGGAGCCTGCTTCAGATTCCGTGTCTCCCTCTCTCTCTGCCCCTCGCCTGCTCACCCTCTGTCTCTTTCTCAAAAATATATAAACACTAAAAAAAAAAAAATGCATCAAAAAGGAAATTAAGAAAAAATTCCATTTATAATAGCACCAAAAAGAATAAAATACTTCAGAATAAATTCGATCAAGGAATTGCAGGAGTTATACACTAGAAACTACAAAATATTTCTGAAAGAAATTAAACAAGACACAAATAATGGGAAGGCATCTATGTTTATGGATTGAAAGGCTGAATATTGTTAAGATGGCGATACTCCCACCAAATAATCCACGGATTTGGTGCGGTCCTTATATCACAATCTGAATGGCTTTTGCAGAAACAGAAAAGCTGGTCCTAAAATTCATATGTAACTTCAAAGGCAAAGAGTAACTGACAGTGGATCAAGGACCTAAATGTAGGAGCTAAAGCTATAAAACAGAAGAAAAGATAAGGGTAAATTTTCATGACCTTAGACTTGGCAATGGTTTCTTAGATATGACACCAAAAAGCATAAGCAGCAACACAGACAAACTGGACTTCATCAAAAATTCTAAGGGGCGCCTGGGTGACCCAGTCAGTTAAGCGTCTGACTTTGGCTCAGGTCACGATCTCAAGGTCCGTGAGTTCGAGCCCCGCGTCGGGCTCTGGGCTGATGGCTCGGAGCCTGGAGCCTGCTTCCGGTTCTGCGTCTCCTTCTCTTTCTGCCCCTCCCCCGTTCATGCTCTGTCTCTCTCTGTCTCAAAAATAAATAAACGTTTAAAAAAAATAATAAAAAGAAACTACTTCAAATAAAAGTTTCTTACAAATTGTGAGACAATTGTTGTATATGATTGTATACGTACATGTATATACCCCACTTTTATCCCTTGGTTCTCAGACCCTTGTAGTCTCATCGAGAGTGAAAAAACACCACAGATAGGTCCTTGATTCAGAGCACCATTCTGTGTTTTCTTAGATTCCATATTTGGCATCCGTTAATTACAGGACTGAACTAACAGCCAAAGTTGTTTACAGAGTAAGGGGTTCAAGCCCATACTCTGAACAACCTCCTCTATTTACCTGTCAAACACCAAGCCAATATTCCCTTCCCCTAAATCAGCCCAGGGCCAGGTACCAGATGCCTAGGGACAGCCCCTATGCCCCAAAGTCCCTCAGTGCACGCTGTTTACCCGGCCCTGTCTTGACTTTCCCGCAGAAGCCCCGAGAAAGGCAGTGGTCTGTGCCTTCCCTTCGCTCCTCTCTGCCTCCTGACCAACGCTGGTGCTTCCCCACGTGGCCCCGTGTGGCATGCCCTCCCTCTTGTTCCCAGGGGAACTGTAAATAACGTTGAACTTTTCTTTCAATGGCATTGACCTGTCTCTGTCATCACTCAGTCACCACTATAAATTAAAATCCACAGGTACCGTTAGGATAGGGACATACCGTATTCTATAGGACAGCTGCCTGAAACTAGCAAGATACTGTTTGCCAGTGGACAGGGTAACTGTTTTCGGTAGATACTCCATTCTTCTATAGAGCCTACTCTTCTGAGACAGCTTACGGTAAGGCCTGTGATGCCCGTGGTCCTCATACCATGGCCTCATTTCTTTTTTTCTTATTTTTTAAATGGTTATTTATTTTTGAGAGAGAGAACACAAACAGGGGAGGGGCAGAGAGAGAGGAAGACGCAGAATCCGAAGCAGGCTGCAGGCTCTGAGCTGTCAGCACAGAGCCCGACGCAGGACTCGAACTCACAAACTTCGAGATCGGTGACCCGAACCGAAGTCGGACGCTCAAGTGACTGAGCCACCCAGGCGCCCCATCATTGGCTTGCTTCTTTTGCAACCAAGAGAGTTTCTGTGCTTGCAAGCAGTGCTGTGAGGGATACTGCCATGAAAATACTGGTTGAGGCATTATGGTCAGGGAAAGCAAAGCCTTCTCCAGAATAAGCAAATTCGGGAGAATTTCTGCCACATCCATAATGGAAGCAATCCACTGCAATCCAACTGAAACTGAGCGTCTGGCGGATCTCCTGGAATACATTCTGCTATGTTCAGACTTCAGTGCTCTGACTGTGAGGCATTTATCTGTGGCAGTGGTTGGATCAGCTTTGCTGGAGAGAAATTCATATTGTTGAGCTCACCATGCACACTCTCCATCTATGGCCCATAATGGCTTTTTTTCAGGAGGCTGTTGGGCACGAACAGGTACGATTGGGAAATGAACACGTCACCTTCTGCACTTGTGCAAGGTGCCCTCTGGTGAGCATCCACAGGAGATATTACACTGCGAGCCATTCCAAGAAATCTATGTATGTACCTCTTTATTAGATCTCTTTGCCACTAATTTTCTTTTTTAAATGTAGTGAGGTATTATTGGTGTACATTATTATATTAGTTTCAGGTGTACAACATAGAGATTTGAGCCACTAATTTTCTTTTTTTTTTTAATTTAATTTTTTTTTTTTTTTCGAGAGAGAGCACAAGCTGGGGAGGGGCAGAGAGAGAGGGAGACAGAAGATCCAAAGCAGGTTCTGCTCTGGCAGCAGTGAACCCGATATGGGGCTCGAACTTATGTACTGTGAGATCATGACCAGAGCCCAAGTCAGATGCTCAACCGACCGAGCCACCCAGATGCCCCATGAGCCACCAATTTTCTAATCACATTCTGGCCGCGTCCTGGAACATCTGCCTCACCTTTAGCTGCCACCATGAACCACCGTAGACCAGTAGACCAGTGTTCCCAACCAAGGGTGGCCTCACTCTCTAAAAGACATCTAGCAATAGGTGGAGACATTTTGGGGGACTTGGGGAGGGGAGTTCCTATGGTATCTGCGTGGAGAGGCCAGGGATACTGCTAAATATCCTACAATGTGCAGGACAGCTCCCACAACAGGAATTATCCAGCCCCAAATGTCAATAACGTCAAGGTGGAGAAATCTTGATGTAGGGTCACACTGCTGGCCAACCGGATGTCCACTTCTCCCTCTGGACTCCTGCCAATGGGCCGTAACAATACAGCCTGCCATGTCCGGTTAGTACCAGCTTAGGATACACAACTACCTGTACGCCAAGCTTGAACTTATTCCTCAGCTCCTTGGTCATGGAGAATTACCCGTAAGGGCAAATACACAGTAAGCAGGAGACCTGACTGCAAAGCTGAAGGGAACTCTGAGGGCCATGAGCATTTAACTTCAAGAAATTATAGGGCTTGGGAATGCAAGCTGGTGCAGCCACTCTGCAAAACAGTATGGAGGTTCCTCAAAAAACTAAAAATAGAACTACCCGACGACCCAGCAATTGCACTACTAGGCATTTATCCACGGGATACCGGGGTGCTGTTTGGAAGGGACACAGGCACCCCCATGTTTATAGCAGCACTATCGACAATGGCCAAAGTATGGAAAGAGCCCAAATATCCATCAACGGATGAACGGATAAAGAAGATGTGGTCTATATACACAATGGAGTATTACTTGGCAATCAAAAAGAATGAAATCTTGCCATTTGCAACCACGTGGATGGAACTGGAGGGTATTATGCTAAGTGAAATTAGAGAAAGACAAAAATCATAGGACTTCACTCATAAGAGGACTTTAAGAGACAAAACCGATGAACATAAGGGAAGGGAAGCAAAAATAATATAAAAACAGGGAGGGGGACAAAGCATAAGAGACTCATAAATATGGAGAACAAACTGAGTGTTACTGGAGGGGTTGTGGGAGGGGGGAGGGGCTCAATGGGTCAGGGGCATTAAGGAATCTACTCCTGAAATCATTTCTTCACTATGTACTAATTTGGATGTAAATTTTAAAAATTTTTTTTAAAATTAAAAAAAAAAAAAAAAAGACTCCCAGGGTACTGGAGGCCTAGTTATTGTCAAGCTAAGATTGCTTTTCCCTTTAGAAAAAGCATTAGCATTAAGACAGTAAAGAGTTCCTGGAGAAACGTTTTACTCAGCCAGCCTCAAGTATTTTGTCAATGGGCTGCAGGCAACTTTGTAAGCAGAAACTGCGAATACTTTGTCACAAGGTATCTGCACTTCCCCTGAAATGGTACAGCGTTATTTGAAAGCTGAATTGGTTAATTATAAACATATATTGCAAACTCTAAGGTGACTACTAACAATTTTTTTAAAGGTTAATTTACTTCTCAGAGAGAGAGCCCACTAGCACTAGTGGGGGAGGGGCAGAAAGAAAAGGGGACAGAGGAGGATCCGAATCCGGCTCCATGCTAACAGCAGTGAGCCCAATACGGGGCTTGAACTCAGGAGTCTTGTGAGATCATGACCTGAGCTGAAGTCAGATGTTCAACCAACTAAGCCACCCAGATACCCCCCAAATGTTTTTTTTTTTTTTTTAATGTTTATTTATTTTTGAGACAGAGAGAGACAGAGCATGAACGGGGGAGGGGCAGAGAGAGAGGGAGACACAGAATCCGAAGCAGGCTCCAGGCTCAGAGCTGTCAGCACAGAGCCCGACGTGGGGCTCGAACCCACTAACTGCGAGATCGTGACCTGAGCCGAAGTAGGACGCTCAACCGACTGTCACCCAGGCGCCTCGGGAAGATCTTTTTTTAAAAAGAAACAAAGAAAGCGCAACAAACAAAACAGTTGAAACATGGTTCAACTTGATCCAACTATATCAATAATCACTATCTTTTGAGTACACCAAGTGAAAGACAGAAAGTGTCAGCATTAATTAAAAAAAAAAAAAAAAAAAGCCCCGGGCAGGCGCCTAGGTGGCTCCGTTAGTTGAGCATCCGAGACTGTTGGTTCCAGCTCAGGTCATGATCTCACGGTTCATGGATTCGTGCCCTACATTGTGTTCTGCAGCTGGCAGCACAGAGCCCGCTTGGGATTCTGTCTCTCTCTCCCTCTCTCTCTGTCCCTCCCCCTCTAGCGCTGTCTCTCTCAAAATAAATAAACTTAAAAAAAAAAAAAAAAAGACCCAAGCCTATATTGTCTGTAAGAGATCCACTCTAAATATAAAGACACCAGAGAAAAGGATAAAGACAGATAAACCATGCGGACGCTGCTCCAAACAAAGCTGGACCAGCTATGTTAATTTCAGACAAAGCAGGCTTCAGACCAAGGAAAATTATCAGGGATAAAGAGGGGCGTTATAGAATGATAAAAGGTCAATTTTCCAAGAAGACTTAACAGTCTTTAATGGGTATGCGATACGCCTAGCAACAGCATCAAGACATATGAGGCAAAAAACTTGACAGAACCGAAAGGAAAAAATAGATAAATGCACTGCATGTGGGAGACTTCCATATCCTTTCATCAGGAACAGCCAGCTCAAGCAGGCAGAAGATCAGTGATGATGCAGTTGAACTGAACAGTACCGCTAATCCATTGGACTTACAGAATACTTCTATAGATTATAGAATAGTTATAGATTACAGAGTACTGCATCCAACAGCAGAATACGTATTCTTCTCAAGTGCAGGTGGAGCATTCACCAAAAAAGACCACATCTGGAGCCATGAAACACACCTTAACAAATTAAAAAAAAAAAAATAGAAATCTGTTCTTGGACCAGTAGAATTAAACTAAAAATCAATGACAGAAAGATAGCTGGAAAAGTCCCCAAATATTTGGAAAGTAACCAGCCCCCTTCTAAATAACACATGGGTCAAAGAAGTCTCAAGAGAAAATTTAAAATATCTTGAACTAAATGAAAATAAAATGTAACTTGTCAAAATCTGTGGGATGCAGTGAAAATTATACTTTGAGGTTTTTGGCATTGAATGCACGATTAGGAAAGAAGAAAGATCTAAGAATCAATAATCTAAGCTTCTGCTTTAGGAAACCAGAGAAAGAAGAGTGACATAAGCCTAAAGCAAGCAAAGGAAAAGAAATAACACAAATTAGAGCAGAAATCCACGAAATTGAAAGCAGGAAATCAACAGAGAAAATCAATGAAACCAAAAGTTGATTCTGTGAAAAGATCAGTAAAAATTGTTAAGCTTCTAGCCAAACTAAGAAAAAAAGAGTAAAGACACAAATCACTAATACCAGAAAGAAAAAGGGGTCATCACCACTGATCCCATGGCCATTAAAAGGATAATAAAGGGGGCGCCTGCATGGCTCAGTCAGTTCAGCGTCTGACTCTTGATTTCGGCCTAGGGCATGATCTCACAGTTTGGGAGTTCGAGTCCTGAGTCAGGCTCAGTACTCTGCATTCACAGTGCGGAGCCTGCTTGGGATTCTCTGTCTCCCTCTCTCTCTCTCTGTCCCTCCTCTGCTCACTCTGTCTCTCTCTCTCAAAGTAAATAAAGATTTAAAGTAAAATAAAGTAGAAAAATAAAGAAAAGAATAATAAAGAAATGACAAACAACTCAATGTGGACAATCTGATAAATGAAATAGACCAATTCCTTGAATGATACAAAGTAACAAAACTTTTCCAAAAGCTTATTTTGAGAGAGAGAGAGAGAGAGAGAGAGAGAGAAAGAGAGAATGTGAGGGGAAGGAGCAGGGAGGGAGAGAGAGAATCCCAAGCAGGCTCTGTGCTGTCAGTGATGGATGTCTTAATTAACGAGATGAGAGGAATCCTTCACAGTGTATTCATGTATCAAATCATCATAATGTACAATTTAAATATCTCACAATATAGCAATAATACTTCAATAAATCTGAAAAAGAAAAATTTATTTAAAAAAATTTTTAAACGTTTATTTATTTTTGAGAGAGAGAGAGACAGAGCATGAGCAGTGGAGGAGCAGAGAGACAGAGAGGGAGACACAGAAACTGAAACAGGCTTCAGGCTCTGAGCTGTCAGCACAGAGCCCCACTCAGGGCTCAAACTCAGGAACGGCGAGATTGTGACCTAGGCCAAAGTCAGACGCTTAACCAACTGAGCCACCCAGACACCCCTATTTTAAAATAAACAACAACACAAAATAATTAACAACCTTCCAAAAAAAAAAAGAAAGAAAGAAAGAAAGAAAGAAAGAAAGAAAGAAAGAAAGAAGGAAAGCAAGAAAGCACCAGGCCCAGATGGTTCTGCTAGTGATTTCTAGTGGTGAAAACCCATCTAAAAAAACTGAAAATTTTCTACGATCTCTCCCAGAAAATAGAAGCAGAGGTAATACTTTCTAACTTATTCTATGAGGTCAGCATTATTCCAAAACCAGATAAAGACATTTCAAGAAAAGAAAACTATAGACCAGTATCTCTCATGAACACAGGTGTAAAAATTTTCAACAAAATATCGGGAACTTGAATTCAATATACATAAATTTATGCTAATGATTTATTTTTTTTTAATTTTTTTTAACGTTTTTTATTTATTTTTGAGACAGAGAGAGACAGAGCATGAACGGGGGAGGGGCAGAGAGAGAGGGAGACACAGAATCGGCAGCAAGCTCCAGGCTCTGAGCCATCAGCCCAGAGCCCAACGTGGGGCTCGAACTCACGGAACGTGAGATCGTGACCTGAGCTGAAGTCGGACGCTCAACCGACTGAGCCACCCAGGCGCCCCTATGCTAATGATTTAAAAGAATAAACAATGTACATGGGGCACCTGGGTGGCTCAGTCGGTTGAGCGTCCGGCTTCAGCTCAGGTCATGATCTCGAAGTTCATGGGTTTAAGCCCTGCATCGGGCTCTGTGCTGACAGTTCAGAGCTTGGAACCTGCTTCTGATTCTGTCTGTCTGTCTGTCTGTCTCTTTCTCTCTCTCTCTGCCCCTCCCCCACACACACTCTGTCACTCTCTCTCTCGAAAATAAATAAACATTTAAAAACATAAAAAAAAAATAAAAGCTCAGGAGCTAACTTGAAGACATTTACATTGGCAATTGACATGACGATGTGAGGATCAATAAGAATAATAATCACTGTCCATCAACTGATGAATGGATAAAGAAATTGTGGTTTATATACACAATGGAATACTACGTGGCAATGAGAAAAAATGAAATATGGCCTTTTGTAGCAACGTGGATGGAACTGGAGAGTGTGATGCTAAGTGAAATAAGCCATACAGAGAAAGACAGATACCATATGGTTTCACTCTTATGTGGATCCTGAGAAACGTAACAGAAACCCATGGGGGAGGGGAAGGAAAAAAAAAAAAAAAGAGGTTAGAGTGGGAGAGAGCCAAAGCATAAGAGACTGTTAAAAACTGAGAACAAACTGAGGGTTGATGGGGGGTGGGAGGGAGGGCAGGGTGGGTGATGGGTATTGAGGAGGGCACCTTTTGGGATGAGCACTGGGTGTTGTATGGAAACCAATTTGACAGTAAATTTCATATATTAAAAAATAAAAAAAAAATAAAAAAAAGAATAATAATCACAATTAGCTGAAACAGATCAAAATATTAAAAATCTATTTTTTAATAATGATACTTTAAAAAGGTCCAGTCAGAGCATGCCAGGAAAACAACTTACTATTTTATTTATTTATTTTTATTATTTTTTAAAATTTATTTGAGAGAGAGAGTGGGGGAGTGGGGGAGAGGGGCAGAGGGAGACTCCGAGAGAGAGAGAGAGAGAGAGAGAGAGAGAGAGAGAGAGAGAGAGAATCTTGAGCAAACTCCATGCTCAGCTCAGAGCTCAACGTGGAGCTCCATCCCACGACCCTGGGATCACAAGTCAGATGCTCGGCCGACTGAGCCACCCAGGTACCTCTAAGACTTTATTTTTTTAAGTAATCTCTATAGCCATCGTGGGGCTTGGACCCACAACCCCGAGATCAGAGTTGCAGGTTCCACTACTGAGCCAGCCAGTCTCCCTTCCATTTAACTTTTAACTATGATTTACCTAAAGCAGAGGTTGGCAAATCACACATATGGTCTCTGTCGCAATTACCCAACTCTGTCACTGTAGCATAAAACAGCCATAAACAATATGCAGATAAATAAGCATGGCTGTCTTCCAGTAAAACTTTATTTGCATAAAACAAGCAATGAGCAGGATTTGGTCTCCAAGCACAGTTTTCAGGAAAGCTATTGATTCTCACACATTTTTTTTTTAATTTTTTTTTTAACGTTTATTTATTTTTGAGACAGAGACAGAGCATGAACGGGGGAGGGGCAGAGAGAGAGGGAGACACAGAATCCGAAGCAGGCTCCAGGCTCAGAGCTGTCAGCACAGAGCCCGACGTGGGGCTCAAACTCACGGACCGCGAGATTGTGACCTGAGCTGAAGTCGGACGCTTAACCGACTGAGCCACCCTGGCGCCCCTCACACATTTGTTTTTTAAGCCAGATATATACTAAAGTCTTTTGTTATTTCTAAGAATTTTCATTTTATTTTCTTGGGTTTCCCAGAATTAGTCCTTCCACTTCCAAACAATGATAACTTTGCCTCCTCATTGCTGCATGCAATTTGTTTTCTTTTCTAGCACTTTCAGAACAATCTCATATGCTGCTGGCTTCAGTGGACACCCTCTCCTTTTTCCTGAAGTTTTTGTGGGAATGCTTTTCTATTTCACCAATAATCATGAAACTGCCTTTTGATCTGTTATATATGTCTCATTAAAGCTACCCTACTAACTCTTTTTTAACTCAGGAGTAGATGTTGGATTTTATTTTTATATTTTTGATTCTGCAACTTTCCCATCATCTGGATTCTAGTGACTGCATTCCTAGTGTTAGGGTCTTCTGTCCTATATTTCCTGGCAATTACTAATGAGATCTAGAAGTGTCATCAGATTCTGTGAGGGGAGGAGGCAAGACTGTTCCAAGGGGGTGCATAATACCTCATGTCTCCTTTTTGTGAGATTAGCAGCCATAGAGATCACCACATAATCCGTTCATTCATTACGAGCTACGAAGCCAATATTCTAAGTCCAGCATTCTTTTACCATCTAGAATACTTCTATAAAGACCACCCCCGCTGCCCTTAATCAACTATCTGGTTGCTCATTGGTAGAGTGAGTATCAGAAAGGCAAAAAAACTGCTTGATACTTTCCTTTTATTTCCATTTTCAAAATAATAAGGGAAATATTTAAATTTTTAAATATTTAATTTAAATATTTACATTAAAATTTTAAAATAATAATTTCCATTTTTAAAATAAAAAGTTGAGGGGCGCCTGGGTGGCTCAGTGGTTACGCGTCCGACTTCAGCTCAGGTCGTGATCTCGTGGTTCATGAGTTTGAGCCCCGTGTCGGGTTCTGTGCTGACAGCTCAGAGCCTGGAGCCTGCTTCGGAATCTGTGACTCCCCCCCTCTCTCTCTGTCCCCTCCCCAGATCATGCTCTGTCTCTGTCTCTCAAAAAATAAATGAACGTTTAAAAAATTTTTTTAAATAAAAAGTTGGTTGAGCGTCCGACTTCAGCTCAGGTCATGATCTCATGGTTTGTGGGTTCAAGTACCGTGTCAGGCTCTGTGCTGACAGCTCAGAGCCTGGAGCCTGCTTCGGATTCTGTGTCTCCCTCTATCTCTGCTTCTCTCCCACTCATGCTCTGTCTCTCTCTCTCTCAAAAATGAATAAACATTTTTAAAAATTAAAAATAAAATAAAGTAAAAATCAAATCAAATCAAATCTTAGGGGCACCTGGGTGGCTCAGTCAGTTGAGGATCTGACTCTTGGTTTTGGCTCAGGTCATAATTTGTGGGTTCAGGCCCTGCATTGGGCTCTGTGCTGACCGTGTGGAGCCTGCTTGGGATTCTCTCTCTCTCTCTAGCTCTCTGCCTCTCCCCCACTTGCACTCTCTCTCTCCCTCAAAATAAATAAATAAATTTAAAAAATATTTTTAAAGTAATAAAAAATAAAATGGAAAATCTACTTAATAACAGAAACAAAAACTATCTAATAATAAAATATGTAAAAACTGGGGTGCCTGAGTGGCACAGTCTGTTGAGCATCCGACTCTTGATCTCTGCTCAGGTCATGATCTCATGGTTTGTGAGTTCAAGCCCCACATGGGCTCTGCATTGATGGCATGGAGCCTGCTTGGGATTCTGTCTCTCCTTCTCTCTGCCCCTCATCTGCTTTGTTCTCTCTCCAAATAAATAAATAAACTTAAAAAAAGTGAATATATCAACAAACTTCACAATTGCACAGATGTAAAAGGAGACATGAATAAATGGTATTATGTATCTTATTCTTGATAGAAAACTAAAGAAAGACTCTCTAATTTACCAACACCCTCCAGCCAAAGACACCAAGAGCACATCTATAGTTGCACAAATGGGTTTATTACTTTTGTGCTATTGGGCATCTCGGTTAAAGGGTGTTTAGGAAGCATTTATAGGATTTGGGCTTGTGCTAGGTGACTTGGGAAGGGTTTAAGAAAGTGAGAGTTCTTTGTACTGGAGTTGTCAGGAAGTAGTATTTCGAAGATGGGGTATGTTAACAAATCTTACCCAGACAAAGGCTAAAACTGTAATTGGTAAAGGTCGCTTACATTACCCAAGATGGAAGGATGTTTCGTCATTTTTGTGGTTTGGACAATGTTCCTATCTTTTTTGGTGTTCACGTGATTATAGAGTGATCTTGTTTTTACCTTGATCCCTCACATCACAGAATAACTTTGTTTAATGCTGATGTTCTGTGAAATTGTTCATGTTTAACAGAATACCACCGCCAACACCTGGGTGTCTGGAGGTGTGTTTCACTTTCTCAAATCTATACATTAACTGCAGTTTTAACCTTAATTACCAGTTTTGCACATACTTGTGGTATGAAATAACGTCAAAACATATCTAAGTTGGGCATCTGAACAAATAAACATTACGGAAGAGTTAGGAAACTAAAAAAACAAATATTGCGAACACAAAAAAGACATAAGAGGAAAAGGTTGATAAATTTACAAAAAAAAAAAACCAAAACATGTCACAGTTGGGAAAACAAACCACAAACTCAGATTAAAACATCTTCAACACATTTGAGGAAGGCTGATGTCCCCAGTAAAACAAACAACTCTTCTTACCGATGACATGAAAAGAATACTTTTCGAAATAGTTTTCATTTTTTGCAACAATAACGTACCACTGAAAAACATTTTCAAGAAAAAATATGGCTGGGACTTTAACACAGAGACACAGGGCTCGCAGAGGAGCCTCAAGGAAGGACTACGCCTCCCAGGAGGCTCTGCGCTGACCGTCTCCGGCCTCCCGACAGGCTCCGCGTGCTTTACGCGCCAGCTTTGGCCTTAGCCGGCGAGTGGCAGAATCGCGGCCGAGGATGGAGAGCAGCGACGAAGCGGCCGTCGAGAAATGCCGAATCCACTTGCGCCCCGGCACGCTGCGCGACGCACCTCCCGCCACGTTGCACCTTCTGCCCTGCGAGGTTCTGGTTAGCCGGCCTGCCCCCGTGGGGCGCTTCTTCACCCCAGCCATCCGCCAGGGTCCCGACGGTGAGCACTCACGACCGGACTACAGCTCCCGGCAGCCCCCGCGCCCGCGCCCCTCTCTTCTCGGCGAGGAGCGGCTCAAGGGCTCCTGGGGATCGTGGTCCACTGGCGATGGCGGGAGGGCCCCAGGGAGGCTGCCCCACTAGGCCTGAATCAGGCCCTCACTGAGGCCCCGCGCCTGTCTCCTACAGGACTGGAAGTGTCGTTTCGGGGCCGCAAACTACGCGGCGAGGAGGTGGTGGTGCCGCCCGGCCTCGTGGGCTACGTGATGGAAGAAAAGGGAGAGGTGGTGGTGGGGAAGGGCTCCTCGGAGGGTTCGTCGAATGACAACGAGCAAGAGCAGCAGGAGCTGGTGGAACCCCCAGAGGCGCTGGAGCGGGACTTTGTGAGCACGGGGGCGGGGGATAGGGCTGGAGGGGGGCTGCGGGCGGGAGCGGTGGCCCCAATGTTCAGCCGAGCTCCCTCCCCAGGACCGCTTCATTGGAGCCACCGCTCGTTTCAGTGGCTTCACGCTGTGGGGCCTGGAGACCATCCCCGGTCCGGATGCCAAAGTGCGCGGGGCCCTAACCTGGCCCAGTCTCGCTGCCGCGGTGAGTAGATGGATGTGCCCTCTTCCAGGCCCCGTCCGTTCCTCTCTGACTTCAAGCTTATTGCCTAGGTTTTCCAGAATCTTGCCCCCGCAGTGGATTTGGGGCTTCGGGGCGGGGGAGCACAATGGGACAGGTGGAGCCTGGGTCTGAATGGGGGACTGGATGATCAGGGGCAGCGTGGCTTCCCCACCTAACCTCTGACCTGTCTAGAAGGGGCTGTCATTCTGAGTAGCTGGGTCCCTCCCAGAGTAGGTGGGCCGCCCAGTCACGACATGTCAAAACTCCAGTGGTAGAGGTGACTCCTGTTGCAGATTCACGCACAGGTGCCTGAGGACTGAGAACCGGAACCTGAAATTGAAAGCCACTGGTCCCTGCACCCCAGTAAACCAGCTCTTCACTTTGGAGCCAGCTGATTCCATCACCCCAAATAAATGAGCTTTTCACAGCACCTGTGAGTCTGTGGGCACCTTGGAGCCCCTGAGCTGGCACTGCCCTTTGTCCCACAAGAAACTTTCGTGGCTCTGGCCTATAGAAACAATTTATTGCCAAGGAGCAGTGAGGGCAAGAGAGGCCAGAATTTTGCAGCCAGTACCCACCCTCCCCCCAACTCCTACTTTACAAAAGAAATTTTTACAGCCACTAGTCCTCTGTACAGAGTGCACCCACCCCCCCATGTCACTGTACACAGCTGCCTGGCTCCCTCCGGTCCCCGGTTCCTAGCAGGCCCAGACCTGCGGTCAGCTGATCTTGGAGTTGACCTGAGCCCCGAGCTTGCCTTGGTGCTGGGCCCCAGCCGGCCCAGGCCCTATGAGGACCGTCCTCTCTTTATGGAGCTGTCCTCAGCCCCACCTCCCTTGGTATGCCTCCTGGGGACCCTGGAAGGGGTGGGATGTGCTGTCAGCCCCGCGTGCTTTTGTTGCCACTGCTGTGGACAGTGCCTGGTCACCACTTTCCCCTCTTGCTCCAGTCCTTGGGAGTGAAGTGCAGACACTTGGAGTCGATCCGAAGGAGACGCTTGAGCATAGCTCGTTCATGCCCATCGACGATGTCCTCCGACAGTGTGAGGATATACTGGCCCTGGAGGGGAGATGGGGGGTGGGGTCAGCCCACGTGGGACACGTGCTCTGCAGCCCTACACAAACCTGTCTCCCCCTGCCAGCCCCTACCTTGTAGTAATTGATGAGGTTGAGGTACTGTAGAGTGGAGATGACATCCTCCTTCTTGATGCTGGTGATTTCACTGATCTCGCTGTGGGAGGGCAAAGATCAGGTTCTCTGGGGACCTTCGTCTCTGCCCCAAGCCTCCCAGGAACCCCAGGAGTGAGGACAGGGCATGCCATGCACCCCCGGGGGTAGGTAGGGCCAGGCTCACTTGATGGTGATTTGCGGCCTCTCCCCACTCTCTGACTTCAGCCCCATCAGGATCTCCAGGATGGTCTGGGACCAGTAGCTCCGGTAGGATAGGAGGCCAAGGTCTGAGAGGGGCTTCTCAGGGGTCCCTGTTTTCCCTTCCACTTTGGAGAGTTCATAGCCTACGGCAACAGAGCAGGAAGGGGTGCGTAAGCGGTCACAGCTTTGTGCGACCAGTGTTTCAGAGCGTGGGTTATGGAAGTAGACTGCCGGGGCCCCATCTTGGCCCTGCCAGGTGGTCGTTCTGTGACCTGGCATAAGGGGCTTGTCTGTGGTGTCTCAGTTTCCCCGTAAAGAACTAATGAGCATTCACTCTTGACACTCTGCTGTGGCGGGACCTAGGGTAGAAGCCACAGTCAACTAGGAGGGATACTCAGGAGCCAGTGAGGGCTTATAGGCAGAGCAGGGGGCGGGGAATGCAGAGAAAATGTCTTAGGAAAAGAAAGTGCCTCTGATTTTCATCATTCCAGACTCTCTCTGCTGGGGTATGTGAGGAGGGAAGGCAGACCCCGCCTCTCGTCTAGGCCTGAGGGTCCTTGGATTTATAGTCAAATCAGCCCCCCTAGTTGCTACCTGAGGGCCATCAGTGCTCCAGGACCAGGTTAGGCCTAGCTAGGTGCTGACACGAAGCAAGGAGAGAGGTGCCTGGGTGGCTTGGTTGGTTGAACGTCTGACTTCGGGTTGGGTCATGATCTCGCGGTTTGCCGGTCTGAGCCCCATATCAAGCACTCTCCCGTCAGCATGGAACCTGCTTTGGATCCTCCTTCCCTCTCTCTGCCCCTCCCCAGTGTGTGCACGGCACGTGGCACACACGCGTGTTCTCTCTCTCTCTCTCTCTCTCTCAAAAATAAACATTAAAAAAAAAAGAAAGGAGGTAAAGCAAGGAGAGCAGCGCCAATGCACCCCCCAGGTCAGGTCATTCTTCAGCAGGTAACCTGATCTCTCCAGGGACTCCCTCCTCCCCTCCCCCCTCTGACTGCTCTGTCCTCCTCTACCCTGCTGACTACTGGGTACTGGCAGACAGTTTCCAGCGAGCCCCTCAGCTGCTGCAAAAGCCTGTGTGGCTTCAGGTCTCCTGGCAGAATCTTCATTCTCCTTCTTCCTCAGGGTCTGGGGCGTCCCCATTACTTGTAAAAGCCCTTCGCCCTCAGTCATCAACTATGTTGGGCCATGGCCCTTTCTGCCCCACTCCTCCCTATCTTTATCTGCCAGTCTTACCCTCTTGTCCAATCTTCTGTGACTTCCACCAGCAGCCTGGTGGAGGGAAGGACAGAGAGGCCGGTTCTTTAGAGAAAGGCAGCAACAGAAGGGAACAGGGCCGAATCCAGGTTTCTACTCAACTTTGCTGGGCCCACCAGTGCATGTGGAGTCCTGATCAACTGGAGGCCACACTCACCACCTCCTTGGCTGCAGGGAACTCCTGGCCCCTCCCCAGTGAACTTCCACCTGTCCTCAAGAACTGCCTGGAATGGGTGCTTGTGGTGCACCGGTCTGCTCCTGCTGGGGAGAACTGAGCACATTCTTGGTGACCTTGACCATAACCTGTCTCCACTGAGGTCTGAGCTCCCAAGCTTCGATGCATTTTAAGTATCTGCCTGCTCTACCAGACAGAGGGCTTCCTGGGGATGTGCCACCATCCAGCATCATTCTACTAATAAAATTCCTCAAATGGACCACGACCTGGATTAAGTCAAGCCTCTGTGTCTTCACCAAACAGCTAATGCTCCCTCCTGTCTCCCAGGTCAGAGCTTGGTTATCCCAAGGATTCAGTGAGTAGAGAGTTGAATGGAGTGGAGATAAGATACTGGGAAGCAGAAGGGGGCCTTGCAGTTGGAGGAACAGGGAAGAGTTCATGTATTACGAGGGACAGAGTCCCTTTTGGGCTTTAAAGAGACTGATCTGCCTGAATCCAAGAAGCAGAGGCCAAATCCACACAAAAATTTGCTGAGTTAACACCATTTTGATGTTTGATGACATTCTGATCATCTGTCTGCAAGGCTCAGGCAACAACTGGGGCAACGGAGGCACCGGTCCTCACCTAGGAACTTGTATGACGGCACAGAACCAGACAGATAAACAACAGTGGCTCACCTGGCCTCTGCCCGTGGCCCTCGGCAGGAGCCTATGAGTCAGATTTGGGGAAAGTTGGGTGGTGCTTAGAACCTTAGCCAAGGAGGAGTGAGGGTCTGAGAACCTAACAAACGAGCAGGGCAGTCACGCTGAGAATGGAAGAGAACCTCAGGAGGGTCTCATCTTTATTTCTGGCCAGCTCCCCTGGTGATGGGGCTGCACAGCAGGGCTGACAGTAGCCTGGCATGTCTAAGAGGGAGGCACAACAGGGGCACTGGTGCCGGGCGCGCCAGTACCCAACCCCAGCCCCTGGCCGAGGGCACAGGTACTCACTGAACTCGATCAGCAGCTTGCCGTAGCCCCGGCGCTGGTAGGGAGGCAGGGTCAGGATGCAGGCCACGTTGTAGTCTTCCGTGGATTCCTTTTCCTAGAAAGCAGGGGTGGGTGAGTGAGGAGGGGGACACAGCTCAGGGCAGGGCCGAGAGAGGATCCAGGTGAGCGCTCACCTTGGAGAAGTAGCCCACGATGTGGAAGCCCTTACAGTCATACTCCGTCATGACATAGAAGAGGAAGGGATCTGTGTCATAGTACAATGTCTTATGGTCGAGAAAACACTTGGCCAGGAGACACAGGTTCTGGGAATAACTCTGCAAAGGAAAAGGCCTGTCACCATTCTGGGCACCCAGTCTTAAATGTAGTCACTTAGTTTCTTTACCCGAGGCTGATAGGTGATGAGCCTTCCTCCCTGGGGTCTGATCCATTCAATCGGTCAGGCTGTCCCTGCCACTCAGGCAGAGCGACTTCTCAGTGCTGAGCCCATATACCAGCTCCACGATGGTGCCTGACCACCTGCCTTGCTGGTGGGCTGGGCGGGCTTACCCCCGGGCCCCATACCTCCACCTAAGTCTCGCCCAGGGGGCTTCCACTGCCCTCTGCTGTAGTTGACAACGGTCAACAAATTGCAGCGTGTTTCCAGGAAGGCAGACTGCCACGGCTTATGAGCAGCTCTACCCAGGTGATGGTCCTAGGAATCTACCTGTCCAAAACCACAACACTCTCTGGCCCGCAGTCACACCTACTGGAGGCTGACCTCCTATCCTACAATGGAGATTAGGTGTTCTGAAACTGAAAGGGAACAGCCTTCGGGGTTGCCCAGCAAAATGATTAATCTTGCTGCTTTACCTCTATACACGTTTTCCTCCTGCATACCAGATGTGGCTTTTTAACCACCTGCTGGGCACTGCCATCTGGAGGCCTAAATCCACATTTAACCACAAAAAACAGCGGCTAAAGCCTCTTTCCTGCAAGCTTCCCCAGCACCCAAGCCAGAGCTCTCACCTGCCCTTCAAGATGCTTCTCCCTCACTGCCCTCTCTGCCCTGGGAATGACCTCACATTCCTAACGGTCCCTCCAGATTACTCCTTCCTTCCCGCAGCCACAGACTGAGGCAGGTTTGAAGCCCAAACCTGCAGTGACCCCTACTCCTCCCCCAACTGACCTTATTCTCACCACCTGAGCTCTGCTTCTTACAACAACCTTGCCTCATGCTCTCTGCCTTTCAGCCCAAATGGTCTTGAGCCCTCACACCACCTGTACGTCCAGGCCTACCCTTCAGGACCCTACTGCTTGTGACTCCCTTACCCACCTTACCCTTGTGTCAAGGATCAAAGATGACCTCCTCTGTGAAGTTCTGCTGGCCATCTCCTCTGGGTCCTGAGCCCCCCCACCCCCACCCCCGCCCTTTGTTTCATGACACTTATCCCTGGAATCTGAAGATACTGGCAAATCTGTTTTTTCCAGACTGTGAACACTTAGAGCCTTTGTCTAGTTACTGGTCATCTTTATACCTCCCCACACCCGCCCTACGGCAGGAACTCCATAAAAATGGGATAAACTAATCTGCTGATCAGACTGCTCAGTGTGTTCCTGAGCAGGAGAAGCTGCTCATTTAACTCCCCCCTACACCACCAGTGCCAATGGCTCCCCACTGCCCCTGAGCCACAGACCTTGTTCTTACGTCCATCAATCTCAAAGAAAGAGATGGTGCCCTTGCGGTAAATCTCATTGCCCGGAGGATGTCGCAGGTCACACTTGGTCTGAGGAAGACAGGAGGATCAGAGGCAGGGGCAGGGTGGAGGGCAGCAGGCAGGCAGCCTCCTGGGACCCCTCATACCAAGTGACGCTGCAGACACTTCAGGCTACGGCCGTATTTGAGGCAGAACTCGCAGAGGTAGAGGACGGGCAATGTGGTCAGCTCCTGTGGGTACGGGGAGAAGTACCACGGCTTCAGGCGGTGCCGGCCCAGCTCGATACACTCGATGTTCTTCATCCGGGTAACGATGTCGTCGTGGCTGCGGTCAGACACCAAGCTGCCAGTCATGCGTGGAGCCGACGGTATTCCATCTGAGCTGTCCTGGGAGTCCTGCCCAGGGCCAGTGGAGAACACCAGGTTACAGGACACAGCTCGCGTAACCCTTCCATAGCTTTCCTTGTTCAAGCCTAACAACAACCCTATGGGGTAGCGTGGTACTATATTCAGCACTTTCCAGGAAAAGAAAAGGAAACTAGGAAAGTTTTCAATTGTAGTTTGAAAAAGATCACCCAGTGACTGATCTGGACCAGCTCTGCCTGGCTCATAACCCTACCTAGATCCTTCACTGCCTACAACCTCTTATTTATTCATTAAAAAAAAATTTTTTTTAACATTTATTATCGAGAAACAGACAAAGACAGAGCATGAGCACGGGAGGGGCACAGAGAGGAGACACAGAATCCAAAGCAGGATCCAGACTCTGAACTGTCAGCATAGAGCCCGAGGCGGGCTTGAACTCACTGGGAGACCATGACCTGAGCAGAAGTCAGACGCTCAAGCGGCTGTGCCCCCCAACCTCTTATTTATTTTTAAGCCAATCACTGAACTCTCCACCCTGCCTGTGTCCCCTCCTTTTCACCCAGCTTTCCTCCTCCCCAGACCTACCTCATCAGTGCCCAAGCAATTTGATTTTCGCTTCCGTCCCGGCTGAGCTGCCACTGCCCTACGGGCGGATCCATTCTGCAGGTGAAATTGTAGGAACGGAAAAGGTGGCTGTGAGATGAGCGTGAAAGCAGGCCGCCAGAGGGGAGAAGCGAAAAAGAAAACGAGGGTTTGGGGAACTTACCTGAGGAAAAACTGAGGCTGGCGCTGTCTCGCTGGGCACTGGAGTTGCTGGTGAAACCACCTCCACCTTCCGTTTCTGCAGAGAGAAACCAAGAAAGGTGGGTCAGAAGGTAGAGAAGGTGGGACCTAAGAGGAAAGCAAGGTCCCTGGAATTGCTGAGGGTACCGTTGAGCGGTGGTTGGGCTGCAGGCAGGAGCTGGAGGAGAGCGGCTGGTCAGGCTCGCCACCGGGAATGGCCTCCCGCTCCTTGGGCAGGTTGAAGCGGAGTGTGATCTGGACCGGGATTGGCAAGGTCTTCCCGCTGGCCTGGGCGGAGGCCGGCTGTAGAGATAGGTCCAGGGTCTTCCTCTGGGGTGGGGATGGTTGTGGGATGGGGAAGGGGAGTAGGGGCCCCTCAGCGTGGAGTGATCAAACCCCACCCTCTGCCCTCTCAAGGACATAGGAATAGCTACTGGACTCTGGAAGCTACATCTGCAATTTGCCCCCCCATCCTTTGCAAGCTGAAGCCAGAGTGGAAGGGTGTGGACTCCTACCCATCCAGGAGCCCCTGAGGCCAAGAGATGAGAAAAGTAGGAGGCAGGAGAAAAAAGGTGAAGCACGGGACCTACTCACCACCTCTCTCTCTGGAGAGCCGGGGCGGGACCCAGGAAGTCCGTTCTTGGTGGGGGTCTTGGCCTCTTTCTTGGGGAACTGGATCTTCTTTAGGTCCAGCCGCTCGTGGGTCACCCATTCATCCAGGCGTTTGTTGACTGTAGCAGTGGGGATGGCTCAGGAAGGAATGCCAGAGGCTGCCTCCCAACCCCACCCTGCAGCCCTACCTCACCCCAACCTAGAACTCACAGTCAATATAATGAACGTAGAAAAGCTTGCGGCCACTGATGTCCTTCACACTCAGGATCTCGGCCAAGGCTGTGGGAACAGCACAGGCAGGAGCCTTAGACGAGCCAGGCGATGAGGATCCACCCTCCTAAGACCTGATCTCCACCCCCAGACTGGATCCCCAGCACTTGGAAGCCTTCGCCCAAACCCCTTTTTAGTCACCAAGTGCCGCCCCCTCTCCAGGCCCCGCCCTGTCCGTCTCCGAACGGCTGAGAGCCACGCCCCTCCTGGGTATCTGCGCCCCGCCCGCCCCAGGATTACAGAGGCCCCACCCCCTCCCGAGGGTTCGGTTGACTCCCTCCCGCCCCTCGCCCTCAGGTTCCTTAGCCCCGCCTCCCGACGTCACTCACGCCACTCATCTTCGTTGTCCTGGTTCCGCCGAAGCACGGGCAGGCGGCAGCCCTCGATTATCTCCCCCTGGGGAGACAGCGCGGCGCCAGGGTCGGCTACTGGGGGGCCTCGGGTTCTACCCACCTCCCCTGGCTCCCTCCGCCCCGCCCCGGGCACCGGACTCACCACCTCCGCCATCTTCCCTCCCTCCACTGCCACTTCCGGCCCCAATGGGAGACGTCACTTCCGGGACCGATCGCGCTGTAGGCCCGCGCCTCCTGAAGCCGCTTTAGAAGAAGACATTTAAGAGACACCGCTATCCAGCTGGAAGCAGGCAGGCGTCCCGTTTGGCTGGCGGGAGAGTGGGGTGTTTTTAATGAAGGCCTGGGTCCTAGGTGGAATCCCCGAAAGGCGCACAACGATTGGAGGAAAGCTGAGTCCGTCACGTGACGCCCACCGGGTGCGACGCCGATCACGTGGTTACGGCGCGGGTCACGTGGGACTAGGTTTGTGCTTCCAGGACGCCCGGGCTCGAGCGTCTCCTCGTGGCAGCGGGAGGCGTCGCCGGCAGGGACACAGCCTGCTGGGCGCCGGGGGCGGGTCTGGGGGATTGGGAGGCTGGAGAAGTGGGCGGGACCGCTAAGGGACCTCAGTGCCTGGCCGCTTGTGGACGTACTTCCTTAGAGATGGGGATTCAGATTTGTAGGCATATTCTTTTGTATATTAGTTTTCTAATTTTAAATGTAATGTATTAATCATTCATAGAATCAACAGATATTTAGTGATCCCGTAGCATCTGCCAGGCACTACTCTAGGAGCCTGTAATACGTTAGCGAATGTGTGAAAGAAACCGACCTCATGGAGCTTACAGTCTTGAGGATTGGGAGGAAAAAGAGAGGTATAGATAAAAAATGTATTTAAAATTGGGGCGTCTGGGTGGCTCAGTCGGTTAAGCATCTGACTCGTGATTTCGGCTCAGGTCATAATCTCATGGGTTGGTGGGTTCCATCTCTGTGCCGACAGTGTGGAGCCTGCTTGGGATTCTCTCTCTCCCCTTCTTTCTCTGCTCCTCCCCCACTTGCATGTGCGTTCTCTCTCTCTAAAAAAATAAATAAACTTAAAAAAAATGTTTATCCAGGGCCAGCTATGGATCACAGCAGAGTTTCAGTCCCTGCCGCCTTGTCAAAGTCACCCGTGACCCCCATGGTAATCCCATGGCTGCTTCTTGGTCCTCTCGTGAATGGTATTTGGCATGGTTGGTCATTCTCCAGTCCTTGAAACACTCTTTCCCTTGTTTCCAGGATACCAGACCCTCCTGGTTCCCATCCAACTTCCGTGGCTGCCCCTTATCTCCTCTGCTAGTTCCTCTTTCTGTCCGTGACCGTTAAATGTTCACAGGCCCCAGGTTCAGTCCTGGACTTCGTGGCTTTACATAACATTCACATGCTGAGGTTTCTCAAACTTGTATCTTCAGCTTAGATCTCTTCCCCAACTCCGCTCTCGCTGCCCGTTCAGCATCTCTGCCTGGATGTCTAGGGGTCATATCCAAAAACAAACTCCTGGTCTTCGTCCTAACGGTCTCCTCCCACTCTCTTTCTTGTCCCTGTCAGTGAAAATTTTATCCATCCGGCTTCTCAGACCAAGAACCTTGAAGTCATCGGACTTGACTTCTCTCACATTCAGTCCACCAGCAAATACTTGAGGCTGTACCACTTCTCTCTGCCTTCACCACTGCCAGCCTGGGGCGAGCTACTGCCATCGCCTCCCAGAACTGTTGCACAAGCCTCATACCCAGGAACGAGAGGGATCGTTTGAAAATATAACTCACACCGTGTCACCGTGATGATCAGAATCCACCAGTGGTTCGTCATTTACTCAGAGTAAAACCCCAAATCCCTGTATAAATCCAGTCCATTACCATCTGCCGCTTCTCTCTCCATTCTCCTCTGCGACTCACTACATTCTACCCACACGGGCCTCCCTGTGTTTCCAGAACATAGGAAGTTCCTTTCTCTGGTCCTTTGCTGTTTCTTTCCTGCAACACTTTCTCTCCTTTTATCCACTTGGCTTAGTCCTCACCTCATTCAAGCCTTTGCTCACATGTCACCTTCCCAGTGAGGCCACCTCTGACCTCCTCAGTTAAGCCTGCCCATCCCCCACCCGCCTCATCTCCCCGCTCCTTACTTCATTGTCCTGCATAGAATTTTCACCAGCCATTGAGCCATATATTTTCCTTATTTACTCAGTACTGTCTTTCCCTCACTAGAATGTAGGATCCATGAACACAGTATTTGTATTGTTTTGTCCAGCGCTATGCTCCTAGCTTCTAGAATAGTGCCTGGGTTACAGGAGGCATTCCTTTAAAACCTGTCAAATGGATTAAGCACATGATTTCTCCAGGGAGCCAGAGATGCAGACTGACATTTACTGCAGAGAGTGATTAGTCTCGTAAGATGGGAAGGAAACCTAAGCTCAGAGGAGACAGATCCAGGGAGGGATCTCAGAGCATCTGATGTTTGACCTACAGTTTAGAGGATGAGCAAGTGTTAGCAAGAGAAGGGACTTGGGGGACATTCCGGGAAGTGAGGACGGCAACAGCAAAGAAAAAAGGAGAAAAGAAACAGTTGGCGAACAGGGCATCGGGCATTCAACAACATTAATTGAGCACCACCTGTGTGCCGCAGCCCGCAGGAGCAACTTGCATGAAAACAGATGAGGCCCCTATTCTAGTGGGTTGGACATGAACAGTTAGCAAAAGAAAATAAAAATAATCCCCTTGGGTAGTGGTAAGTGCAGTGTCGATGATAAAACTGTGATCCGGTGGGGAGTGAGGTGCCGGTCAGTGCGGACCTCTCTAAAGGGCTGTCAGTCAAGATTGCTAGGCCCCAGAGTCACGCAGTGCCTTTTTTCTTGGTCCGCGTGGCCCCAAAGGCATGCAGGGCTTCAGGATGGCTTCGTCTGAGAAATCGACATATCACCAACAACGAAGTTTCTGTCTTTCCACTCCAGCCTCCTCGTGGTTACCTTCCTCCTACATTAGGGTGGGCTCTTCTCGTGATCACAGGACAGCTGCCCCCAGCTCTAGGACCTACATGTGTCCCAGGCCATGTTCAAGGAGAAAAATGTCTTCCCCGGCCGTGGGATTCCCTCAGAGTGAACCGTTATGGGGCACGTGTCTCTGCCTCAGCCAATGCCTGTGGCCAGCAGGGAGAGGAAGAAATGGCCGTTGAGGCAGCCAGGATGGCCACTGCACGAGATGACATGTGACCTGAGACCCGAATGAAGAGATAAATGAATGAATAAAGAAGATGGGGTACAAACATGCAATGGAATATTACTTAGCCATGAAAAAGAATGAAAGCTTGCTATTTGCAACAACACAGATAGAGCTAGAGTGTGATGCTAAGTGAAATAAGTCAGAGAAAGACAAATAGCCGTATGATTTCACCCGTGGAGTTTAAGAAACAAATGGGGGCGCCTGGGTGGCGCAGTCGGTTAAGCGTCCGACTTCAGCCAGGTCATGATCTGGCGGTCCGTGAGTTCGAGCCCCGCATCAGGCTCTGGGCTGATGGCTCGGAGCCTGGAGCCTGTTTCCGATTCTGTGTCTCCCTCTCTCTCTGCCCCTCCCCCATTCATGCTCTGTCTCTCTCTGTCCCAAAAATAAATTAAAAACGTTGAAAAAAAAAAAAGAAACAAAACAAATGGACAAAGGAAAAAAGAAATAAAAACATTGATTCTTTTTAAAAAATTTTAAGTTTATTTATTTTGAGAGAGACTGAGACAGCATGAGTTGGGGAGGGGGAGAGAGAGGGAGAGAGAAATCCCATGTTCGAGCCCCGCGTCAGGCTCTGTGCTGACAGCTCAGAGCCTGGAGCTTGCTTTGGATTCTGTGTCTCCCTCTCTGTCTCTCTCTGCCCCTCCCCAGCTCGTGCTCTGACTCTCTCTCTCTCTCTCTCTCTGTCTCACAAAATAAATAACATTTAAAAAAAAATTTTAAAGGTAGAAAAGTTTAAATAAAAATGAAAGAAAATTATAAAAAAACTATGAGCTTGTATTTATTTGGTGAGGAAGATAGCCTCTGGAGGGGAACCAGGGGGTGCTGCAAGGAGGAGAAAGGAAATTTCTTTAGGACGTGCATTAGTTGGATACTCTCGGTTGTGAATAACAGAAAACCAAGAGTAAACTGCTTTAATAAGCCAAATATCTTACCTCCTTGGAGGTGGAGCAGCCCCAAGACTGCTTGGCCCAGTGGCTCAAAGATGACACCACCAGGCACCCAGGTTTATTCCATCTCTCCAGGCCACCAACCCAGTGGGTTGGCTTTGTTCTCTAGGGGATTCCCTTAAAAAAATTTTTTTTTAACGTTTATTTATTATTGAGAGACAGAGTGACACAGAGCATGAGCAGGGGAGGGGCGGAGAGATGGAGAGACATAGAATCCGAAGCAGGCTCTGAGCCGTCAGCACAGAGCCCGACGCGGGGCTCGAACTCACAAACCACGAGATCGTGACCTGAGCCGAAGTCAGAGGCTTAACTGACTGAGCCACCCAGGTGCCCCTCTAGGGGATTCCCTCTAAAGCAGTAGGAAGCCTACAGTAGTCACTGGGCCGCATCCTTCTGCTTTCACACCTAGCGTTTCCGTGCAAGAATTCCTTCTTGGCATCTCTCAGGAAATGTGTTTTCCTGGATCCTAAGCAGGGTCAATTTCATGGGGATGTGACCTGTGCAGTTACACAGGGCCCAGAGCTGAAGAGGGTCCCACACTTAGTTTAGCATTCGGTTGTTGCCATCTTGAAAGTTCTTTTTTTTTTTTTTTTTTTTTTTTGAAAGTTCTTAATAACTGGGGTGCCTAGGTGGCTCAGTTGGTTAAGCGTCCAGCTCTTGATTTCGGCCCAGGTCATGATCTCATGGTTCAGGACATGGGGTCCCGTTGTGGGCTCTGCATTGACATCTCGGAGCCTGCTTGCGAGTCTCCCTCCCTCTCTCGCCCTCTCAAAATAAACACTTTTTAAAAATCTTTGTTAGGTTGAGGCACCTGGGTGGCTCACTTGGTTAAGCATTCAGCTCTTGACTTTGACTTGGGTCAATGATCTCACAATTCAGGGGTTCAGGCACCGCATTGGGCTCCGTGCTGACAGGGCAGAGCCTGCTTGTGATTCTCTCTCTCCCTCTCTCCCTTCCCCTCCCCCCACCCGTGCTCTCTTTCTCTCTCAAAATAAATAAATTTAAAAAAAAATCTTTGTTAGGTCACTGGCTGATTGTGCTCTCTGCCGCTTCCCCGCTCGTGCTCCCTCTCTCTCTCTCAAAATAAACTTAGAGAGAGAATCCTTAATAACTTTCAAACAAGGGCCCCACAAATTGTGTGGCGAGTCCTGACCCTGAAAAAAAAAATCAGGAAAAAGTATTACAATTCCCCTACAACAGTTAAAGCTTAGTGGTCAACACGGAGACATTAATGCTTCGAAAGAAGCTGCTGATAATCAAGTCGAAAGCAAATGCAGAAATACGAGTTCATAGGAGAGAAGTCATCATGATGAAACTAGTTTCACTTACAGTCGTTTCCATACTGTTAAGTGTGGTTTCATGGCCCTGCCTCTGCTAACAGGGAGGCATTCTTTCTTTCTTTTTTTTTTTTTTAAATTCTGGCAAAATATCCATAACCTAAGCCTTAACATTTCAGACACTTTTAAGTGTACAGTTCAGTGGCATTAAGTACATTCATACTTTTGCACAACCGTCACCGCTGTCCTTCTCCAGAATATTTTCCGTCATCCCCAACGTTAACCCTCTACCTATTATACGATCACTCCCCGCTCCCCACTCTTCCCGGCCTCTGGTAACCACTATTCTACATTCTCTCTCTCAGAATTTAACTGCTCTTGGCACCTCGTATAGATGGAATCATATGCTATCTGTCTTTGTGCGTCTGGTTTGCTTCACTTAGAGTAACGTTTTTAAGATTCATCCGTGTTGTAGCACGTATCAGAATCTTATTCCTTTTTAAGGGCGAATCACATTCCAGTGTATGGATACTAAGTCTGTGGGCAAACTATTCTTTAAACAAATCTTATGAATGGTATCCCTAAGAAATAACACCTTCTGGAAGTAAAATAAGTCCTTAAGTTGGTCATTTTGACCTAGGATTCCACGCAGTACTTTCAATCTTGTTAGGAGATCCAAATGTCACATTATTCAAATACCACCCAATAATGTTCACTGGAGTATTCTGGCATTGAAATAGCAGCTGTAGGCTACGGCTCCTTGCGAAAACTTTAAGAAGAAAAACACAAAGAGATGAAAAAGATGTGAGTGCTATGAAATGCTCCAGCAGGAAACCAGAAACTGATCCGAAATCTAAATTAACGATACTGATTTCAACAGCAAAACCAAAATCAGGACCAGCAGACAAAAGATTTTCCTTATTAAAAAAAGGAAATGGGCAGGGTGCCTGGGCAGATCAGTCAGTTGAGCGTCTGACTCTTGATTTCAGCTCAGGGATTGAGCCCCGTGTCGGAATTGCACTGAGCATGGAACCTGGTTAAGATTCTCCTCTCTGCCCCTCTACCGCGCTCTGGAGCACGTGAGTTCACTCTCTCTCTCTCTCTCTCTCTCTCTCTCTCTCTCTCTCTCTCAAGTGAAAAAATGAAAAGGAAAGGGGCTTGTATGAAGGATACATGCCTGAGTTGAAGTTGCTTGCAGATGCCCTTTTAACAATTTGATCAAGGTCAATGCCAAATGAAAGAAAGGTTTTTACATCTGGAATATTTGTTAACAAACAACTGTCAAGACTATCAGATAGGCAATTAATGCTTTGTATGTTTTATGTTTTCATTTTAAGAAGTGGTAACTTCTAAATATTAACTACTAAATACTTGTATTTATTTCTCAGTAATTGGCTTTTATTTATTTATTTATTTATTTATTTATTTTTAATTTTTTTTTTTAACGTTTATTTATTTTGAGACAGAGACAGAGAATGAACGGGGGAGGGGCAGAGAGAGAGGGAGACACAGAATCGGAAGCAGGCTCCAGGCTCTGAGCCATCAGCCCAGAGCCCGATGCGGGGCTCGAACTCACGGAACATGAGATCGTGACCTGAGCTGAAGTCAGACGCTTAACCGACTGAGCCACCCAGGCGCCCCAGTAATTGGCTTTTAATTGACCTTGAACTTGTTCATTTCCCTTCTTTTTATCTTTTCCATCATCAAATGTCTGAATCAGGTAGAGATTTTTTTTAAGTTGATTTATTTATTTTGAGAGAGAGTGTGCATGTGAGCAGGGGAGGGGCAGAGAGAGAGGGAGAGGGAGAGAGAGAGGGAGGGAGGGAGGGAGGGAGAGAGAGAGAGAGAGAGAGAGAGAGAGAGAGAGAGAGAGAGAGAATCCCAAGCAGGCTCCTCACTGTCAGTGCAGAGCCAGGTTCAGAGCTTAAACTCATGAACCGTGAGATCATGACCTGAGCTGAAATCAAGAGTTGGGCGCTCAACTGACTGAGCCACCCAGGTGCCCCTGAATCAGGTAGAGATAATTTTTACTTGTCATTGACACATATGGTCTTGGGATATATTGGTTCATAATGATAAATCTTTCAAGCATATGTGTGTGCGTGTGTGTGTGTGTATATATATATATGCATATATATATGTATATATGTATATATATATATATATATATTTACAGAAAGCTCTGAAACTTTTCATACAATTCTATTATAGGAAAATAATTCAGGGCTCCTGGGTAACTCAGTCGGTTAAGCACCAGTCTCTTGGTTTCAACTCAGGTCATGATTTTGAAGTTGGTGAGATTGAGCCCCGCATCTCCTCCCTAGTGGTCACTGTTGTAGCCCCTCAGACCACTCCCCGAGTCTCTCTGCTGAGGTGGGGGTCTGTGCTCCAGGGGCTTCTGCCCCATTTTGGCTCTGGGTTTCCGGGAGCAGGGCTGGCAGCGGGTGGGTTAGTGGATTGAAAGGTAGGGTCTGTGTTCAAATGATGTCTCTGCTAATCCTTGGTTCTATGGCTTGGTTAAGTCCCCCAAAGCTCTGAGCCTTCATGGGTCACCTGTCAAATGGGTACAGCACCTAACCCCATTCTCAGGTAATTGTGGGGTCAGATTCATTCCTCCCGCAAATGTTCATTGAGAGGCTCCTTTGTGCAGGCACCACGCTGGCACTGGGGAAATCGGGACGAGCGATGCGGAAGCGGCCCCGGCCCCACAGAGCCTGAGTTTGGGAAGGTGGGGAGGGAAACACACATGTCATCAGATGACAAGCAACCCCAGCTGTAAGGTCCAGAGGAAGAGTCATCTGGGCTGAGAAAGCATCGAGGGGGCAAACAGGAAGAGCAGTGAAAGGTCAGAGGGAGGGCCCCAGGTGGGAAGGAAAGTGTCCCGGACTTAGTGCGAGACACCAGCTCTTGTCTGTCTCAGCCTCTAGGGGGCCTCTCCCCCTCCCACCTCCTTTCTTTCTCTCACCTGTGTCCTCCCCATTCCCCATGTATGATCCTGCCAAACCCACAAGTTATTTTGTATCTTTCACAATATTTGATATGTTAAAAAAATGTTAAGTTGTTTGTTTATTTTGAGAGAAAGAGCACGAGCAGCGGAGGGGCAGAGAGAGGAGGACAGAGGGCCTGAAGTGGGCTCCATGCTGATAGCAGCGAGCTCGATGTGGGGCTCAGACTCACGAACCGTGAGATCGTGACCTGAGTCGAAGTTGGACGTTCAACTAAGTGATCCACCCAGGTGCCCCCCCAGATATACTTTTGGCTTAAAAATATTTCTATTCTCAGGGTGCCTGGGTGGTTCAGTCGCTTCAGTGTCCAACTCTTGATTCCAGCAAAGGTCATGATCTCACAGTTGTGAGATCAAGCTCCTCATTGGGCTCTACACTGGGCATGGAGCCTGCTTGAGATTCTCTCTCTCCCTCTCCCTCTGCTCCTCCCCTGCTCGCACTCACAAGCACGTGTGTTCTCTCTCACATATACATGTGTTTCTATTTCAATTCTCTGATTATACACGACCAATACAAGGCCTGGCCCACCTCCAACAGTGGCACCATTCTGTTGACTTTGCTTCTCCGGAGCACGTGATGAATACATGGTCATAACACGTGTGTTTTTATGGCTATAGGATTGTGAGTATGTGCAGACATTTTTGTTTGGTCTCATAGTCACTCTTAGTGCTTTGAGCCAATCAAATGTGCTTTTCTCACTCAGCAGCACCTCGTGGGACCCCCTTCAAGCCTGCTTCACTCGTTAATGCCTGTAATATTACACAGGAGGAATTCAGCTCTCTGGGGTCTTTGGCTCTGTTCTTGGTTTTATGCCAACATGAACACAGCTACAATAAATCCTTCAGAGTCTAAAGGATCAGTTTCCATGAGTGGGATCACTGGGTTGAAAGAAAATTCGATTTAACTCAGTAATAGCTGTGTGTGTGTGTGTGTGTGTGTGTGTGTGTGTGTGTGTGTGTTTTAAGCAACATACCTTAGTGCAATGAATGATATACTTGGATTATATCCTGTTGATATTACTTTATGGCTAGAATTTATTTTACATTGTTATTTATTCTATTTTTTCTCACTTAAAGTAAATCTTATCTACAGGTGCCTGGGTGGCTCAGTCAGTTAAGCGTCAGACTCTTGATTTCGGTTCAGGTCATGATCTCACAGTTCGTGGGTTCAAGCCTCACGTTGGGCTCTGTACTGATGGTGTGGAACCTGCTTGGGATTCTCACTCTCCCTGTCTCTCTGCCCCTCCCTCTCTCTCTCTCTCTCAAAATAAATAAATAAACTTTAAAATTAAAATAAAATAAAATAAAATAAAATAAAATAAAATAAAATAAAACAAATCTTATCTATCTTAAAAATGTTGAGTAAAGTTGATGTTGCAGAAAGAATCCCTACTTTTGCCACTTATTAGCTACCTGATTGGATAAGTAATTTAACTTCTCTGAGCCTCAATTTCCTAATCTATGAAGTATGAATAATTACACCTCTTTCAACTGGTAGTTGTAACAAATAACCACCGAATGTAAAGGGCTCAGTAGAGTAAGCACACAATGAATAGTAGCTAAAAATAAACTTTGTTGAATCAAAGACTGTTTGTCTTATGATGTCATGGGGCCTTAGCACTGCTGAGGTCTTTTGAGGTTTGAGAACCTCTTCCTAGATCTCTTTTCGGGGGGAGTGGGAGACCAGGTGCTTTGTTGGGGGGTGTGCATGGGTGCAGAGGCAAAAGGAAGTTCAGGTTTGGAATAGTTGATGATGAGGACTGGAGAGGGAGCTGCCCACAGGATGGGCTGAGATCAGGATGCAAAATATCTTCATTGCAATAGTCAGGAGGCTTCTAGTGTCCTCAGAAGATGGATCAAAGAGAGAGTAGGAACTTTGCTGGGCAGAGCACGGAGGGCCTGGCTGGAAGAGGATGTGCAAGAGAGTTGCTGGTTAAGAGTAGTTTAGAAGTCAAGATAGAAGTTGCTGCTATGGGGTAGGCTGACAAACAGGCAACACAGGAGGAACAGATGGGTGTTGTCTGTGACATTAAAGAGCAGCCATCTATCATTCATCCGTCCATATCTGTCCATCCTTCCATCCATCCATCCATCCATCCATCCATCCATCCATCCATCCATCCTTCTATCCATGCATCCATCCTTCCATCCATCCATCCATCCACCCATCCTTCCATCCATCCATCCATCCATCCATCCATCCACCCATCCTTCCATCCATCCATCTATCCACCCATCCTTCTATCCATCCATCCACCCATCCTTCCATCCATCCATCTATCCACCCATCCTTCTATCCTTCCATCCATCCATCCTTCCATCCATCCTTCTATCCTTCCATCCATCCATCCATCCATCCATCCATCCATCCATCCTTCCATCCATCTATCCACCCATCCATCTATCCACCCATCCTTCTATCCTTCCATCCATCCATCCTTCCATCCATCCTTCTATCCTTCTATCCATCCATCCATCCTTCTATCCATCCATCCATCCATCCATCCATCCATCCATCCATCCTTCCATCCATCCTTCTATCTTTCCATCCATCCATCCATCCATCCATCCATCCATCCATCCACCCATCCATCCATCCTTCCATCCTTCCATCTACACAGCATGACAACACTGTTGAGAAAGCAGAGAACCTTTATTTTCTCCATAATTCATCTTAATCTCTGTTTTGAGATCTGTCATACCTGGGGGGTGGGGAATCTAATCTCAGTAATTTTTGTGATGTGGACATGAATCTATAGTAGAGATGGAGGGAAACAGGGCTTACCTGTAGCTGTAGTGTTGGTCATTTGACCTGCTGGTTGAATACTATAGCCCTCTTTGGAACAAGAAATATTACCAGCAAGAAAGAGAGACATTTTATAGTTGCAAAGGGATTATGTCATCAAGAAAACATGAAAGTCCTAACTGTACGCATTCAAAAAAGAGTTTCTTTTTTATTGTTTATTTATTTTTAAGAGAGAGAGAGAGTGGGGGAGGGACAGAGAGAGAGGGAGACAGAGAATCCCAAGCAGGCTCTGTGCTGTGAGTACAGAGCCCGATTTGGGGCTCAAACTCATGAACTGTGAGATCATGACCTGAGCTGAAATCGAGAGTCAGATGCTTAACAGAGCCACAAAAGAGTTTAAATGCATAAAGCTAAAATTGACAGAACCAAAAGGAGAAACAAAAATCCACAATGAGAGACCTAGCACTCATCTCTCAAGAACTGATAAAAAACAAACAAACAAACAAAAACAGGTACAGAAAATATCGGTAAGTATATAAAAGACCTGAACAACACCATCGACCAACTTGACCTAACTGATATTTGTGTCTGTTCCCACTAGTCAGAATGAAGACTTCATAATACATGGGGCTTTGGGTCCTAGATGGGTCTTGCTTCAGTAGTGAGGAGTGATTAGCCCCAGACTAAATGCTGCTCTGCTCCCCTCTAATAGATCTTTGGTTTAATTAAACATATATAGTTAGTCTTTGTCCTGGTTCCTGGCACAGAGCTCCTAGAACACTTGGAATTTACTGAATGATAGGAATGTTTCTAGATATTCATAATAAGCCCCTTTCAGTGATACTCAAATCTGTGTTAATGAGGTGACTTTTGGTGGACCCCTGAATAGCTTCAGGATGGAAGCTGGTAGCCAGAGGAGCCAACCATGTGATTAGAGTGTTAGAACGGTTAGCCCCACTCCCAACCCCGAGAGAAGAGAGAGGGACTAACGGTTGAGTTCATCACCAATGGCCAATGATTTAATCAATCATGCCTACATAATGAGACCTCCATAAAAACTCCTAAACAACAGGATGCAGAATTCTTCTAGAGCAGTCAACACCCAGTGCTAGGAAGGTGGTGTGCCCAGAGAGGGCACGTAAGCTCTCTGTACCCCCCTACCTTGCCCTTTGCGTCTCTTCTATTTGGCTGTTCCTGAGTTAGAGCCTTTGTAATTTGTAACAATTACAAATACACCGGTAATTGCAAGTAAAGCACTGTCCTGAGCTCTGTGAATTCTACGGAAGTTTTGAACCTGAAGGAGGGGAGGTCATGGGAACCCCTCAAATTTGTAGAATGCCAGGTAGAAACGTGGGTAGCTTGAGCATCCCATTGGCAACGGGCATCTGAAGTGAGGGCAATCTTGTGAAACTAAGCCCTTAACCTGTGAGGTCTGTGCAAACTACAGGTAGTGTCAGGATGGAAATAAATAGTTGGACATTCAGTTGGTGTCAGAGAACTGGCTGGTGTGAGGGAAAAAAAGCTCTCCAAATCTTAAAAGCAAGACTCAAAAGGATCAAACCATTTCAAAGTAATTTAACTGTGTCCCAAAACACGACTCAAGAATATCTAAGGGAGGGGGCGCCTGGTGGCTTAGTTGGTGAAGCGTCCGACTCCCGATCTCGGCTCAAGTCACGATCCCACAGTTCTTGGGATCGAGCCCCACGTCCGCTGCTTGACATTCTCTCCCCCTCTCTCTCTGCCCCCCCCCCCGCTTGCTCTCGCTATCAAGATAAATAAATAAACTTTAAAAAAGAAACTGAATTTGTAAATTAAAACTTTCCCACGCATGGGATGCCAGGTCCAGTTGGTTCACTGGTGAATTCGATCAAAGTTGAGGAAGAAGTAATACCAATCTGCCACAAATTCTTTCAGAAACAGAAGAGACATTTCCCCGCTCATTTTATAAGGCCAGCATTACCCTGACATGAAAACCACACCTATCGTAAGGAAACAGGACGTTGACAAGTATCCCACACGAACGTAGATACAAAATGCTTTAGCAAATGATATCAAATCGTCCCTTTTTTCATCACATTTATCTCCACTTGATATATTGCCTCTGCGCTTGATACCTTCTACTCGTACATGTGTCTTCCAAGTAGAACATAAGTTCCCCGAGTGCGAGGACTCTGTTTCGCTCCTGGCTCTCCTCTCCGCACCACCATCCCAACATTTAGAACATTGCTTGACCAATACTAGATGCTAAATAAATATTTGTTGGCTGATTAAATGAGAGATGGATTCCCAAGTGCTTTCAAGAGACCCATCGTTTCCCTTGTGAGCCCAAGTGCAAGCAAAGATAATGGGGCACATTTTAAAAACAGATTATAGGGGCGCCTGGGTGGCGCCGTCGGTTAAGCGTCCGACTTCAGCCAGGTCACGATCTCGCGGTCCGTGAGTTCGAGCCCCGCGTCGGGCTCTGGGCCGATGGCTCGGAGCCTGGAGCCTGTTTCCGATTCTGTGTCTCCCTCTCTCTCTGCCCCTCCCCCGTTCATGCTCTGTCTCTCTCTGTCCCAAAAATAAATAAAAAACGTTGAAAAAAAAATTTTTTTTAAAAACAGATTATAAAATGAGTTACCCAGTCCTGCCCCACGCTTACCCTATTCTGTTGTTATTTATTTATTTATTTATTTATTTATTTATTTATTTATTTATTGTTTTAATGTTTGTTTATTTTTGAGAGAGAGAGAGCACGAGCAGGGGAGAGGCAGAGAGAAGGAGACACAGAATCCGAAGCAGGTTCCAGGCTCTGAGCTGTCAGCACAGAGCCTGATGCAGGGCTCGAACTCGTGAACTATGAGATCATGACCTGAGCTGAAGTCAGACACTTAACCGACTGAGCCGCCCAGGCGCCCCTACACTATTCTGTTTTTAAATGTCACTAGATATATGCCATTAATTTATTAGTAAAGGCTTACTTCTTTATTTTGCTAAAATATACGTAGCAAAATATTTTTCCTTTTAAGCGCTTGTAAGTGTGCAACTGAGGGGCATAAATGCATTCAGAGTGTTGTAAAACCGTCCGTACTATGCATCTTTTCCATCATCCCCAATGTCATCTCCGTGCCACGAACAATAATCCCTCATTTCCCTTTTCCCACTCCTGCTGACTTCTATTTTGCTTCCTGTCTCTATGAATTTCCCTATTCTAGGTGCCTCATGTAGGTGGAACCAAATAATACTTGTCCTTTTGTGTCGGCTTCATAGCATTTAGCATAATGTCTTCAAGGTTCATCCGTGTTGTAGCACGGGTCAGAATTTCCTTCCTTTTTACAGGTTGAATAAAATCCCATTGTATGTTTAGACCGCATTTTGTTTACCCATTCATCTGTTGATGGACATTTGGGTTGTTTCCGCCCTTTGGCTGCTGTGAGTAATGTTGTGATAAACGCTGGTGTGGACCTATCTGTTTGAGTCTCTACTCTCAGTTTTTGTGGACATTTACATAGGCGTGGAACTGCTGCATCCTATGCTAGTTCTGTGTTTAACTTTCTGAGGAATCGCCAAACTGTTTCCCACAATGCCTGTGCCATTCGACATCCCCACCAGCAGTGCCTAAGAGTTCTGATTTCTCCACATCCCCACCAACACTAACTTTTTATTTATTTATTTTATTTATTTATGTTAAATTTTGTTAACGTTTTTATTTATTTTTGAGACAGAGAGAGACAGAGCATGAATGGGGAGGGGCAGGGAGAGAGGGAGACACAGAATCAGAAGCAGGCTCCAGGCTCTGAGCCATCGGCCCAGAGCCCGACGCGGGGCTCGAACTCACGGACCATGAGATCGTGACCTGAGCCGAAGTCGGACGCTTAACCGACTGAGCCACCCAGGCGCCCCAACACTTACTTTTTAATAAGGGTTCAGTCTTAATAATTATTCAGATTATATTAAGTTTGGTTGCTCCATGGCCACAGTTAACAATTACATATTCTAGAAACTTGATTAAAATGTATCCTATTTCTAAGCAGCCTTTTCATTTTGAGAATGAGATTCAATTTTATAGATTCCTAAAAGAATGTCAATCAAAATCTCAGCAGGCTTTACTGGTAGAAATTGAGAAGTTGATTCTAAAATAAATGCAGAAATTCAAAGGACCTAGAATAGCCGATGAATTTTTGAAAAAGAAGAATGAGATCAGAGGACTTATAACACAGTATAATATTAGCATAAGAATTGAAACATATATCAAAACATAGATCTATGGAACAGAATAGAGTCCAGAAATAGATCCACACACGTATAGTTAATTGATTTGCAACAAAGGAGTCAGGATAATTCCATGAGAAAAGGACAGGCTTTTTAGCAAATGGAGCTGGACCAACTGGACGTCCATTTAGGGGAGAAAAAAAGGACATTTGATCCTTCCTTCTAATTTTTTTTTTTAATGTTTATTTCTGAGAGAGAGACAGAGCATGAGTGGGGGGAGGGGCAGAGAGAGAAGGAGACACAGAATCCGAAGCAGGCTCCAGGCTCTGAGCTGTCAGCAGAGAGCTGGACGCGAGGCTCGAACTCAAACCGTGAGATCATGACCAGAGCCGAAGTCGGTCGCTCAACCAACTGAGCCACCCAGGTACCCCATGATCCTTACTTCTTTTTTTTTTTTTTTTTTAATTTTTTTTTTTCCAACATTTTTTATTTATTTTTGGGACAGAGAGAGACAGAGCATGAACGGGGGAGGGGCAGAGAGAGAGGGAGACACAGAATCGGAAACAGGCTCCAGGCTCCGAGCCATCGGCCCACAGCCCGACGCGGGGCTCGAACTCACGGACCGCGAGATCGTGACCTGGCTGAAGTCGGACACTTAACCGACTGCGCCACCCAGGCGCCCCGCTTACTTCTTAACCCATACAAAACCTGATTCAAAAATGGATCAGTGGGGCGCCCGGGTGGTTCAGAAGGTTGAGCGTCTGGCTCTTGATTTTGGCTCAGGTCATGATCTCATGGTTTGGTTAGTGAGATTGAGCCCCATGTTGGGCTCTGCATTGAGTTCAGATCCTGCTTGGGATTCTCTCTCCCTCTGCCCCTCTCCCACACTCTCTCTCTCTCTCTCTTTTAATGTTTGTTTATTATTTTTGAGAGAGAGAGAGAGACATTTGATCCTTACTTCTAATTTTTTTTTTAATGTTTATTTCTGAGACAGAGAGAGACAGAGCATGAGTGGGGGGAGGAGCAGAGAGAGGGGGAGACACAGAATCCAAAGCAGGCTCCAGGCTCCGAGCTGGCAGCACAGAGCCTGACCTGGGGCTCGAACTCACAAACTGTGAGATAATGACCTGAACCAAAGTCAGCTGCTTAACCGACCAAGCCACTCAGGTGTCCCTCTTTCTAAAAAAGAAAAACAAATAAACATGAAATAACAATTTTTAAAATTTTTTTAATGTTTTATTTATTTTTGAGAGGGAGAGTGTAAGCTGGGGAGGGGCAGAGAGAGAGAGAGAGAGAGACAGAGGATCCTAAGCAGGCTCTGTGTGACAGCTCAGAGCCTGGGGCTTGCTTTGGATTCTGTGAATTTTTCTCTCTCTGCCCCTCCCCTGCTCATGCTCTGTCTCTGTCTCTGTCTCTCTCTCTCTCTCTCTCTCTCTCAAAAATAAACATTAAAAAAATTTTAAAAACATAAAAGAAAAAATTGATGAGATAAAAATTCACTCTTAGACATCATTAGCAAAATGAAAAGGCAAACCACAGACTGGGAGAAACTATTTGTAATACTTGTATTGCAAATTCAAAAGACTTTTATCCAGACATATAAAGAACTCTAAAAACTCAAAGCAAAAAAATTGAACGGAAACTTTACAATAGATGGCATTTGAAGCCAGATACAAAAGAGTACTCATCCCACTGTATGATTCCATATTATGAAGTGTTAGGAAAGACTCATTGAATTAATAGTATCAGAAAGCAGTCCACTTAGGGGCACCTGCATGGCTCAGTCGATTGAATGTCCAACTCTTGGTTTTGGCTCAGGTCATGATCCCAGAGTCATGGAATCGGGCCCGGTGTCAGGCTCCATGCTAAGCATGGAACCTGCTTGAGATTCTCTCCCTCTCCCTCTGCCCCTCTCCCCTGCTCATGTTTTCTCTCTCTTGAAAAAAAAGGGGGGGGGGGAGGAGGAGAAGGAGAAGGAGAAGGAGAAGGAGAAGGAGAAGAAGAAGAAAACAGATCACTTAATGCTTAGGGCATGGGATGGGTGTGGAGATTGACTGGGAAGAGAAACAAGGGAGCATTTGAGATAATGGAAATGTCCTGTGTCTTGATTGTGGTGATGGACACATAGATGTGTATGTTTGTCAACACTTATCGATCTGCATGCTCAAAATATATGCATTTATTGTATGCAAATATATTTTAATAAAAGTGATTTTATAATGTGTCCTTTACTGTATTGTGTCCTTGAGTGGGTGTCTTCACCCCTCTGTGCCTCAATTTATGCATCTGTAAAATGGGGATAATAGTATCTCACAAGGTTGCTTTGAGATGTAAATGAGCTCCGTTCACATCAACGGGCATATTGTGAGCAGTCCACAAAGGCTAATGGAGTGCTAATAATACTGTTAATATTGGGGAGGTACCCTGCTGGTACCTATGGTTCCTTCCGCATCTTGGCCTTCCCTGCTCTCAGGGCGGAGCCTCTCCAGGCCTACCAGCTCTTGGTGCCCAAACCATACAACTCTTGGTTGCAGGGGAACCCTTCTGTGCCCCATCCCTCTCAATGCCCAGGGGCTCTGTGAGGCCCCTCAAATCACCTTCCAGGCTCCCACTGGCCATCATCTTTGAGGACATCCTTGACCCTGACTCCAGCCCAGAAACACGACACAGGCATGGGGCTACCAGCAACCCAATCCCTCTGGGCTCTCTTTTTGTTTCTGTGCCTTAGCCAAGGTGGGGGCTGGGCCAGGGCTCGGATACAGTGGGGGGACACCCCAACTTCTTGGGTCTTTTCTGAAACCTCTGATGTCCCTGTCTTGTCTGTTCTTCATCCTCTCATGATCCCCCTTGGTGGGGGTGGTAAGCTGATAGACTCTATTGTTGACAACTCTATTGTTGTCATCTATCGTTATGACATTGAAACCAGCATCATGACTTCTTTTGTTCCACTGTGTCCTGAGTCAGTGACTAGAAAGAGTCATGGAATAAAAGGAAATGTGTGTGTTTGACTTGTGATACTATCTCAAATGTTCTCCTATTCCAAATATCTGTTGGAGTAGGGCTGGGGAGGTGAACAGGAAGGGTGTAAGTCTGAGGGAACAGTTCTGACACTTGATCTTGGGCCAAGGCTGCACTGGAGACAGAGTTGGGAGGTGGAAGAGACCAGAAGATTGGGAGGGTGGCTGAGACAGGGTGGGAGGCAGTGAGAATAGGCAAGGGAGCTTTAGGCTAGAGAAAGGCAGAATGTGAGTGAGTTGGAAGTGCCTATGCACTCTGGCTAGGGAAGGATCTGGGGATGGGTGAAGGAAATAGTGGGCAGGGGTAGGAGTGGGAACTCTGGAGTTTGGGAGAGGGTAGGGAGGCCAGCAAATTGTGCCTTTCTTACTGTCTGCTTGTTTGGTGTATGGAGATGGGGAAGCAGGATTTCCATTCTTTTTTTTTTTGCTGGGACTTGGACAGAGTAAAGATTTGGGATTGCCCTGGACCTATGGCCCATCCAAACCCCAGAAACAAGCTAAAGCATCTTGCATGGGGTCATCACAGCCAGCCCCATGGCCTTGCTCTTTGTATGACTACCTCATCTGAGACCACATTTTCAAAGGATCTTGAATCTGGAAATCTGGCATCTCTTTCTGCCCATGGGTCCTGTCTCCATGCTTTAATAAAACCACCTTTTTGTAACTGAAGATGTCTCAAGAATTCTTCCTTGGCCGTTGGCTCCGAACCCCAACATTTCCACAGATAGAAACAATGCCAGGGACTGCTGACATTCAGGGATGTGGCCATAGCATTCTCTCAGGAGGAGCAGGAACCATACAGGTATAATTCTAGAGAATCATGGAAACTTCCCCTTCTTGGGTCTCCTTGTGTGGAAGCCAGAGCTGGTCATCTTTTTGGAGGAAGAGAAAGAGCAACAGTATGTGAAGAGAAAGGAGGCAGTAGCCTTACACCCAGAGAGAGAGAGAGAGAGAGAGAGAGAGAGAGAGAGAGAGCTCATGAGGGGGAGGGGCAGTGAGAGAGGGAGAGAATCTTGGGCAGGCTCCATGCTCAAGGCTCAGCATGGAGCCCTATGCAGGACTCAACCTCACAATCCTGAGATCATGACCTAAGCCAGAATCAAGAGTTGGATGCCCAACCAACTGAGCCACCCAGGCGCCCCTGAGTTTTATTCTTTTATTTAAAAAAAAAAATGTGGCGGAAAAAACAGCAACTTGTGCTAACCTAAAAAAAAAAAAAAATCTGGAAATCTGGAATGATCAAGAGAGACTATAAGGGTGTGTGTGTGTGTGTGTGTGTGTGTGACTATCAACATGAAACTTATTGTATGTTTCCCTCTTTAAAATGTCAATTCCACCAGGGCTACCATTTTGTCTTGTTTACTGCTCTGTCCCAGGCACATTGTGGACACATAGTAAATATCTGGTGAATGAATGAGTCAAGATCTGAGGGGATTCCCTATGGTGTGGACTAGCTTTATGTCTTCTATAAGGCCCCAGAGGGCAAAGGGCTGAGCATCTAATGGAAGCCAAAGGGAGGCAGATTTGACCTACATCATGAAGGACCTTGAAAGCCCAGAGCTGCTTCATGCATCTTGCTGCAAGAGCTGACCATGTTGGGGCCAAAGATAGACTTGGAGAGACACTAGGGAAGATGGCTTGCTTCAAGGAAGATCTGAAGGGCCCTCAACACTGCATCTGGGACTTGGCTCCAGGATCACATTGATGTAGGCAATTGCAACAAAGCGTCCATTCTCCTGGCAGACAGAACGGGTTTCAATCTTGGCTTCTCCATGAAGCTGTGTGATCTTAAGAATGTTACCCAGTGTCTCTGAACCTGTTACTTCACATGTAATGTGGAGGTAGAATGGTGCAACACCTACCTCAAAGACTGGCTGTGAGCATGAGATTCAAATACTCACCCATGTACAGCATTTAGCTCAACATCTGGCACACAACCAATGCTCAGTGTTAGCTATTGTCACGACGCTGGAAGTGGGCCAGTGCAGCTGATTCCCAAGGCCCAGTGAACCAAGACAAGTTGCACACAAAGTAAACCAACTGGTCAGCAGCCAGAAAGGTGAAAGGCTGTGATTTCTTTACATATCCAGGTGCACTTTTCTCCTTTGATACAGTTTTGATTCTCACATTCCCAAATCATGACTGGGAGGACAAACCAAGAGATAGGGAAGATGCCATTCTTAGGAGAGTTATAGAAACAGATATTAAATCCATAACTGGTGTAGATATTTGTCATATGTATCAGAAAAACTGACAGATAACTTCATTCTAAGTCCCTTATTTAAACTTAGGAGGGTTTAAAGACTAGTTTAAAGAGGTTCAAAGACTAGTTCTGCTCTTCCCCATTAGAACAACCAGCTCCAGGAGCGCCTAACTGGCTCAGTCGGCAGTGCGGGCAACTACTGATCTCAGGGTCATCAGTTCAAGCCCCGTGTCGGGCATGGAACCTACTTAAATAGCAATGACAACAACCAGCTCCAACAAGAAAACTATTTAGATGGTTTTATAGACAATATTTACATTGTTTTATTAAACTGTGTTAATTCTGGTGTCAATCATTTGTAGAAAGAGTAATTTTATCAGTAAGACAATAAAATCATAGTTTTAAAATATCTTAATTTTTTTCAATGTTTATTTTTGAGAGATGGAGAGAGACAGAGCATGAGCGGGGGAGGGGCAGAGAGCGAGGGAGACACAGAATCCCAAGCAGGCTCCAGGCTCTGAGCTGTCAGCACAGGGCCCGACCCAGGGCTTGAACCCATGAACTGTGAAATCGTGACCTGAGCCGAAGTGGGACACTTAACTGACTGAGCCCCCTGGGTGCCCCCAGTTTTAAAATATTTTAAATATCTAGCAAGCACAATTGACATTAGGCCAACACTTTTAAATTCTCAGAACAAGAATAAGGATCAAACGCTGATTTTGAGACTCCCAGTTAGCGCTAAACCCACAAGAGAGGCTAAATTAGTACTAAAATGGACTCAGTGGTCCTGTTACTCCCGCCTCCACTGAAATTAATAGCAGAAACAAAAGCAGGAGCAAACCCTCCATGGAGGGCGGCTTTCTCAAGTTAAGCCTACAGGACTGTTTGATTTCTCAAACAACCACCACCAAACACATGAAAGTATCACGTTTTACTCAGCAATAAATATCGGCAGAGACAAGAAACCCCTTATTATATATGGTGTGAGGTAAGGATTAAGGTTCTTTACTCCCCACCCCTCCCCTGCCCCATTATTCCATCACCACTTCTTGAAAAGATTAACCTTGCCCCATTGAATTACCTTGGCACCCCTGTTGAAAATCAATTGATCATGTATGTATATGTGTAGGTCTCTTTCTCTTCTCTCTAATTTGTTCCATTTATCAACAGGTCCGTTTTTACGCTAATATCCCACTTTCTTGTTTACTACAGCTTTTTTTTTTTACTTCAATAAACCCTTCTTTAATCAAAGCCCAACATACAGTTTTTTCCCAATATACAGTTTTAAAATAAAGTTGAAATCAAGTAATGTAATTCTTCAAACTTTGTTCTTTTTCAAAGATGTTTTGGCTACTATAGGTCCTTTGCATTTCCATATAAATTAAAACAATTTTTTTTAACATTTATTTATTTTTGAGAGACAGAGAGAGACAGAGCACAAGCAGGGGAGGGACAGAGGGAGAGGGAGAGGGAGACACAGGATCGGAAGCAGGCTCCAGGCTCTGAGCTGTCAGCACAGAGACCGACGTGGGGCTTGAACAAACTGTGAGATCATGACCTGAGCTGAAGTCGATGCTTTAACTGACTGAGCCACCCAGGCGCTCCTCCGTATAAATTTTAGAATCAATTTGTCATTTTCTAGAACAGATTCTGCCAGTATTTTGACTGAGATTGCACTAATTCTATAGATAAATCTGGGGAGAATTGATATCTTAACAATACTGAATCTTCCAATCCATGGACATGGTTGCTAGCCCAGTGAGTTAACCCAAACCTAGGTAAGGAAGGCAAATTCATACCCAGAATGCATGCCAATCCTAGTATGGACAATATCACAGCCACTCCATTGCAGAAGCACCCAATGTAATTCACTTGCCATCAGCTGTGATGAAAGGGAGCCCACATCATTGGGCCATAGGGAACCTGCATCCCTGCCACTGTGGTACTCTATTCATGAACCAGTTGTGCAAATGCTAGAGTCGCCTAAGACAAAAGCTGACTTACATCCATGAGACAAGTCGTCTTGTCCACCATATTGTTTGGTTTCTGTCTATGATGGATGCTGTCTGGGTAGGCAGTAACACCAGACACAAAGATCCCTGCACTTTCTTTCCACTCTCATAAGGCCACTTACATGCTTCTTCCCCACGTCTCCTTGTCTCTGGGCTCTCGACCTTGCTACTCCCAGGCTCTGACGAATGAGTTTGTCACTGCCCAGGAATCCATACATAGCGCTATTCCAGGCCATTAATTTCTCAAACTACACCAAGGTGATGACTAGGTCTACTGCTTGAAGTTCTGCCCACTGGGAGGATTACCCCTCGCTATTTTCCACCCTGGGTAGGTCTGTAGAACAGCGGCAGACCATTTTTGGTTCACTCCAACTTATCATACTGACCCATCAATGAACCAAGCATGAGCTTTTCGTCTTTGTTAGCTGGTCATAGAGAATCCCTAAGAGGCCACAGGCATGAGCTGATGGGGAGACATCGATGCAACAGACATAGTGGGGATCAGGCCACATGGTCATGAAACTTACATTTGCCCTTTGGATCTGTACAGGCCCGATTGTGAATATGTCACTTTGAACTTGATGGGGTTGACAATTCGTAGATCATGATAGGCAGAGACCCTTGGACCTTAACCTGCATACACATTGAGCTCTCTCTTGCTCCAGGCTCTACTTAAACGTGGCAGGCTTCAAGCCATTCAATGGATGGATCAGAACAGAATTCCTAAACGTAGTATGTGCTGTTGTCTAAATCTAAAAACCGCCTCGCAGACACGGTGCTTCTTTTCCATGGCAGAAGGTGCAAGGTACAGTAACTGTAGTCCATTGTGTGACTGTTCCACAATTTGTTAATCCACTCACAAAGGATTATTACTGACGGACACTTAGGTAGTTTACAGTCTTCTCATAGTATAAAAAAGCTAGAAACATCTTTGTACCTTTTGTGAAAGCATTTTTAAAAATTCATTTTTGGAAAATACATAATAGTGAACTTGCCGGTCATAGAGTGAATGTAGATTTAACTTCACAAGGGCCAAACAGATCCCCAGAGTGGTTGTACCATTTTATGTTCTCACCAGCAAGAGTTCAAGTTGCTTCACATCCTCTTTATCATTTTATGTTTTAGTCTTTTTATCCTAGTATGTGGGAAGTGGTATCTTATTGTAGTTTTAATTTGCATTTCTTTGATGACTTTTTTTTATTAAAAAAAAATTTTTTTTTAACGTTTATTTATTTTTGAGACAGAGAGAGACAGAGCATGAATGGGGGAGGGGCAGAGAGAGAGGGAGACACAGAATCGGAAGCAGGCTCCAGGCTCTGAGCCATCGGCCCAGAGACCGACGCGGGGTTCGAACTCACGGACTGTGAGATCGTGACCTGAGCTGAAGTCGACGCTTAACTGACTGAGCCACCCAGGCGCCCCTGATGACTCTTGATGAATACTTTTTGTGTGTTTATTACCATTTATTTGGATATCTTCTTTTGTGATGTTTCTGTTCAATTCTTTTGCCAATTTTTATTGTTTCTCTTTTCATCATTGATTTGTAGAAGTTCTTTATACTCTAGATATGAGGACTTTCTTGGATGTATGTGTTACACATATTTTTCCCTGAGGCCTATCTAGTTATTTTACTAATAAGTCCCAGAAAGAACATATGGAAAGCATAGAGGAAAGGTAATATATTTAGAGATAATGGACACGAGTTTTCACAGCTGAAAGGAAGGACAGGTTTCTAATAAATAAGAGTTAGAATAACAGCAACCTTCTCAACAAAGGAAGCCACAAGACAAGGGAGTGATAGCTGCAAAGCACTGAGAGAAAATAACCAAGTTAGAATTGTGTGCTTACCAAAATTATCTTTCAAGAACAAGGGTAGAGAGGTGCCTGGGGGGCTGTCGGTTAAGTGTCCGACTTCGGCTCAGGTCATGATCTCATGGTTCGTGAGTTTGAGTCCCGTGTAGGGCTCTGTACTGACAGCTCAGAGCCTGGAGCCTGCTTCGGATTCTGTGTCTTCCTCTCTCTCTGCTCCTCCCTGACTCTCTCTCTCTCAAAAATAAATAAAAAATGAGGGTAGAATGAATGTATTTGCATATAATCAAAAATTAAGAGTTTAACAGCAGGAAATCTGTTCAAAGACCTTTTAGTTTTTAAAACATTTTTATTTATTTTTGAGAGACAGAGAGCACGAGCAGGGGGTGGGGGTGGTGGGGTGCAGGGTCAGGGTGGGGGGCAGATAGAGAGGGAGACACAGAGTTCAAAGCAGGCTCCAGGCTGGGTGGCTCAGTCGGTTAAGTGTCCGATTTCAGTTCAGGTCATGATCTTGTGGTCCATGAGTTTGAGCCCCTCATCAGGCTCTGTGCTGACAGCTCAGAGCCTGGAGCCTGCTTTAGATTCTGTGTCTCCTTCTCTCTGCCCCTCCTCCACTCATGCTCTCTCTTTCTCTCAAAAGTAAACCAACATTTAAAAAAAAAATTAATAAATATATAAAAAAATAAAAAAGAAATCCTTACATGTAGACACATATAATTCTGTACTTATGAGTTAATGTAATGGTTGCTTTTAAATACTCCCTAAAACGGAGCAAAAAAAAAAAAAAAAAAAAAAACACCCCAGAAAAGTTGATAACTTATGTAAGCTGAAGGATGGGTATGTGGGGGTTAACTATACCAGTCTCTCTAATACTGAATGTATGTGAAAATGTTCATAATTAAAAGGTTAAAATAATTAAATAAAATCTACTGAGAAAACAAGAGCCACAGTCAGTTTTACTGTTGAGTTTTACCAATTGTTCAAGGAAGAAATCATTCCAAACTTAGACTCCTCAAGTGAATAGAAAAGGGGAGATTTTTCCTCCAATCTTTCTGAGGCTGGTACAATTTTGATGCCAAAATTACACGAAGCCGGGGGCGGGGGGAAGGAAAATGACAGCAACTTCATTTACAAATATAGTTGCAAAACCCCCTCCTCATTTATCAGTGAATCAAGTCAGCAATGTAACACACTGATGACCAAGCTAGTTTTATCCCAAGAACACAGGACTGTTTCCTATCAGGAAGTCCACATCATACTCTACATTAACAGATAAAGGAGAAAAATCATCTGCTCTTCGCTATAGATGTGGAAAAACATTTGAAAAAAAATCAGGGTGCCTGGGTGGCTCAGTCAGTTAAGCATCTGACTCTTGGTTTCGGCTCAGGTCATGATCTCGTGGCTCTGGGTTCAAGCCAGGCATCGGGCTCTGTGCTGACAGCGTGGAGTCTGCTCTGAATTCTCTCTCTCTCTGCGCCTCCCCTGCTCTCTCTCTCTTTCAAAATAAATAAACAAAAACTTTTAAAAAGAAAAAAAATCAACACCTACTTACCATACACTTTCTTAGTAAACTAGAACGAGAAAGGAGCTACCGTAACCTGATAATGGATGTGTACCCCAAATTATATATAACCTAAGGACAAATACTACAAAAATATATTATATTTTCAATAACTCCACGCATTATTGGTGGCAGTTGGTGTTATTATTCTGAGAATGTTTTGTGTACAATGTGAAATACATCAAATGAGTAATTGGTCGATGTCATTGAGAACAGAGGTATTTATTTATTTATTCCTTTATTTATTTATTGTGATAAAATATACATCGTATAAAGTTTACCATTTTAACTATTTTAAGTGTACAGTTCCATGGCATTAAGTATACTTCTATTGTTTTGCAACCATCACCACCATCCATTTCCAGAATCTTTCCACCACCCCCAGTATAAATTCTGTACCCATTAAACACTGACTCCCCATTCCTTCCTTTCCCCAGCCACTGGTAACCATTATTCTATTTTCTGTCTCTATGAATTTGACAATTCTATATATAAGTAGAATCATACAACTTGGGGAGGGGGGAGGAGCAGAGAGAGAGGGAGAGAGAGAATCCCAAACAAGTTCTGTGCTGTCAGCACAGAGCCGGACACGGGGCTCAAACCTATAAACCATGAGATCATGATCTGAGCCAAAATCGAGACTCGGTTGTTTAACCAACTGAGCCACCCAGGTGAGCCCCCCGCCTCCACTATGCTTTCTTCTAAGAGCTTTATGGTTTGCCTCTTTAAGTCTTCAATCTATTTTAAGTTAATTTTTGTATATAGAGTAAGGTAAGGGTCCGACTTCATTTATTGAAGGTGAAATTCCAGTTTTCCCCTCACCATTTGGTAAAAAGACTGTCCTTTCCTCATTGAATAGTCTTAGCACTCTTACCAAAAATCATTCAACCACATATGTGAGAGTTTGTTTTTCTATTTGTTTGTTTTCTATCTATTCCATTTCATCAATCTATGTCTGTACCACATGGGCTTGATTAGTATTCTTTTGTAGTAAGTTTTGAAATCAAGAAGTCTTACTCTTCCAACTTTGTTCTTCTTTTTCAAGATTGTTTTGGCTATTCAGGGTCCCTTGAGACTGCATATGAACTTAAGGATGAATTGTTCTATTTCTGTAAAAAGAGAAATGAGATTTTTTTCTAACACTGGAGAAATATGTAAGATGATTGAGGGTAAGTTAAAACCCTGTAGTCCTAAATTTAAAAAGGAGATATCAATATGAACTCCTAATACATTTTATATTATATATATAGCCTAACTGTTCATTGAAAAGATCTACAATGACTAACCCAGTACAGTAAGGGATCAGTAAGGGATCAGTAAGTACCCCTAGCACTCAGGCTGTGGTCTCTAAATACCATTTCCCACTAGGAGGAATGAGGACTCTTCAGAAACCTTCCCAATTCCAGATCTTAGACACTAGAATTGCGGAACTGTGTCAAAAGGAGTGAAGAACAAAATTGAAAAATTTTCCACTGGCCAAAGATGGAACAATTTAAACTTCAATAAGGAAAACAATAGATCAAATATTGATAGATCAAAATGCATCAAATATGTTTAAATCCATGCATTAAGAGCTTTTTTTAAGGGGCGCCTGGGTGGCTCAGTCGGTTAAGCGTCCGACTTCAGCTCAGGTCACGATCTCACGGTCCGTGAGTTCGAGCCCCACGTCGGGCTCTGGGCTGATGGCTCAGAGCCTGGAGCCTGCTTCCGATTCTGTGTCTCCCTCTCTCTCTGCCCCTCCCCCGTTCATGCTCTGTCTCTCTCTGTCTCAAAAATAAATAAACGTTAAAAAAAATTTAAAAAAAAAAAAGAGCTTTTTTAAGACTGGCTATCTTTAAAAACATTTTTTTTAAGTTTATTTATCTATTTTGAGAGAGAGCACAAGCTTGAGCAAGGGAGGAGTAGAGAGAGAGAGGAAAAGAGAATCCCAAGCAGCCTCCTCGCTGTCAGCACAGAGCCCTACACAGGGCCCAACCCCATGAACCCCTGAGATCATGACCTGGGCTGAAATCAAAAGTGGGAGGTTTAACCAACTGTGCCACCCAGGTGTCCCAATATATGTGAATTTTAAAAAGAGGATCATGCAAGGATCAATGATTGTGTATCATTAACCAAAGATTTTAAGTAATCACTTCTGTCGACCTGAATGCCTCCTTCTCAAAAGTGAGCTGACTCTTCAAATCGGGGCCCAAAACAGGAGAAACTGAAATGAGTGGGAGGGGTGGTTAACTGTTTTCACTTTTCTCTTCCTGTTTTTTCAGAGCCTGGGAAAGCAAGTCAGAATTTCCAATCTTTTCCAATTCCCACATGATTCCCTAATTTAGAACGAGTTCAGTCTTTCTCCATCTGGGGAAGAATCTACCGCCTGCCTTGGAGCATCTTCGTTTGGGGAAAAAGCCCGGGGGGGGGTACTCCAGCCTCCTCCCTCACCCCACAAAGAGGCCTTGAGCTTGGCCTTGGGGACTATACCTCCGCGGAGAGGTCACAGGAGGGTTAATTAGTGGAATTGCTTTAGCAGATGGTTGGACCCTAGCAGTAGGCCCTGGGGAGATGGGCGGGGGAGGGGGGTGCAGGACTTTGCGGGTTTAGGTGGCCCCAGGGGTCTGGGACCTTCCAAGACACAGGCATCAGGCTATAAAGACGAAGCTCCTCGGAAGATTTACCCTTGGGCGCCTCCAGCCCTACCATCGCCCCTGGGGGCGGGGGGGGGGGGGGCGCTGGGGGCCTGGGACCTGGGGCTGACAATGTGAATGAACCATAAAACGCATATGAACCTTAAACCTACTAGCCCTCGGTCCGCCCTCGCCGGCGGGAGCAGATGCGGCGCAGTGTCCTGGTCGCCCCTTGCGTTCTGCAGGCTCCGTGAAGCCCACGGTCCAAGCACTGCCAGGTGGAGAGGTCCGGAAGTTCCCCTTTGCCCCTGCTTTGTTAGATTGGGGTGAATGGCTAATTAAAAAGTGCTTCTGCCGCGACACCACCAAGAGGCACCTTTGGCGATTAGGAAACTTTGCGGAGGTCAGCCACCTGGCCTTTGCGGGCGAAGCAGGCCCGGGCCTTTCCCCGCGCAGGGCGGGCGGCCGCAGCCCAGCAGCCCTGGCTGGGCTCCAGACCCGGCCCGGGTGACATCACCCAACTCCTCCGATCAGCGGGAGGGGGCCCCGAAATCCCCTAAAAACATTGTGAGTAATCGCTGGGCCCGCCCTCCAGGCGGGGCCTGGACCCGGGAGGCAGCCCAGCAGCCCCGCCAGCCTCGAGAGTGGCGTCGGGACGAGCAGCCTCTTGGTTCCCGGAGCGGCGCGCTCTGGTTCCCAGACTCCAGCGGCGGCGGCGGAGGCGGCGGCGCGCGCGGCCTCTCAGACTTGAGCGCGGCGCGCGCCTGGCCCCGCGCGGGTGGCGGCGGCCGCGGCGGCGGCGACGGCGGCTGAGCGGTGCAGCGCGCAGGCGCGGCCGGATTCCCGGCAGTGACGCGGCGGCGGGCGCGCGCGGCGCATTTCCGCCTCTGGCGAATGGCTTGGCTGTAGCGCGCGCTGCGGGTCCAGCTGCGACCCCGGCCCCGCCCCCGGGACCCTGGCCATGGACGGTGAGGGCACCCTCTGACCCCGCGGGGTGGCCGCGTCGGGGTCTCCGGGACGGCGACGGGAGCCCCCCGCGCCGCCTTCCGCCCCTTCCTGCGCCGACGGGCGCTGCGCAGGGAGCGGCCGGCCGGATGGTGGCGCGGGGCGGGGCGGGCATGGAGGGGTCTGACTCAGTTTCCCCTTTAGGTGGCGGAGACTTGACTCAGTATCCTCTGGCGGGGGGGGGGGGGGGAGGGGGAGGGGTGGCTGTGAGCTCTGACTCAGTTTCACCCCGGGGCCGTGGGGGCAGTTCCGACTTGGTTTCCTTGTCAGGGGAGAGACTGTGTCTGACCCGGTTTCCTCTCAGGATGAGGTGTGGGAAGTGCCCTCCCTTAGTTTTCCCTATGGAAGTAGGAAAGGCCCCGACTCCATTTCCCTCCGTAAAGAGAGGACGCTATACCCAGGGTTCCCTCGCGAAGCAGGTGCTTCTGCCTTCTTTACCCCTTCTCCTTAGTTTCACCCGCAGGTCCCAGGGAACAGGCCTTGACAAAGTCTCCTTCGGAGGGAGGGAGCCTGGCTCCATCTCCTCTCCGTGGGGAAGCAGGCCCTCCCTGGTAAGGATGGGAAGTGGGCTTGTGCTGACCCTCGTCTCCCTCCCCTTTCAGACCTGTTTCCCCTCATCTTCCCGACTGGTAAGTGGACCAGCCTTTCCCAGTGACTGGGGAGGAGCTCCCCAGGGTTAGGGGCAAGGAGGGCAGCCGCCTGACCGGGGCTGGTCCGTGTCCCCGCCGCAGAGCCGGCCCAGGCCTCTGGCCCTTATGTGGAGATCATCGAGCAGCCCAAGCAGCGGGGCATGCGCTTCCGCTACAAGTGCGAGGGTCGCTCCGCGGGCAGTATCCCCGGCGAGAGGAGCACGGATACCACCAAGACCCACCCCACCATCAAGGTCAGCATGGCTGTTAGCGGTGGGGTGGGGGGCACAGAGAGGGTTTGCGGGAAGGAACTGTGGTAGGCTTGCTTCCGGGCCCCGCTGCAGTGTCTGGGAGTTGGGTCTGGAATTCCTGAGTTTCTAGATGTTCTCTGTACTTTGAACAGATCAATGGCTACACCGGGCCAGGGACAGTTCGCATCTCATTGGTCACCAAGGACCCCCCTCATCGGCCTCACCCCCATGAGCTGGTGGGAAAAGACTGCCGGGATGGCTTCTATGAGGCTGAGCTCTGCCCAGACCGCTGCATCCACAGGTGAGCTCCTGACCAGCAGGGCATGGGGGTGGGGGGGACAAGAGGCAAGGCAGTTGTGTGTAGCTGTTACTGTCTTACTCCATCTGGACAAGGGGCCAAATGCCTCACTCCCAGCTCTGCAAGCAGATTCCCTTGGTCTTGGAGTTACCTGTTGGTGCATCTCCACTGTCAAGTAGATAAGGGCTCTGTGGGCTAGGGCTGGATCCCCAGTCACCTCAACACCTGAGATAACTTCACAGATGAAAATAAAACAGTGTTAGGTTGGAAGAATAATCTACTGGTGGAGGGGAAGGAGGTAGGAGAGCCAGGAGGTCAGGAAAGGCCTCTCACTTAAGGCTTGAGTAGTGAGAAAGAGCAAAGAAGCATGGAAGGAACATTCCAAGCAGAGTGAACGCATGCAAAGGCCTCAAAATGGGGCTGAGTTTGGCGTGTTTGGAGAACAGACAAGAAGCCGCTATGGCTGAGGGCAGGGAGCCAGCAGGGACCGTGGCTAGGGCCGGGTCGCAGGGCACAGGTGCTTTTCAGCCAAAGTAAGGAGTGGGGTTTCTTTGCAGCACAGGAGGAAGCCATTCGAGGGGGTAAAGCACAGAGGTGATCTCGTGAGTGGGGGGAGGGGGGCAGCCTGGGCAGAGACCGTGGGACTGATGCCTGGTGGGGGACTCAGCTTCCAGAACCTGGGGATCCAGTGTGTAAAGAAGCGGGACCTGGAGCAGGCCATCAGTCAACGTATCCAGACCAACAACAATCCCTTCCAAGGTGAGGGGGCGAAAGCCTGGGCCTGCTTGAAGCACCCCCACCCTCTGTCGCCCCTCTGAAGCCACCTTCCCTGCACCTCACTGGCCAACAGTCATAGTGCAGACGGAATCTTGCTGCCCATTCAGTACACACTCCCATTTTACCATTGGGGAAACTGGGAGCCAGTGAGGGGACATGACATCCAGGGTCCCATGAGGGTCATACAGGTCAGTGATGGGTCTAGAACCTTGTCTCTCTCCTGCTTTAGGACTCCTACTGTTTGACACACCCTCGACTAACCCTCCTGGCCCAGAGCTCCCTGCCCCCCCTCATTCCCTGCCATGCCTCCCAGTCTCCTGACCATGTGCTTTTGTGGCAGTTCCCATAGAAGAACAGCGTGGGGACTACGACCTGAATGCGGTGCGGCTCTGCTTCCAGGTGACAGTGCGGGACCCGGCAGGCAGGCCCCTCCGCTTGCCACCTGTCCTCTCGCATCCCATCTTTGACAACCGTGAGTGGCCGGGGTAGCCGTGGAAGGGAGAGGGGGATGGGCCTGTGAGGAGGAAGGGGGTTGGCTGGGTTTGGCCTGCGAGAGGAGCTCTCGCTTGGTTCAGGCATCTTGTGGATTTGTCACCTCTTCTGTGTCCAGCTCTGTGCTGGCTCGGGGGACAGGGCAAAGAAGACCCGGAGCTGCCTGTGAGGTGTCGCTTCTAGGCTGGCAGGGAGTCGATGCGAGACAGGCATTTCCACTACATGATGGGAGGATAGTGTGCCCGGAACGGTACTAACGACTCCGGGAAATGAACTCCCAGGAACAAGAAGATGTTACCAGAGTAGTAATTCATGATGAAATCTCATAGGAAGTTCACAGATGATTTGGGCCCATGTTGATCAGTTGCAGCCTCTAATCAAGTAATCAGCAGGATGAATGGGACTAAAAGGGCTCTGGAGCCCCAAGGACAGAAAACCAGGATGAAGTGGAGGTCAGGAGGGAAGGGTCTGTTACCAAGCAAACTGGGTCTTGAAGGGTGCTTGGGTCTGATGGAAAAAGAGGGTATGTGACCAGATTGGTTCCCCCAGACTATAAGCTCCACGAGGGCAGAGATGATTAAGTTTTGTCGTGTTTTCCGTGCGTGGAACAGTGCTGAACACGTTGGGCTGAGGGGTCCTGGGAACGGGGCAGCCTTGGCTGCGGGGGTGTGGTCCGCAAGCTCTGAACAGCCTTGACTCTGGGATGGACAGGGATGTTGCATCCCCTGCAGGCCAGCCCCGGAGGCCTGCGACGGTTCAGGGCTTCCCTCCTTGTTCCCACGCCCTCAGGTGCCCCCAACACCGCCGAGCTCAAGATCTGCCGAGTGAACCGAAACTCTGGGAGCTGCCTCGGGGGGGATGAGATCTTCCTGCTGTGTGACAAGGTGCAGAAAGGTACACACCAGGAAGAGGGCTGGACTCTGGACCAGGAGGTGAGGGGCAGTGCCGAGCGGAGATGGCGTCAGGAGACTGGCTTTAAGCACTCCCCCTAATGCCTCGGGGGCAGCAGAGTGATGTATCTTGGGAAACAAGTCTCAGCGATTGTGGGGGGGCGGGCAGCGAGCCGTATGAGTCGAGCACGGTGACCCACATTGCTCCCCGTCTCCCGCAGAGGACATTGAAGTGTATTTCACGGGACCAGGCTGGGAGGCCCGAGGCTCCTTTTCTCAAGCTGACGTACACCGACAAGTGGCCATTGTGTTCCGGACGCCTCCCTATGCCGACCCCAGCCTGCAGGCCCCCGTGCGTGTCTCCATGCAGCTGCGGCGGCCTTCAGATCGGGAGCTCAGCGAGCCCATGGAATTTCAGTACTTGCCAGACACAGGTACACAGCTGGGGAGGGAAGCAGCAGGACTGTCGTCTCCAGCCAGCAGACGTGAGGCTAGGGCTAGACGTCTGGGGCTGTAGTAGTGGGTCGAGAACTAGAGTCGGGGCAGGGATTTATACAGGAATCAGATTCTCCTTCTTGCCTCAGTTAGTAGTAAGGATCCCTGAGATTGACTGAGTCCTTCTATGTTTGCTCCTATTCCAAGCGGATCAGTGAATTACCTCATTTTGTTCCCTCGTGAGCTTTTTGAGGTAGAAGATGACATCTGAGTTGCCTGAGGTCACGTAGATAGTGAGTGGCAACGTTAGTATTTAAACTCAGGCCATCTGGCTCTAGGGTCCTATTGCCAGGCGATGTGTCTCGTCCCTCCCACGTAGCCACGATTTGGTCAAGGCTTTCGGGCATCTGACCACATTAGGAACAGCCAGAATGATCTTCGATCCAAAGCCCGTCGTCGAGCCTGAGAGTGTCTTCTGTCCCAGGAGCAGTCTAACAGCGTTTGGAAAGCAACCCCCGAAATAGCCATCGGTTCATTCCACAAATAGTTACCGACAACCACGTGGTGTCAGGGCCCGTGCCAGGTATTGTGAACACAAAGACGAATGAGATGTGTTCCCTGCTCTCCAGAAGCTCAGTCTCATGAGAAAGACAAACAAGCGGGACAGATTCTTAAGTGACAGAAAGACCTGTGAAACAGAGGGAGCTGCGTGCAAAGAGCTGGAGATGGCTACATGGGGCAGGAGTGTTTTAAAGCGGAGAAGGCCCCAGAAGCACATCCTCCGGGTAGGCCGACAGACACCTGGAGGCGCAAGGGCGTTGGAGGGTGCCCGTCGCATTTGGGGGCAGCCTTGTGGGAGCTGTCGGCGGGCACTGAACAGGTGCCGGCAGGAGGGCCTCGAGTGTCAGACTCAAGGCATTCATCCAAGATTTCATCCTAAAGACAGTGGGGAGCCACCAAAGGTTTAAGAAGGAAGGGACACGCGTGGATCTGGAAGCTCACTCTGGCAGGAATGTATAGAGGATCCGAGAGGGAGAGACTCCAGGCAGGGAGGCTCTTGTGGAAGATGCCGTAGTCCGGTCCAGGAGAAGACGTGGTGTGAACCTTGCAGAGCCAATGGCAGAGGAAGACAGTCTCCTCCAGCGCTGTCTCCCTTGGGTGCCCTCCGCCCCCAGGCCCTTCTGTCCGACACACACTAAGCTCAGTCCCTCCTCGGGACCTGTGCTCCAGCTGTTGCCTCTGCTTGGAATGCTTGGATCTCCACATGATGGGCCCACACTGGTGTTTCCATGGCCGCCTCTAAGCTCGACTCCCCAGCCTCACTTCCGGTTCTGTTACATCAGCCTGTGTCTCTTCCTCAGAGCTCCTGTCACTTGTATGTGGTTGTGTCCCTGTCCCCCTGTCGTGAGGATGTCCACTTTGGGGGGAGCAGGAGCCTTTGTCCACTTACAGCCATACCCCCAGTGGCTAGAATGGAGCCTGCACATGGTGGGTGTTGGTAAACGCGTGTCGTGTTAGTGGATGGTGGAGAGTGAGAGAAAGGAAGATGCTGAGGATGATTCCAAGGTTTCTGGTTGGGGTGACAGGGCAGACAGGTGGTGAGGGGCCACTGGAGAAGGAAGAACCAGGTTTTTGAGGTGAGATGATGAGGCTGGCTTTGGACTGATGGTGTTGAGTACTTTGGAGTTATCCATGTGCTCCAATACTTAGAAAGGCAGTCCTGGAGGCTCCAGACTGAACTAGCAAACCATCAGAGATAAGAATACAAGTCCTTGTTGGTCTTTAGCGAGCCTATTACGCTGCCCCAGAGTGCAAAGATCATGGCCAGGCCTGGATCAAGGCTGGAGGTGAGCTAGGACGTGGGCAATGCAGGTAAGAGAAAAAGCTGGAGACGGCTTCACGAGGGCTCCTGTCCCCTCAGAGCATGACCCCTACTTGGAGGCACCCACGTGGCCTTTGAGGGGGGTGGTCAGATTCAGTGACCAAGGCCTTCTCAGAAAGCTGTGGGACTCTCAGAATTGCGTGTCAGTGTCATGAGGCCCTTCTCATTGGCAGGCAATGTTTGGAGAAAGGGTCTTACGGAAAGGTCTTACGGTGGTCATCTTCCTCCTGCGGGTCCTTTGAAGGCTCTGGGGATCCAGCTGAGAAGAGCAAGACCCACTTCTCCCCATTACTTTTCTAGATGATCGTCACCGGATTGAGGAGAAACGCAAAAGGACATATGAGACCTTCAAGAGCATCATGAAAAAGAGTCCTTTCAATGGTGAGAGGGGCAGTGTAGAGAATTAGAAGGTGGTGGATAGGGGAGGGGAGACCCTGGGGGCTAGGAACTGACCCAGCCTTGCCCCACAGGACCCACCGACCCCCGGCCTCCACCCCGGCGCATCGCTGTGCCTTCCCGAAGCTCAGCTGCCGTCCCCAAGCCAGGTAAGGATTTCCTGTTGCCCCACCGGAACTGTGGACTCAACTCTATTCAGCCTGTGGCTCTGGGCTGGAGGGGGTCAGCTTTACCAGCGGGTGTCTGAAGCTTACTGTCTGTGGGGCTCACAGGGCTTAAGGTCTAGTTACCCACATCAGAGTAATTAGGGGGGGGGGGGGTTAGTGAAGATGCACATTCCCCGGCCCCATCACTGACCTGTGCAATCCAGAGGCTCTGGAAGCGTGGCCCAGGAACCAGCTCATGAATTAATGCACGTTGTGGTCTGAGAACCACTATGTCAGCTAAACCCCATACTGGATGCCGCAGGAGACCGTTCAAAGATGCAGTCTTCGCCCTCAGCTCTCAGTTGAATTAGGGAAGCAAAAGCTCCTCCAGCAGAATGGGCATGCTGGTATGTAGCTCACAAAAGAGCGACCAAGTGCCCTGCTTCAGGCTTTGACTCGCCGGGCGCTCACTGGGCTCATGGTCTGTGGCTTGGGTTTTACCAGCTGATCTCTGACAGCATCCCTTCCTCTAAAAGGCTGGGAGAGCTTTGCGGGCTGGAGGGCTCCACAGGAGGACGTGGGGATGGAACCGAACAGGTCAGACTGAGGAAGAAGGAGTGAGGGTGCTAGCCATGACCTCCTAGGGAGGGACCTCCTCCTAGGGACTGATCGTAAGCACTACTGACAGGGGCTGGGGCACAGGTGACAGGGTGGGTCTCTGCAGCCTTGTCTGACCCGACTCTGTCTCTCTCTCCCAGCTCCCCAGCCCTATCCCTTTACGCCATCCCTCAGCACCATCAACTTCGAGGAGTTCTCCCCCATGGTCTTCTCTTCCGGGCAGATCCCAAGCCAGACCCCTGCCTTGGCACCAGCCCCTGCCCCAATCCTGGCCCCGGCCCCTGCCTCTGTCCCGGCCCCTGCCCCGGTCCCCGCCCCCGCCCCGGCCCCAGCCCCGGCCCCTGCCCCAATCTTAGCCCCAGGCCTTGCTCAGGCTGTGGTCCCGCCTGCTCCCAAGACCACCCAGGCTGGGGAAGGGACGCTGACGGAGGCCCTGCTGCAGCTGCAGTTTGACGCTGATGAAGACCTGGGGGCCCTGCTTGGCAACAGCGCCGACCCAGCAGTGTTCACAGACCTGGCATCCGTCGACAACTCTGAGTTTCAGCAGCTGCTGAACCAGGGTGTATCTGTGGCCCCCCACCCAGCTGAGCCCATGCTGATGGAATACCCTGAGGCAATAACTCGCCTGGTGACGGGATCCCAGAGGCCCCCTGACCCAGCTCCCGCTCCCCTGGGGGCCTCTGGGCTTCCCAACGGCCTCCTCTCAGGGGATGAAGACTTCTCTTCCATTGCCGACATGGACTTCTCAGCCCTTCTGAGTCAGATCAGCTCCTAAGGGGGTGACACTTACCCTGCCTGGGGTACTGGGTTGCAGGGGATTGAAGCCCTCCCAAAGCAAGCACTTATGGATTCGGGGAGGGGGGTGTGCTCCAACTGCCCCCAACTTCTTTGGGTGATGTCTTCCGGGGGGTGCATTTTTACTCTTTTACTGGCAGTGTCTATCTCTCTCTCTTTTTGGAGGTGCTTAAGCAGAAGCATTAACTTCTCTGGAAAGCGGGGAGCAGGGAGGACTCAAACTCTTCCCCTATCCTGATGTTCCGCTCCCTTCTCTTTACAGGGAATTCTGGGGGCCCCCATCCCTACCTTCCAGCTTCTAATACTCTCCTAGAGAGAGGGACAGGCTGGAGCTGTGGCCTTTGAGGCCACAAAGCCTTATCACCAAGTGTCTTCACATGATGGATTCATTCACATCTTGTGCCAAAATAATGCCTGTTACCAGCCCCTCTGTGGTGCTGGCACGTTGTCCTTGAACTAACACCAGCATTTGAGGGCCTGGCCTTCTGGCCCTGCAGAGGTCTCTGCCAGCTCTCCTTGCTCTGCTGTGGCTGTAAGGGAACTGGTGGGACAACACTGGCCCTGTCCGGGATCCCGGGAGGTTCGGTCTGAGACCTCTCTGTTCCCCCTTTCCTCAAGTGCCTTAATAAGTAGGGCTAGTTGTTTGGAGAGTAGGGGGGAGGGCAGGCTGGCAGCTCTCCAATCAAGAGGCTCAGTTTTTACTGAAGAAATCAAAGCAGTTGGACTCTTGCTCTTTCTATTCTGAACTAATAAATTTGTTGCCAAGCTGGCCAGAGATTCCCCTTCTTTCAGCAAACAGCACGCTCTTTGCTGGTCATGTCAGGCTGGACATTAGCAATACAGAGTTGGATGAATAAATAGTTACACTGTCATCTAGAAGCCTGCCGTCCGAGGATGTCCTTGGAATGAAATGCCCGTGGATGAGAGCAAGCAGCTAATAGGGGCGGTGTCCCAGCACAGTGAGAGCTCAGCAGGGCCCAGTGGCTGTGGGGATGGAGTAGTTTCAGGAAGAGCTTCACAGAGGCCATAGGGGCAATCAGCTTCAGGTCTTTGATCAGAGGACGGTCAGTCTTGCAAAGGGTCTAGCCAGCGTTGGAAGGTGAGCCGGGTAAAAGAGACAATGTTGGAAAAGTTGGATGGGGCCAGGCTATAAAAAACATGAAGGACGCTGGACCGAGAGGTTTGGATTTCATCTTTTGGGTGGTTGAGGGGGAGTTCGCATCTGTTGGGGAAGGGAGGTGCCAGGTAAAGGTCTATGCTTTGACATCCTGTTCTGCGAGGACCAAAGAAATCTTAAACCCGCAGCCCCGAGGGCCTAAACAAAAGCCAGGCCACAGCCCAGAGGCCTGGAGCTGGACGTACTTCCGGCTTGACCCGACGCAGGCGCAGTAAGGCAGTGTTCGCGAAGGCTCTGCCCGCAAGACCCCGCCTTCTCAAGTGCGCACGCGCACGGGCGGCATTCCGCGAGGGGCGGCCCTGTAATGCGCTTCGGGGAAATCGCAGTCCTGAGTCGGATGGCATCTAAGTTCCGTGCTCGCACGGCTGCGGGAGGGTGAAGGTAGAGGTATGCGGGTTACCGGTGGCGCTTGCTGCAAAAACTAGCGTGTACCCTGGGAACGACAGTAGGCCCTGGCTGCAGACTCCGGTGGCGGACTGCCTGCCAGCGAGGAAGACGCCAGAGAGCGGCAAAGTGCCGGGGTATCGGAAAGCGTCTGGAGAGCCAAGCTTGCGTTCCAGCCTCTAGCCCAGCGGGCGGAGCCAGGGGTGGGGCCCGAAGCAGGGTGGGCCACTCAGGGAGCAGGCCAAGCTGCGCGTCCGCGTAAGGGGCGGAACCCGAGTGTGGTCGCCAGGTCAGGACCCCTGCGAACCCGCGACCCCATCGCCCAGAGAGGCCGGGCTCGGTGGAACCCCGGCCCCAGAGGCGGGGCCCGGGCGAGCCCGAGGAGGGAGGTGAGAAGGCTCCTGACCGGAGGAAGCAGACGGCGTAGCTGCGTACGGTGGCCCCAGCCTGAGGCCCGAGGGGAACGAACCGAGTGAGCCCTGGTCCCCCTACCCGGGCCACGCCTCTCCCTTGGCCTTCCCAGTGTCTTGCAGTCACCTGCCAGGGGTCGAGGGAGCTCCAGTCTTGGGGGCTCGGTGACTACAGAGAGGAGAGGTGGGGCCTTCCCTGGAGGGCAGGGCCTGGAAAAGGACTTTCCATCGGAGCATAATCAGCCTCTCTCCTTGACCCCTAAACTCCTCCCCCACTCCTGCAGGCCCACCTCTGTCCCTCTGCCCCTGGCCTCACTCCCTCAGGTTTGGTTCCAGGGCAAGGGCCTGGCTGGGCCTGGCTCCCAGATAAAGCCGAGTAAGTGTGGGGCGTGGCCATCTGCTTCCCAACAGAACAAATAAATGTTTGTGGGAGAGAAACCAAGGGGTGGCCTAGCCTCAGAGAACCCCTCAGCGAGTGCCGACCTGGGCCTGAGCCAATGTCCCCAAGGCCTGTCCTTCTAACTGGTCCTGGGAACTTGGCAGGAGCCTCTGGGGTCAAAACCGATTTGCCCCCTACTCACCCCCCCCCGACCCCGCCCCCCCCGTCGTGTCATGAACACCCGCACAGACACAAATAGTAGTGGCTTCTTTACTCCCCAAAGTCCCCTCTTCTCCACAGAATATTTACAAACAGGGATGGGGGGTAGGGGCAACTTCACCACCAAATAATGGACTGGGGAGTGGGGGCAGTGCTAAGACGCGCCTCTGTGCGCAGGGAGAGTTCCTGAGGAGGGCCCCGGGGCCGTTGTGACCCAGGTACCCGGAAGGACCTGAGCAGTTCCAAGCAGGTCCACAGCCAGGCTGAGGCTGGCCCAGACGGCTCAGTCCAGGTCGGCAGTAAGTGAGCCCAGCTGCTTGGAGGCCAGGAGCAGGCGCGTGGCTGCGCTCTCCGATTCGGCCTGCAGCCTCCGGTTGTTGTGACGCAGGCTCCGCACCTCCTCCTCCAGGGCCGCCTTGTCTGCCTTCTCCTGGGGACCGGTGGGAGGCAGGTGTCAGAGCAGCGGCTCCTTTCCCAGGGCGGCCCTGTAATTCCCCGCCGACCCCCAATCCGCCCCGCGGTCACCTTCTGCAGATCTTCCTGCAGCTTCCTGAGCATGGACTCCAGGCGAGAGACCTTCTCCGACAGGTTCCCAGGTTCTGGCCTGAGGACGTGGGGGACAGGTTCGTGGGACCAGGGTAGGTGTCAGCACCTCTGGCTGCCTCCCAGCCCGCTTAAATGAGACGGGCCCAACCCCTGTGTTCTCAGACTTCTGTGGGTGTGAGCGCGGAGCCCCGCCCGGGACAACGCTTAACTCTAGCGGACGGGCACATATGGAGGCCACACAGGTACAGCGAAGGGGCTAGATCCGCATGGGGAGGCTTACTCAGCATCAGACTTCGGAGTTCCCTTGGCATCCCCGCTCTCTGGGATGGGCTGTCCTGTGGGGACAGAGGGACCATCTGGGCAGGAGGATAAAGGGAGAAAGATCCCCGCCCCATCCTGGCTCCTACCCCCAGCGCCCTGGTGGCCTCACCCTCCCGGGACAGTGACTCCAGGATGGTGTTGCAGGTGGAGGCGATCTCTGAGATGGACTGCCACTCGTCTTCCAGGGTCTCACTGCCCGCCTCTGACATGACTGTGGGCACAGGGAGGTGGGCTCAGCCCAGGGAGAGCCCAAGCCAGCCCCTCTTCTGCCCGCCCCCCCCCCACCCCCACCCATGACCCACACCTTGCTCCAGACTCACTTTTGCTGATGGAGTTCCTCAGAGACAAGGTTCGTGGCAGGAAGGAGGCCCTCAGCTCTGGGGCCGGGTCGCCCCTGTCCTCACAACCACTGGGGCTGCCTGGCCCATCCTGAGGGGTGTTAATGGGTACGGATGCAGTGACGTCCACCCTCCCTACTGTGCCCACCACCGCCCTTTGGGCTCGAGTCTTGTTTTTGCTCACCCGGGTGGGTGGGGTCTCCCGGCCAGCACTGGGTGCTGACGGCTTGGCCGTGGCGGCCAGGAGGAGGTCCGGGGTGGTGTTAGGAAGGACCGGGGCCTCGTCTGACAGGGAGCTGGGGAGAGCAGAGACAGTTCAGCGAGAGAAGCTGCACCCCAGGGCCCCTGCTCTCACAGACTGTGGCCGTCCAACTTCACTGGGCTGGACAAGAGGGAGGGCCGAGAGGGAGCACCTGCAGGGTGACGGTGACGGCGAGTCCTGACTGTGCAGGAACTCGGTCCTCTCTTCAGCCAGATCCCCAGGCCCCGTGGAACTGCCACCCTCCAGCAGGCACGCTTGTAGCAACTGCTGCGTGGTGGGCTGCAGGGTCGCTGCCCCGGGGGCCTCATCCTGCACGGGCTCTGGGGCCCCCCGCCGGCTGGGCTCCTGCAGAGACAGCGTGTACAGCTCCGAAAAGCTCCTGGCGGGAGAACGGGCGGCCGGCGTCAGGCAGGAACACCCTGTCCCCGGTGTCCCGCATCTCCAGCCCCACTCCCGGCTGTGCCCGAGGCTCACTTCCAGGAGGAGAGCTCTCCAAACACCCTAACGACAACGAAAACTGTTTGCCTGACTACTGGCCATTTTTTCCAGACCCAGCGCTGCCCCTGTGTATCCTGGGCAAATCACTCTGAACACCCGTTTCTCCGTCTGTGAAATGGGTAAACTGTACCAATTCACAGCCCGCTGTGAGGATTTAAGTAATGACACAAGTAAATCACCCGGGGTAGAGATCTAAAAAACTCCTGCCTGGGAGCCAAATCCAGCCTGCGCCTTTTTTTTTTTTTTTTTTTCCTGTTTTAGCAGATGTGCCTGTTTTCCTACTCCTGTGAGCCAAGAATGGTTTTTACATTTTTAAATAGTTGGCAGAAATCAAAAGAACATTTCATGACACATGAAAATCAATAAAATTCAAATTTCAGCGTCCACAAATAAAGGTTTAGTGGAACAAAGAAAACGAATTCATTCATGTGTCCTCTATGGATGCTTTTGTGCTACAGCACAGTTGAGTAGCTGTAGCAGAGGCCAGGTGGCCCAGAAAACCTAAATATTTACTGTCTGGCCCTTTGGGGGAAAAGTTTGCATATCCTGGCTTAAGCCGGTAAGTGGCCGGTTGCATGTATGCGTCTGTGGATGATACTTTTAAAAAGACGGGGCTGCTGTTGGATCTTGGCTTCACTCTGCACCTGCGACTCAGAGAGATTAAGAAACGTGGGATTCTCCGGAGGAGAGCCCTCCCCACGGGTATTCTTGGGAGAATGCTAATGGCGACACGGGAGGCACAGGCTCCGCGGTGGCCAGCTGCCAGGTCCTCCCACCTCCCCGCATCCAGGCCCTGACCTGCGGGGCCGGCCGCTCTCGTCGGGGGGCAGGACGGTGACGCAGACCTTGGGCGCCGAGCGCAGCAGCTGGGCAGCGGCCTCCGGGCCCAGCCTGGGCAGCGGCTGGCCGCACACGCGCAGCAGGCGCGCCCCTGGCCTCAGCCCCGTTGTCTCCGCGAACGTGAAGCGCTCCACGTGCGTGATGAATCCCTCGGCGTCCACCTCGAAGCCCAGGCGGCCTTGGCCTTCGCGGGGCAGCGCCAGCTCGAGGGTCTCGCAGCCTCGGCTCACCAGCTGGGGCGGGGCGGGGCGTGAGCAGGGCGGGCACTGCGCCAGCTCCAGTCCAGGTCCCAGACCGCCTACCCCACACCCCCGCACCCCTACACCCCGGCAGATGAGGGCCTGAGGCTCAGAGACCGGAAGTCACCTGCCCGACGACCTCCCTGCCCCCGTTCCAGCTCTGCCAAGCGCCAGGGCAGGGTTTGCCCCCAACCCCCAATTTCCCCTTTCGCGGGAGAGGCGGCGAGAGCGAGGGGTTCCACAGCCCGCTCCGCCCCCGAGGTGGGGAGGGACCCGGCGGCGAGTTGCCTTACTCCCGGGCCTCACCTGCAGACGCGCCACCACCTCGCCTACAGCATGGCCGGGGGGCCCGTCGAACCGCAGCGTGATCGCCTCCCCGCGGCCGTGGTACAGGTCGAGCCGCTGCTCGGAGAAGGTCCAGGCCAGCACGTCGCGACAGGCGCAGTTGAAGACCACGCGGCCGTCGCGCGGCGCCACCAGCACCAGCGTCTCAGCGGAGATGCCCAGCAGGCAGGGCACCTCAGCGTCGTCGAGACCACGGGCCTCGGCCCCCGCGGCGCCCCGCGCTCCGGGCGCCGCGCGCACGGCCCACACCAGCGCCCCCGCCGCCTGCAGCTCGGAGCCCGGGCCCCGAGGGGGCGCCTTTCGCCTCCCGCCCAGGGAGGGCAGGCCAAAGCGCGAGGCCGAGTCCAGCGACGTAGTGGTCACCTCGTTGGTGGCCAAGTCCTGCAGGTACTGCTGACGCGTGCGCGTGGCCATGGCGTGGAACTGGCGTGCGTGGCCTGCTGCCTGCTCGCCATTGAGCGCCTTGGCCAGCAGGAAGGCGCGGAAGTCGGCGTTGGCGGGGAAGGGGCCTCCGCCCTGGGGCAGAGACGGCCCAAAGGCAGGGGTGTCCTGGGTGCGGCTCACAGCCACCCTGAGGGGAGGGAGGCGGTAGTTAGGGGCCACTGGGAGGGCCCGTGGCGGTGGCAGAACTGGGACCACCCAGGCACCCACCTGTAGGAGGTGTGTGGCGTGCAGGGTGCATGAGCCCGCACCACCAGGAAGACGTGCTGGAAGTGCGAGCGGATGGTGGCGGGGCAGAAGGGCTTGCTGCCAGGTTCCTGGAACACGATGGTCACGATGTCGTTGCCAATGTGGCGTTTCCGAAGGAGCTGGGAGTTAGATGGCAGGAGATGTAACCCGGACCTGTCTGCCCAAGTCCCTCCTAATTCTGGCAGGGCGGAGGCTGGGCATCAGGGGCTCCCCCACCTGCCCCTGGGGAAGGTCTGGGGTGATTGTCTTTGGGGAGGGTTGTTTAGGCCTCGAGAGATCTCAGGTCAAGGTTCGAATGCCACCGCCCACGTGACCCCCCTCCATGGTTCCCCAGAAGCCGGTGGCCATCCCCCAGCCCCGTAATAGCTCTTCACACCTGCTGCTGGTTATTGGGGGTGTAAGGCAGCATCGTGGACACGTGGAACATGATCTCGTGGTCCTGGTACGTGGTATACAGGGAGTGTGTGCCTGTGGAATCCGCTGTGGCCAGGGGTTCGGGGACACGGGGGGAGAGCAAGAGGGATCGGCTCGAACTTGGCATCCCTGCTTGCGGTCTCGAGCTCCTGTGCCCCCCAACCAGCAGGCGGACCACCCCTCATGCCACCAGGTCACGAAGTCGTGGCTTCACCTGTGGCTGCTCCCTGCCCCTTCCCCCACAGGCTCCAGCCTCCAGCCTAGGCTCGGCGTGGGCGTGCGGAGATAGAACGAGGACCTCAGTGAGGAGTGGCCTGCTCTGGGGGGGGGGGGGGGGTGGAGGTGGATGTCCCAGGAGAGGACAGATTTGGCCCAGGCACCCGCATGTGTGGAGCAGCTGAGAGTGGAAGGAGGCCAGAGGTGCTCCGCAAGCGGCCCTGGGGCCCTTCTAACCCGGGAGGCAGGGGCATTCCCGAGGAAGCAGGGCTGGGGGAATATGTGTGTTTGACGGAAGGAGCGGTGCCTGCCAGCCCGCGTGGCTCCAGCTCAGGCAGTAGGGCATCAGGGCCTTGGGGGACCATCCTAGTCCTTCCTTCCAGCCCGTGGCTTGCCTGGCCAGTGTGGCCCCTGACCCACGTCCTCAACCTGCCCAAAGAACTCTTCAACCCGGGCCTCAGACCCAGGACACTACAGGGGGAGCGGTGACAAGCCAGGGGGCTCTCACCAAGGCCGTCTGCCCCTCAGCACCGGTCCGCCCCCACTCCCAGCCCCTGGGCCTCACTTTTGGTGTCCAGCTGGGCCCTGTAGCTCTCAAAGCCTTTGAGCCGCACCACGTCGCCCAGCAGGGTGAGGAACTGCGTCAAGGCCGGTCCTGCCTCCTGGTTGTTGTACATCTCCTCCTCCGAGCCCTGGCCGGCGCGGCAGTACAGGATGCCCACCTTGCGCTGGAAGCTCAGCTGCGGGGCAGCACAGGCAGAGGGCCCAGGCCTCAGTCTCTCGGGCCCTGCGCCCACCGGGTCTTGGGCAATGGGCTGGGGGCTGGGCTGTCTCTGCGAGCGGCCCTGAGCACCTCCCTCGCTAAGCCACCTCTGTGTTTCTGCCTATAAGTGGGCTTGGTCTGTCCTGCCCCCTCCCCCCACCCCACCCAGTGCTCAGGAGGGTAGAGGAAGTCACAGGTGGGAAGGCACCAGGAGGGGGGTGGTTCTCATGTGACCACAGAAGAGGTGATTCGTGGAAAGGACCCGGCCCACGGTGCGCTCGCTCCATCTCTGTGAACGTTCACATTGTCATCCTTATCTCAAGGCTAGCCTGTCTTCCCCTCCCTCGAATCCCAGGCAACCCCAGCCCAGCCTCTGGAGGCCTTGAGCCCTGCACCCCCCCCCCCCCCCCCCCCCCCCCCCCCGCTCACGCTGCTCCCGGCTCCTTTCCATCCGGGGTTAACCGTACACAGCTCAAGGTGCTCTGGCCCCTCGGGCTCCAGCCTCCTTTCTTCACGAGAAGCTTGTCTACATTCAGTCCCCACTTCAATTTCATCACTCCTGACTCCTGTAGCCCCGCTTCCTCCCCAGCTCCAAATCCCTGTGGCTCCTTCAGCCCATGGGCGTGCCTTACCCTGGCACGCTGTCTCCATGGTGGGCGCCTGGGACAACTGGAACTTCACTTTACCTGAAACCCTAACGACCCCACTGTCTCCGGCCTGGGCCTCTTCTCCACCCACGGTCTCTGCCCTCGGTGACGGTCGCAACCGTCTCCACGGGAAGAGACTCCAGTCTCTGCCTCCAGCTCAGACCTTTCTTCTGAGCTCCAGACCCATTTCTCTGGCTGCCCAAGTGTCCTTCCCCCCACTTGGCACCTCACCCCCCTCACTGTGCCGCTCCCATCCCACCCACCTACCCCTGGACTGTCATCTCCTCTTCACCTCTGCCATCATCACCATCAGGTCTGGCTTGGATGACTACAACAGCCTCTGGCCTGGCCTCCCTGCCTCTCCAGTCTGGCCTCCACACTGCCACCTGAAGGCTGCTCTACCTTTCAGACCTTCCATGGCTCCCCAGTGCCCCCAGGACCAAATGCAAGCCTTCCCAAATACAAGCCTTCCCCATCCCCCTTCCCCCCAAGTGCTACTCCTGCCACACAGAACTGCCTATAGGACCCCAGTGTGACCTGCCCTCAGTCACTAAGCCTTCACACAAGTTGTTTCTTCTGTCTAGAAGACATCTGTTCTTCCTGAGCCAAGCCCTTACATTTCCACCATGATACTAAACCCCAAGCCAAGGAAGGGCTGTCAAGACTACCCTTGGCGCCCCATGGAGCCTTCAGTATTCCTCTTTCACTGCTCCACGATTAACTGTGGGTCTCTCTCTCTCTCTCTCTCCCCACTGGCTGTGAGCTACTCCAGGACAGCACCTGGTCTGGACATGTCCCCACGTGTCCAGTCCGGGGCCCAGCATCAAGTTGTGAGAAAATGTTTGTTGAATGGCTGACAGACCGAATGACACAGAGGAGGAGAATCGGAGCCAGTGGGCAGCTTTCAGCACAGGGCCGGGAAGGACTTCCACTGTCTTGATCTGACCCACAGTGGAACAGGCAGCCCCAGGAAGGAGTGAGCACCCCACACTGAGAGGAGACTAAGCAGCACCTTGCAGGGCAAACTGACAGGGAAGGAGAGGGACTTGCAGGAAGGGGAGCAAGTGTTTCTCAACTGAAATGTACATGGCAATTAACTTGCGATCTTCTGAAAGTACAGGCTCTGATGCGGTGGGACAGGCAGGGCCCAAAAGTCTGCGTTTCTAACAAGCTCCCAGATGGTGTGGATGCTGCTGGTCTACGGGTTATACTTTGAGAGGCAAGGCTCTGGATGACCTGTGCTGCCCCCTCTGAAAAGCCAGCTCTCTTGGGGTCACCGTCCAGCCCAGGATCAGGGTCAGGGCTAGGCGGCTGGGAGCTGAGCAGACTGGGTTCAGACCAGGTCTAGCTGTAGGGGCTGCGCGGGGACACCAGCCACTCACCACTTGCTCGTCCAGTGTGAGCAGCGTGCGGGGCACCTTCGGTGAGGCTGAGCCCAAGCGCAGGCAGGTTGGGCTCAGCCGCGGCGCCACGTGCTCCAGAAGCTTCCTCGGGGACAGACCCCGCGGGGGCCCCGGCGGCAGCGCATCCTCCGAGATGGTGCCGCGGAGGGTCCGGAGCTGAGGAGGGGGCATAGGGGCGCTCAGAATCCATACAGGCTTTCGAGGAGGCAAAGCGCGCTCAGGTCCCGTGACCTCAGCCCACCTGTGTGGTCCGCACGATGACGCGGTAGCTGTGCAGAGTGCCTCCTCCGCTGCCTTCCTTCTCCTCCCGCCGCAGGCTCACTGCCACCGGGCCCAGCACCTCGTCCAGTCCGAAGAAGTTCTGGTGTTCTGGAGGGGGGTGCGGGGGAAGGCCGGTGGGTGGATGACCGGCCCCACACCCCCCTGGGGGTCCCACCCCCGCTCGACCACGCCCATCACTAAATCCACCACCCCCCCCCCCCCCACGCCCCATCCCCTCACCTAGCGGGGACCCTAGACTAAGGCCCACTCCCTCCGCAGCCCCGCCCCCCCGTTCTACCAGGCCAAATCCCTATCCGTGTTTGGCCCTCTGCCCCGCCCCCTGGGCGGCTCGGCACACCTCACACCTGCCCCAGACCCAGGGGGCCAATGCCCGCTGGCTTCCAGGCCTAGATCCTGCCGGGGCCCCGCCAGCCACATCCTCCCGTCTTCTGCTGCAGGACGTCTGGGGCCCTCCCTTCTGGGAACTGACGAGAACGAGGTTCCCAGGTGCAGAGGTTTTCACACCTCACTCTTCACCTCACAGAAGTGTTGATAGAAATTCTCTCCCCAGCCCGGAGGGGTAGGAGGGGTAGGATGAATCGATGCAGGCAGAAGGCTTCAGGGAGGTGGTTAAAGCTAGGCCCTGCAGGGCAGTCTTGGCCCCAGAGGCAGACCCTGACCCTTCACGCGGCCGGCTGGAAACTTGACAGGGAAATGACAACTCCTGAGCCCTACCGTGTGGTCAGGTGACAGGGCCTGCTGCCCAGCCCTCCCCTTACCTTTGCCGTAGAAGTACTTGCGGTAGTAGCCAGCTCCCAGGTCTGCGTGCTCCAGGCTGTAGGCCGAAGTTCGGTTCTGCGGCTCCTCCAGGATGGACACGGCCGCGTTGGGCAGTGCAGGGGGCACGGGTGGGGACGCCGGCCCGCCCAGGCCCAGCTCGCCCTCACCCCCGAGCTCACTCACGAAGCCAGGCGCTTCGAGCAGCAGGTCCGAGCTGGCGGACGGGTCCTCAGCGGAGGCCGGAGTCCCAGAGCCAGCCTCTGCGTGGCCGCCCGTCCCCCGCGGCCTCGGAACCCAGTCAAAGAGCAGACTCTGCACGTCATAGTGGGCGAACCAGTGGGGCTCAGGCACCGGCGGGAAGGCGGGCTCCGGCTCCTCGGCCGGGAGCCCCAGCAGTGCCAGGGGGTCAGTGAAGAGCCGGGTAGGGGTCGCGGCAGGGCGGCTGGCCTCCTCGTGGCTGTGGGCCCGGGCGCGAGGGCTGGCCGGTGTGGGGGGCCGGGCCTCGCCGGCATCGCTGCCGCTGCGCAGGAGCGGGCCCCGGGCTGGTCTTGGCTCGAAGGTGTGCGGTGTCAGCGGGGGCCGGGCCGGCTGGCGCAGCTTCCGAGCGAAGAGGTCATCGGTGGGCGCAGGGGCCGGGCCCCGCCGAGGGCTCCCCACGCCACCGGCCCACATGGGCGTGATGTGGGCCTGGCTCTCCGGGGGCCGGGTCGCATTGGCAGGCACGGGTGGTTGGTGCCCGGGCGGCAGGCCAGTTCCTGCCCTGAGGGAGGAGGGGGCTGTTCAGTGGGGCCTGGGGAGAAAACAGGAACCCGGGCCCCCAGCCTGGCCCTCCACCACGCGGGTTGGCTTCCGGCCCCCCTCCGCGACCATCAAAGCCTCTTCCGCTTTCCTGGCCACTTCCTCGTCTGCCCTAGGCTGAGGTTTCCAGCCCCCTCCTCCAGCTAAGTGAGGGGCAGGGCCAGGGGCCGGGCTGTCTGGGCCTTGGCCCTGAGGGTCTTGGAGTCCGGGCAGCCCTGGGGCGGTCAGTTCCTACGGCACACACCGTGGCTCTGGCCTGGGCCCAGAATGAGGGTCCCCACCAAGTCCTGGCCCAGCTAGACAGACGATTCGTCTTCACTGGGACGGGAAACCCATGGGGCCACTGATGTCTGGGTCTTACCCACTTGACAAAGGGAGGACGTCCTGTCCCCAGAGACTTTCCTCCCTGCCCCTCCCACTTCCTTCAGGGTCCCGCAGGAGCCGAGCACCCAGAAGCTGGGTCTCAATGCCCGGGCCCTCATGGCCTCAATACCTCAAGGACACAGAGGTTCCCGGGGGGCACTGGGAGGGCAACAGAAACGACAAGAGTACTTCCTTCAGTACAGGAAGTGGCCCCAACTCTGAGCCCAGCCCCCTGCCCAGCACCATATCCTGAGGAAGGTGCTGGGGTCACACCAGCTCAGTCATGGGACCCATCCCCCTGGCCCGAAGGACAGGCCCAGGCTCACTCTCTGCAGCCTACTGTGGCCATGCCTGGGGGCAGGGGAAGGAGTCACACTGACGGAACCCCTTTGCTGGAACTGGGACCCACGGGACAGCTGCCTACCTGGCCTCACTGATGCTGACAGGGAGGTCTGAACCCCATGTGACAGATGGTCAAACAGATCCAGAGAAAGGGATGCTCTTGCCTGAAGTAATTCCATGTTACAGCAAGGATTTGAACCTGGCTCTGTCAATCTCCAGGGCCTAGACAGCGCAGTACCTGCCCACTCCCGTCCCTGTGTGTGTAGGTGTGGGGTGAGCGGGGGGTGTTGGGCTGAGGCTCGAGGTCTCACGGGATGGAAGACTGAGATACCCAAGGTCCCAGGGACCTGCTAAATGCGGAAACGTGTCGAGGCCAGGGGCAGGTGCCAAGGGTAGTGTGAGAAGGTGAGGGAAGCCACCCCAGGTGAACTCAGGTTGGTGTGGGCAAGCAGGACAGGGATGTGGGACCCTCCACTAGGAACACAGGCGACTGCTGGTAGGGCTTTGGGCATCCTCCGGTGGCACTGTGTGTGGCCGGGGTGGGGGCCAGGGCTCCGTCCACCCCTCAGCTTAAGCTCTAAGACAAAGCAAGGGTAGGCCACCACGCTCGGGGTGCCTCTTCCCTTAGTTTCTCCTAGGACAACCTCTGACCTCACCCCTGAGCCTCTGTTCCCTCATCTCTAAAATGGGGTTAACCTTCTGCCCTTTCTCAACACCACTGGGAGCCTGAAAGGAGGTTGAAGAGTGTGAAGCTGACCATGTGTGGTGATGATGCAGGCCCTGGTCTTGGGCCTGGGTTGTGAAGTGTGTGTTGGAGGGAGTGGGAGGGGACACGAGAGAGGGGAGCCGTGTAAGCCCCTGCTCCGCGTGGGCTGAGCTCTGTGTACGTGTCTGTGCACAGCCCATGGGGTGCCTCTCGCTCTGGCCCAGTGCTGGGCTCTAGCCTTGCCTTGGGGGGTGTTCTTGGGCTCTGCCCCCCACCCGGCAGCTTCACACAGGGTCCATTGAGGCCGGGACATTCCTCGCAGCCTGTGTCACTTGGGGGGAGGGGGCCGGCCCCGCCCCCACAGATCCGGAAGGCCTGGCTGCCCCAGGAGGAGGCCCTGGACGCTTCCCAGCACATCTGGAGGTCACGACCCCATTTCTGCTGCCAAGGGGGCGACAGATGTTTCCTCCCAGGCCAGGCCCGAGACTGCGGGACGGTGCGCAAAGGCTGAGGAGGAGGCCGCCCCGAGACAAGGGGAGCCCCAGAACAGGGGGAGCCCCTCACACAGCCGGCAGCAGGGGCGGTCGCCAGCGCCGCCCAGAGGAGTCGGGGGCCGCCGCATCCAGTCTCCGGCACACTGGACGGGCCGGGCCATCACGCAGAGCAGAGTGGGGGCCGCCGGCCGGAGGCAGGGGACTGGACGTACTGATTCGGGACTGGAGCTGGAGCCCGGACGGCGGTTGGGAGGGTGCAGGCGGCGAACGCGCCGAGGACCCCCCCTTCCACACACACACCACCCAGGCCCACGCCAAGCCACCTTTTCCCCTGTCTGGCCCGACCTCGGTGCTTCCACTCCCCCGCTCCCGCCGGTACCTCTAGGGCTCCCGCCTGGTGGCCGCCTCCCGCGCTGAGGTTCCGCTGCCTCTCCCGTTAGCGCTAGGGCGCTGGCTCCGCCTGGGGGCGGGGCCGTGCCGGGGGGCGGGGCCGCCGCGGAGCGGGCGGGGCCGGCCTGGGAGCAGCCTGGGCCGGCGGGAAGCACCGCGGGCGGGGACTGGCCAGGCGTCGGCAAGGCGGGCGCGCAGCCCAAGCGCTGTGGGGCCTCCAGCCTCCGCCGAGAAACGCTGAAGTGTACCTGCCGTCCAGACCAACTCCGAGGGCTACAGCAGGATTCCTAGAGCGTTAAGCAACCCCCTCCCTTCCCACCCATCCACCCCACGCAGCAGGTGCCCAGAAACTGAGTATTTATGAGCACTTACTAAGCACTGAACCCTACTCTCCACGCGCTCTCATTTATTCTTAAAACATTTTGGACAGGTGTCCTCTCTTCTTTATAGCTGGATAAATTGAGGTTCAGAGATGGGCTTCGGCTAAAGTCAAGGCTGATAATTATAGGCACTAGCCTCATGAACTGGAAGTGTTTGAAAATACAGGGATGAGAAAGTGAACAAAATGAACTTCAGACCAAGGCTTCAAAAGGAACAGGTTAGGGGGGGAAGGGACCTAGGGCTACGTGAACCCTACCTGGGCCTTACCTCTATCTCCATCATAACCCAGCCCCACATCCTTTATCCTCCTCTTGGTGCTCACCTACCTTGACCTGGCCGCCACCTCTACCCTCCACCCAAACAATCCCAGACAGAAAAAGAAGACGCTAACCAAAATCAAAAATAGTGTTATTAATTCTGGTGTCTCTGAAGCACGAAAAAAAAAAAAAAAAAAAGAAAGAAAGAAAAAGAAAGAAAAGAAAAAAAGAAACCACCCTTCCCACATTTCAGCCCCTGGTCCAGGCCAAGGGGCTGCCCCTGCAGGCAGTGCAGGCCCAGGGGCCAAGACAGTCCTGGCCACGGGCTCGAAACGGGACCAGCCCATGGGTTTGACTTCTAGGGCCTGGCTGGGAGGCTGCCTGCCTCAGTTTAGGGAGCCCAGGCCCTCGACTGGGGATGAGAGATCAGGGATCAAGGCCGGAGGTCTGGGCCACTTAGTTCCGGTACGCTGGCTAAGGCAGCCAGAGGTCAGGGTTCAGATGTGGAAGCCAAAGCCACTCAGTTCTGTGGTCCAGCAGAGGGCCAGAGACCAGGGATCCAAGTTACTGAATCCTAGGGCTGGGATCCAGAGGGTACCAGGCCACTCAGTACTGATGCTCCAGCAGGGGCTGGGCAGCCGGGCTCTCACGCTCCTCAGCAGGGGCAGGCCAGTCACCCAGGATCCCAGTGGGTGTGCCACTTTCAGGAGCACTGCTGTCCAAGCAAGGAATGTCCTGGGCTGCTCTGGCGGGCGAGGAGGCATTGGTGCTGATATCCGGGCTGAGGCTGAGGTCTAGGGGCGCCTAAGGGAGGGGAGAGAGGTTGGTGGGAAAGCAGACCCGAGTAGCTCAGGACCCAACCCTTCCACAGGACCCTTACCTGAGATTTGGGGGTGCCTCCTTTGGGGCTCCCTGAGGCTGGCTCTGCCTCAGATCCCCCCAGCCCCTTCCGACCCCCCAGGGTCCACTTCCCGCTGGGACCCTCAGAACTGAGGAGACCGGGGCCAGGGGTTCTTGAGGGCCGGGGACCCTCAGTGGGGGCGGGAGAAGAAGGGGTTGGTCCAGGGAGCCGAGGGGGTGGCCACTGCAGCAGAGGAGGGGGGCGCCCGTCACCAGAGCCGCTCAGGGAAGGCCGAGGGCCCCAGCCTGGACCCGGAGGGAGGGGCTGGTCTCCACTGCCTGTGGGAGACAGATAAGAGGGTAGAGATCTCAGCTAGGCCGTCCTCCTCACCCACCAGTTCGGCCCGGCCTCGCCAGCTCACCTGCTGTGTTCTCAGGTGTGGGGTGTGCCAAGGGGGGGTTATTGCTGAGCGAGCCCAAGCCACCGCCTCCGCCACAGTCCGAGTCATCCACGTTCCCGCCACTGTTGCAGCCGGCGCCACAGCCCTTATGAAGCCTGGGATGGGGGCAGTGGGGAGGGACAGGTTGGCAGGGGGAGGGCCAGCGACCTTGCAGGCGCAAGCCCCCGGCTCCAGGACAAGTCACCTAACATCTCTGAGCCCCAGGATCCTGTCTCTAACAGATTTTGCCATCTACTGTGCAGGGTCTTCTAAGAGAGGCGTTAGCAATGGCTCTTAAGGCTAAAGGCCACCTTCAACTCTGGGAGAGCAGGATGAAGTCAGGTCAGCTCTGGGACGGTGTCAGCTCTCGGGGCCCAATCCTGGCTCCAGCACTTCCTCATTCTGAGCCCTAGGAGGAAGTGGCTTCACCTCGCTGAGCCTCTGCTTCCCACTCCAGGACCTCAGCCCCACAGGCTCGGGGTGGTGTTCTGGGCTCACCTCTCCCAGCTGTGCAGAAGCCAGCGGGCAATGGCACTCAGGCTGACAGGGCCACCCCACAGTGCCCGCAGCTGGGGGTGGCTGCCGGCCAGCGAGGTGGTGAGGGGGGACACATAGATGGGGTAGCCCAGTGGCTGGTCACAGGAAGAATTGATCATGTTGCGGAGGGCCTGCTTGGCGTTCTGGATGCTACCGCGTTCGGGGTTGCGGTTGCGCAAAAACACCAGCTCCTGCTGCTGCCCGGCCCACAGGCCACGTACACACTCGCGGTTCACCTGTGGGCGGTCACACACAAGGGTCAGGGGGTCAGTGCCAGGAAGGGGGCCGAGCGGGCACGGGGCGGGAAGGGGCATCCCCACCTTGATGACTCGGAAGCCGAGGTGGCGCCGGTTAAGCATGATGATCTTGTACTCGTCGGAGGCGTCATCCAGGACGTGACGCAGGGCCAGCAGCGAGGGCGTGTTGCTGAGGATGGCGCTGCGCCAGGCTGGGTCGCCCTCGTGCGAGATGACCAGCCGCTCCTCGTTGGCTGCGATGGCGTCGTACAAGGCGGCGGGCTCCTCATACTCATCCGGGGACGTGAAGTGATCCTGCGGGGTGGACCGGAGGGCCGCGTCAGCGGCCCCGCCCTGGGGAGGGGCTTCACCCCACGCCCCGCCCTGCCTGGGGGCGTGTCCCCTGCCTGGTGGAGCTTGAGGGCCATGCGAACTCCAGGCGCCACCACACGATGAAGAAGGTCCATGTCAGCAAAGACCCACTCATCGCGTGGGGAGGTGATGCGGAAGTCCCCCTTGAACAGGGCGTGCAGGCCGTACAGGAAGGGCTCCAGGCTGTGGAAGAGAAGGCACAGGCGAGCGTGAAGGTTCCTGAGCTCTGGCTCTCCAGGCAGCGGTCAGAGCCGAGACCGCTCTTCCTGCGGGGCCTCAGTTTCCCCAGCCCGACAAGGTCCGTCTCCATCTGGGTCCTTCACAGGGTGGCGAGGAACAGGCATGATCATAACTGGGAGGTGTCTTGCCCACAGAGAGGAGCCACCCTGAAGGAAGGACTGATGTGGTTCCTGGGGGCTTCTGGCCCAGAGCTGTTCGTGGAAGGGGCAGGGGGAGTACAGGAGGCGCAGCCAGGCCTGTGGCACTCACCTGGCAGACATGCTGTGCGAGGCTGTCCCCAAGGCCCGCCGGCCCAGCACGCACAGGCCAAAACACAGCGTGACCAGCGGCGAGTTCCAATCCTGGTCCACGGGCTGCGGCACAAGGACCCCGTCCCCAGAGCCCAGCTCAGACCAGGACAGGGAATTCGGGGCGGGGGGCAGGGCCCGGGCCAAGGGAGGCTGAGAGCAAGAGGGACTCGCACGGGGAAGGGAGAACCGGTGGGGCGAGGGAGGGAGGCAGCCCCGGGGTCGTGGTGGCCGGACCTGGCTGCGCCGGGAGGCGCAGTACTGGATCCACTCGAGGTGCACCGCGCAGAAGGAGGGCAGTGAGAGGCCGGAGAGGCGGAGGTCATAGTCCTCATCCACGCTCAGTGAGAAGGTGGGGTCCGAGTCAGCGTAGCCCGGCGCCCTCACGGGCCGCAGGGCTGCCGCAATGCCCTCGTGGCTCAGCCACGCCTCCAGCTTCGGTGAGCGGCTGACGTAGTAGATGATGCTCTAGGAGGAGAGGGCAGCCATCAGAGCCGGGGCCGGTGACTGCGGTCATGCCCTAGTCGTAGAAGAGAAAGCACCAGGATGCTCCCTGGGCCATCCACCCTCGGCCCCTCTGAGTTCCCTGAAGCCACGCGGGCAAGTGTGCCCCCCTCTCTTAGGCCAGGAAGCCCCCCTCCTTACACAGCATCGCCTGGAAGGTTCTGCCCTGTGGCAAGTGCTTGTCTGCTTGCTTCAGAAGATCCCTCATTTGAAGAGAGACTGGGGCTTAGACAGCAGACTTGCCTGAGGTTACACAGCAAAGCGGACGGAGCTAGGGGGTTCTAAACCGAACCCCCAGAACTTTCCACACCATGATGCTGTGGGATCCAAATCTCAGAGACCTTGGAAGGTCAGGCTGAGGTAGTGGGGCTGCCTGCAGGCCATGCCCGTAGGTCATGGGTCCCTTTAGGCAGGTGAGATGTGACAGCCACAGGGCTTCCACTCAGAAAAAAAGGCAAAGGCACAGTACCCTGTGCCCAAAGTCGGCGGCTCCTGTACCCCTTAAGTGAATGCTGGTTGCTGAGCAGGTGTCTGGGCAAATGGAGAAGAGCTTCTGGAAGGTAGACAGTCAGGATGGATGGGCAGTGTGTGGCTGGCAGTTGGTAACCAGCAAGGTTACAGGGATTCCATGGGCACCCTGGGATGGAGCCGATCTGGTCCTGTGCCTGGGGACAGGGTGGCCAGTCCGGGGCTGGGGAGGGTGCTGCAGCTGGCCATGAACAGAGGTCACCCAGACAGCAGGACGAGGAATGTCCAGCAGGGTGGCTCCGGTGGGGCACCCTGCCCCGCACACCTGCCACCACGCCCGACTCATCCTTCCGAACTTCACCCCACGCTGTCCTTGGCAGAGCACTCCCCAGGTCCTCCAGACACCTGTACCCAGCTCTGACCGCGCCCAGCTTTGGAGGCAGCTGCATCCGTGGCAAGTCAGCTTCCCCGTGGCACATTAAACTTGGCTGGGGTGGAGCTCATCTCAGCCTGCCAGCCCAAGCCTGGCTAGGTGCCTGGTGCACAGCCCTGAGAAGGCTGCTGTTGGCCTTGAGCTGGGTTTCCGGGAGGCAGCAGGGTGACCTCAGTAAAAGCACTTTTCTGACAATGGGGGCAGGGGGGAGAGGTGGACAGAACTGTGACCCCTGGATGACCTGAAGCTGGGAATGTCCCGGTCTGGACCACAGCCTCCTCCTAGGTGACAGTGAGAGGTGTGAAGCTCACAAGCCCTTCCTTAGAAGTGGATGGGTGGATAGGAAAAACCACTGAAGAATTACAGTTTCTCTGACGTGTGCTGCAGAAGGGATGTCACTGGAGGCAAGAGGACAGCTGGGAGATGCAGACGCCTGCCCCAGAGATGACCTCAGGTGAGCAGGCCTATCTGGGCCCCAGGAGGCCTCCCCTCCAGACCCCGTGCCAGGAGCCCCAGGGCAGATGTTAAGAGGGCACAAGGGACTGTGGCCAGTGACCACCCTCACCCCACTCCCTCGGTTCCCTTACTCTGGGGGTCACAAAGCTGCATCATTCCTGCCATCTCACAGAACTCCAGTAATCCCCACTTCTCAAGCGGATAAACCAGACACAGCAAAGGAGGTGACATCGCAGGCTTCCCAGAACCCAGTCCAGGGCTCCTGCTGGACCCCACACTGTGCCTCACAAACCCCACCACCCCCAGCAGGTGCTTGGCACACCCAGACTGAGACAGGGAGGCCCAGGCTTGGGTCTAAGACTGGCTCTGCCACTTTCCTGATTCTGGGGCCTCAGGCTAATCGCCTCCTTCTGCGAGCCAGCTGCCATGGCCGAGACATCAGGACCTCTCTTGAAGGGTATGGTGGGCTTCAGCCAGTTTAGGAGCCTGCTCCTTGGTAAGTACCACCGCTTGGCAGCCACTTCTATGATTATCATTTAACGCCACCATTGGTAGCATTATCGTCCCTCTGTGCTGGTGGGACCTGGGCCAGGGTCCTGGTGGTCTAGAAGACTGGCCTCAGCAACTGCCCTTCCCAGGACCAGCAGCCCAGTGAGGGGACCCATGCGCATACTGCCCACTTTCCCCCGATACTGCCCAAGGTGCATCTTCCAGCGGAGGGTGACAGGGAGACCCCCACCCCCCAGTACTCTACTGCTAGAGCCACACAGGCCACTGAGGCCCCCGAGTCCTGCTGTCCGGTGATGGGTGGCACCTTGGAGGATGCTTAACCTCTCTAAGGCTTCTGCTTCCCTTGGGAAAAACAGGTTCCCAACAATCCAGAAGATGACACTCAGGACGCTCCTGGTCAGTGAGCATTCGCTAGTGGGGACCCCTGCCGCCCAGCCACCCGCCCGACATACCTTGACGTAGTAAGTGATGAGGATCTTGCGGAGGTCAAACACCTGCAGCATGGAGGCGGCGTTATTGTCGCTGATGCTGTAGCCCTCCAGGACGTACTTGCTGGCCGTCACCTCCCAGGCCAGCCAGCGCTGCCCAAAGGCGGCATTGAAGGACAGGACCCGTGGCAGATGGCCAGGCTCACAGCAGCAGCAGCCCTCATCCTCCTCCACGCCCTCCGTGATGGCCTCTACCTCGCGCTGCTGGCAGTAGGTACCTGGAGGGGGGGCGGGGGGGCAGTCAGGGGGCCACCAGGACCTCCCGCCTGCCTCTTCCCCAGCCAGCACCCCGGCCTTCGTCATTCCGTGCCCGGGGATGCCGTGTGAGTAAACGTTATTAAATGAACGGATCGACAGATGAACCCTTTCTCTTCCTGACTCCCAGGGGCCACAGCAAAGACCGAAGCTCGGGGGCGCCTGGGTGGCTCAGTCGGTTAAGCGGCCGACTTCGGCTCAGGTCGTGATCTTGCGGTCCGTGAGTTTGAGCCCTTCATCGGGCTCTGTACTGACAGCTCAGAGCCTGGAGCCTGTTTCAGATTCTGTGTCTCCTTCTCTCTCTGACCCTCCCCCGTTCATGCTCTGTCTCTCTCTGTCTCAAAAATAAATAAAACGTTAAAAAAAAAAAAAAAAAAAAAAGACCGAAGCTCAGAGAGAAGCGACCTGCTCAAGTTCATGGTGCTCATGAGCTGTGCTTAGAGCCCCTCTGCACCCTCAGGGGCCTTTTCTGAAGCTGACACCCAACATGGACGTCTTCCGAGGGCAAAGAGCTAGCTCACCCACCAGGGGTCATAGGTGGCACCCAACCTGGGCCAAGCCCAAGACCACAGGGCAGGCAGTTGGTAACCACATGCGAAGTAACCGCTTGAGCTAAAGCCGACCCCAGGGCAGGCAGTTGGGAGCGGAAGGGAGATCCCAGAGCTCCGGGCCCAAGCTTGTACGAGTGCAGCCTGTTCAGTCCCTGTGGACCCAGAGTCAGGGCAGGGACACAGCTTGGCCAAAGGAGACCCTGCCGCCTCACCATTTATACCGGGAAACCCAGGCCCAGGGAGGAAGAGTGCCTTGCTCAAGGTCACCCTGCAAACCAGGGCAGGGATGGACTAGAATCCAGCCCTCACGCGCTATGCAACGCAGCAGCCTGCGTCAGGCCCAGGCCCCGCGGCTCACCCCGGAACTCAAGGCCACGCAGCTGGAAGGTGACGAGGCCATTGCCAACCTCGATGAGGTGCACCAGGGCGTTGAGGTAGTCAGAGGCCAGGACGAAGCAGTCGCCGGGGCCGTAGTTGCCCCAGCGGCCCAGCACCAGGTCCCCACACAGCGTGTGCTGCAGCGAGCGCGTCAAGTGCTCATAGAAGATGGAGTTGAGGTTGTTGTCGTCAGCGCCTGAGACCCAGGACAGACAGACAAATGGGCAAAATGACAAGTAAGCGAGGCTCCCTCCCCAGGGAGGCCCGGCCCTAAAAGCCCCCAGATGGCCAAGTACACACCTGGGTTCCGATCTAGCTGGGTGACCAGGCGGGTGTTGGAATGATCCACACGTTTAGTGCTGTTCAGAGAGAAGGACAACACAGTTGGCTGAGAGAGTGAGGCTGCCCAGGGTTCAGACGATGATTCCCGCCAGCCCACCATCGTGTCCTTTGAGCCCACACCCCTGTTCTCTGGGCAGATGCCATGACAGCCCCACTGCACACGAGACTGAGGCTTCGGGACGTGAGGGGACTCACCTAGGACCACATGGCCGGGAAGCCCAGGGTGTGAGCCCGAGGCTCGGCCTGACTCAGGTTTTGCCCTCATCAGATCACCCATCTGAAGCCCACCGTGCCTGAGCACCTGCAACCTCGCTGTGGCAACCCCCTGCACCCCACCCCGCCTGGGCCCCGAGCTCCTCTCCCTTCCGGGTCCCCTCTGGGTGACCCGCCTGCTCCCGCAGTACTCACTTGTAGTCGCGCTCCCAGAACTTGAGGGGCCGAGCGTAGGACATGATGAAGACTGCACTGCCCAGCAGGGGGTTAAGTGGCGTGGAGAAAAGTGCCGAGAGCAGGGCCTGAACGAACAGCATGGCCGAGTCTGGGCGCAAGTCAAGGAGGTGGCAGGCATACAGGACCCTCCCTGACCTCCCTCACCACTCCTTGACCCCCGTCAACCTGCCCCATGCCCCCAACCCCCCCACCCCCCATCCAGGCCACAGCCCTCCTCGCACACCCCCACCCAGGCAGCGGGCGGCAGGCTGGGTACGTGGCACGGCAAAGGGCTGGGCAAAAGCGTGGAAAGCCGAGCCCCAGGTGATCTGCCAGGGCGCGATGTAGGTCAGCACAAAACGCAGCTTGTACAGCAGGTCCCACAGCTGGCAGGGTCGGAGAGGGGAGAAGTGAAAGATACACAGGTCACTCACAGAGGTGGGGTCTATCAAGTACCCATTCACAGCCTCGAGCCTACCCCAGTGGCTGCCCACGTGCGAGTCAAGCTCAAGATCACTCCCGGCCCTTTCTCCCTGGACCTGGCTCAAAGTATCCGTTACCGTTAGCAAACCCTCTACGGGAGCATTAGCCATCTATTTGCAGGACCACCCTGGGAGCTTCCTATTGCTGTCCCATTTCACAGATCGGAAAGGTGAGGTTCAGAAAAGGTAGGGCAGGCAAATGACTCGCTCAGGCCATCAATCAGTGATGAGGCTGGGCCTCAACCATGATACTGAGAGTCAAGAGACAGTCACAGGCCCCACCCTCAGAAGGGGATACAGTTTGGATCCCTACCACTCTGGGCCAGACCAGAAAGCCAGACCAGAACACCCATGTAAAAAAAAAAAAGGCTCAGGGTTATGCTGGGATCTTTGCTGGGATCCCAGGGCTATGAAGGTACCACTACAGGCTTCCAGTATAGTGCCGAGGAATGGTTCTTTGTTCACAGTGATCCCCTCCCTCAACCCCTGGTCAGGGGATCCCACAGCCTGGCAGAGCAGTCTGGATATACCCAGGCCCCAGGGGCTTCTGAAACTCAGCTCTTAACTGCTCCCCAGGGCTGTGGCTGGCAGAGGGGCAGAGCTCAGAGGCTGGTATCTAGAGGACAAGGCCAAGTCCGAACTGCCTTAACTGCTTATAAGGAAAGTGACCACATATCATGATTCAGAGAACAGGCAGCCAAGTGAGACAGACCTGGATTCAAGTCCTGGCTGGCTACCAATTCTCTGGGGGACCTGAGGCAAGTCACTTTAGCCCTTTAAACCAGTTTCCTCCGTGCCCCTGGATCAACTGCTGCGAAGGCCCACGGTGGGGCTGATGTGGAACAGCAGCTGCGAGGGCCGCAGGCCCCTGGGGGAGTTCTCCCCGCCACCCCGTTCCCGCTGCACAGCCCAGAGACTGCAACATGAGCACCTCACCTTGCTGCAGAGCAGGGACATGAGGAAGTAGTCAAGCAAAAAGCCCTGGGAGAGGCGTGGGTAGTCGAAGTGGAAGAGCAGAACAGTGAAGGCCAAGGTCAGGTACTGCTGGGGCGGGCAGCAGAAGGCTGAGCGCAACAGCTTCAGCCCAGCCACGGTCATCAGCAGCGCCCGGCAGCTGTAGACGAGAAGCAGGCATCATGTGCCAGGCAGGGCTCAGGAGGCAGAGGAGATGGCTGCCCATCCCTCCCCGGCCCTGGCCTGGGCGCCGCTGGGCTGGGCCCCGCTCCTTTGGGCTGGTGACTCTCAGCCTCTGCTCTCCAAAGGGGTCGCCCTTTTTAGACACATCTGGGAGACACGTTTGTTTTCCAAGAGGCAACTGTCTCAGCAGAAAGGGTCAGAAGCCCGAATCCTGCTTTAGTTGGCTGGGCAGCGGAGGCAGGTTTTCATTCCCTCTGTGGGCTTCAGCATCCCACGTGTCACGTGGGAACGCAAGTGGTGGGATGGTGGGGGCGGGGCAGTCCTCACTAGAGGCAGAACTTGTCCGGGTGGCTGACGACAGCATGGGCGTCCACCGTGAGGGCATTGAGCACCACGGCGGGGTAGATGAGGTACTTCTCGATGCACTGCAGGCCGGCATACAGCTTCTCAAACCACATCACCTGGGCAGCGCCTGCGAGAGAAGGCAGGACTGTTGACTCTGTGTGTTCCCCTCTTACCGCAGGGCCAAGCCAGGTGCGCTCCCAGAGGGAACCTGGAGGGAGGGCAAACCAGGGGACATGGCTCTCCAGGTGCCTAGAAGCTTTGTGGCAGCTCAAATGAGGGCAATGAGGCCCGGACAGGGCACATCAGGGGCCCAGGGCACACTCTTTGCCTGTTCTGCTGTCTGAAAACAAATGGAATGAGGCCATCCAACATGCCCACTGGAGCCAAGGCAGGCTGGGTGAGGCCCCTATGCGCTGTGACCTGGAGCTGCAGGGCCCTTCGTAAGGGGCCACTGCCACCTGGCTTGAGCTGATCATCGTCACGCGGGGATGGGCAAAATCTTTTATCACTGAAGTAAAACAGGGCACGCGGAACTTTGCATAACAAAACCAGATGATTAAACAGAGACTTAAAGATGTTTTTATCACAGGGCTCAAATGAAAATCAGCCAGGCAGACCTGGTCTACTGGAAACCAATCTGTGATCCCGGACGACAGATCCCTTTCGAGCCTTGGAATTCTACTTCCTCCATCTCCTCAGAGAAAGCAAAAGAGGCGGGAAAAGGGCAGGGCAGGCAGGGTGAGAGCAAAGCAGGGGCCAAGCTGGGGCACAGCAGGCAGGAGAAGGCAGGCAGGGCCCTCGAAGAAGGGGCTGCAGGGTCAGCGCGGTCAGGACAGCCCGGGGGGAGGCTGCCCCCTGCCGGCAGGCTGCAGGTCAACCAGGAAATCAGGGCAGGAGGGGCGGAGGGGTGGGGGCAGGCACTCACCTCGAACTTCATACTGGCTGTACTCCAACGGCTTCAGCACAGGCTGCGACAGGCAGAACCAGGGCAGCTGTTTGCGGAGCTGCGGCAGCAGGTAATGCGTGAAGAAGCCCACGGCCCCAGCCAGTGCGTACAGTACGAACCCCAGCACCGACTGCAGGAGAGAGAGGCCAGAGGCTCAGCCGAGGGGAGCAGGCCAAGGAGCCAAGGGGGCCCGGGCACGGGCTGGGCAGGGGCAGAGAAAGACATGAGGCCATGGCTGCCCAGGGCCCTCAGGTGGAGGAGGCTCCGGCAAAGACCCAGGGGACAGGGGTGGCCCATGCCACACGAACCTTCAGGGCGATGAAGACAGTGCTGGCGCTGATGGCAAAGGTGAGCACGGCGATCACCACACACATCACCAGGTCAGAGTGCAGGACCTCACGCTGCAGGGCCGGGAAACACCAGCGTGGGTGCCCGCCGCCCGGGGGGGCTGACCACACCCTGTCAGCTCCCCACCCCAAGACTAGAACCCCACACTCCAGCCCCTCACCACCGACTGGCGCATCTTGTCTGGCAGTGGGTCTGGGGGCTCGGCCCGAGCCGTCTCCAAGCTCCGCTCCTCCAGCTCGGGGAAGAGCTTGCTCCGAATCAGAGACCTGGGGTGGGTGAGAAGAGGCAGAGGCCCGGGTCTGCAGAGGCCACGCTCCCGCCGCAGGCACCAGGGTCGGTTGGGGCCAGGCACGTGCACGGAACCCCCCCGCCCCCGCGACCCTTGCCATGCACGGACACACACGCAGACACACACATGCGCACGGACAGGCACGTGCAGGCACCCACCAGAGCACGGTGGGGTCACTGCTCTGACGGCTCAGGTGGTAGGACAGGGCCACCAGGAGGCCACAGAAGACCGAGAAGAGGACAGGGACGTGCTGCTCCGGCCAAGGAGTCTGGGGAGAGAACCCATGCTGGTCAGGGGAGGCAGGGTAAGCGTGGGGGGGGCGGGGGGGGAGGGGGGAGAGGATCCACCGCCCCCACCCCCTGCCCCGGGAGAAGCCACTGCTGAGCCCAACTCACAGTCCTGCCCCAACAACACCCCTGGGCCTCAGCATGGCCCCCACCCCACAGGTCATCCCTACCTTGATGGCCCCAAGGCAGAAGCCGTAGAGCAGGGCAGCAGCCAGCAGGCTGCGGGAGAGGCTAAAGACGGCAGTGAGCGGGCTGGTGGCGGCTGTCAGGTGAGAAACAGCAGGTAAGGCGCGACTGCTACCTGCTGCTGCCCCACCTCACCCGCACCCCACTGCCCCTCGATTCTCACAGGCTAACCTCCCTGGGACCCATCACTAGCCCATTGTTCTCTGCTCCTCGAGCCCTGAGAGGCCTTCAGGGCTTCTGGCGTTCTTGGGTTTAATCACTTGTTTGGGGAGGGGAGGAAGCAGGGGGAGGTGACGGGCTCTTGATCCACACCTATAGATACCCACAGTATAGACACAGCAGAAGACTCAGCAAAAGGCTGGAGCCACACACTCAACCCAAGGCCCCTCCTGGGCCCCACACTGCCTCCCGACACGCAAGCCACCTATGGGCCCCCTACCTGTACCCCCAAAGCCGTGCATATCTATCTGCTCCAGCAGGTACATGAGGCAAGTGTTGACCTGGGGCAGGAGGCCCAGGAGGAAGACGAACGGGAAGCACAAGGTGAACACTGCCAGGGAGGGAAAGCAAAGGCCCGGCCGGTCAGCCTGCAGGCCACCCCTTGGCCCACCGTTGGGGCCTCACTCCCCTGAGTCACCTCAAGGCTGCCCAATCTCACCAGTGGCCACGTCCCGGGCACAGAAGAAGAAGGAGGCGGAGAAGAGCGTGAGGCCGTACAGGGAGACGGGTGGGAAGGGCTGAGCTGAGCCCAGGGCGTCCAGCAGCCAGATGAGCAGACAGCAGATACAGAAGTAGACGGGCCGGCTATATGCGATCACCCAGTTGTGGCCCTGGAGAGTGGGACTGTGAGGGGCCAGGCCTCCCCCACTGACCACCCCGCACACATGTGTGCACACACACACACATGCTCACGTGCCCTACCCGTGGCCCTGGATCTAAGACAGAAAGCCTGGCAGGGCGAGGGCAGCAGGACTGAGAATCTGAGGCCATACGGGTGGTGAGGGAGCCCTGCCCCTCCCAGACCCCTGCACACCTGGTCTCAGCCCCTGCCAGCCCCACATTTGAGCACCCTCGGGAAAGCACTCTACTCACGTGCATGGGAGATGCCGCATCAGGCTGGACACTCTGGAAAAAGACAGGAGCTACATTCGCAACAGAAGCCAGAGCCCAGGACCCGCTTGGTTCCACCACTGGCTGTCAGGAGTAACCACGGCAGGATCCTAAACTGTCCTGAGCCTTGGTTCTCTCATTTGTAAGGCAAGGGGCTGGTTACAGGGAATCTCAAGTGTCTTATCTGCTTTCCAGCTCGCACCCCTCAAAATGGATTATGGGAAAGGAGGCATGTGGAAAGAGGTGGGGCGGCGGGGGGGGGGGGGGGGGGGAGGGAGGTGGCCCGGGGAGTAAGGACTGACCTTCAGCAGGGAATACTGGCAGGAGGCAATGACCAAGCAGAACTGGAAGACCCAGATATCCGTGAAGAAGCCCTTAAGCAGCAGCAGGTAGCCCAAGAAGGCAACGAGGCTGCTCAGGCCTACGCCGAGTATGTTCTCCACCAGCCCCCGAGTCCTGGAGAGACAGCAAGGTCAGGGCACACCCAACTCCTTACTGGCTAGCGGGGCAAAAGTGGGTGGAGCACAGAGGACAGGACCCAGCCACAAAGGCCCACGTTTGTGCCTGTGCCCGCGCCACCCCCTCATCCTCTGAATGTCGCAATCTATACCTCTCAGGGATGGAGGCCAGTTCGCACCTCTTCTAGGAAGCCACCCCATTGCTAACCTGAATCCCAATCTCCGTCCCTTCTAGACCCTGTAGGCTCCAAGTGCCACCGCTCCGGGGACTGCCTGTCTCTAGCCTACGCGTGCCATGCACACAGGCAGTGCCCCACAAACACTGGCTGCAGTGCCGGGAGGAAATCCAGACCATGGAAGCCAGGACACGGGCTCTTAGGCCCAAGTCATCCATGCAGACAAGAGAAGTCACTTGACTTCTCTATCTGACTTCCTGGGCCTCAGTTACCCCTGAGAAATGGGAAAGCTGAGACAAAGAGTTTGCGAGCTTTTTTTAGACCGTAGACCTCTATTCAATAAGATCTAAAATAGAAACAGATATAAACAAGAGACCAGACAAGAACGATTTGTCTTGAGTGGAGCTTTGGGACAGAGGAGTAACTAAAGCACCATCCGCTTGGCCACCCCTTCACCCCTTCACGCTCCAAAAGGACCTAGCAGAACCCCACTCCAGCCCTTGACACACCTTCAGTGACCCCCAGCAACGGCTAGGCTTCCTGCTGCCGTGATGGCCTCCATATGTTCATAGGGTTCAGAAGGCCGGGGGGCCAGGGGCCGGGGGCCAAGGCGGGTGGGCACTCACCGGTCCAGGAGGGCCAGGAGGGCCAGCCGCTCATAGCGCACAGACGTCCAGCGGCCAGGAAGAAGCCAGTACTTGTAGCTGTGCTGGGCACGAGGTGGTGCCTCCTCCATCAGCGTCTGCTCCTGGGATTCGTGCAGGGAGTCCTGGTCCAGCAGGTCAAACTGCGGTCCCCACAGCCGCAGCCATCAGCCCCTCGCCCCCCACACGGTCCACTGCCACCATCCCCCTGCCCGGTGCACACTGGCTGGTCAGCCGTTTCCTCCAGCACAGAGTCCCCGCCATTGAGCAGCCCTGTGGCCTGTCCTGACGCTCCATCACAAAGGCCCGATCCTCTCTCCGGGTTCCTAGGACTCAATGGCTCAATGGCTGCTGGGGACCCGCCAGGGCTGCTGCGGGCCACGGTCACCAGTGCCGTCCGTGTCTGTCTTCCCCGCTCAGGCAGCCCAGCCTCTCCCACCTCTTCCTGGGCTCGGTGAAATCCACATTTGGGACGCAGTGCAATGCTACCCTCCTCCTGAACAGAGCCATCAGGCTCACTCTGACCATCCTATCCCAGAGCACACAGGGAACCGGCCCTGATGACAGGTCTGGGTGCCAATGCCAGTACTGTGAGGCCCCGGGCAAATACCTAATCTCTTTGGATTTCTTGCATCTTTCGTTCAACACATACTCATGGGGCACAACTATAGGCCTCGCCCTGGGCCTTAGGGATACAATGCAGAGCCAAAGATGCACAGCCCCTGCCTCTGGATGTGGCCATCAGCTGTCTCAGGACCGTGGTGCCTATCCCGTGTGACAAGTAAGGAGAATAAATGCACCAGAAAGGGACACGTGGGGCTTCTGGGCACTGCATATGCTGTTTGTGACCCTGAGTGTTAGATGAGTGGGTGCTCCTTTCACGACTGTTCTCTAAACTCTGACTCTGGCTTTGAAGCATCTTTAATGCTTCTGCCGTTATTAGACAGATCCTGTAAACTGTTGTCCAAACTGGGGTACTTTTGGGAGTGAGATGGGAGCCCGTGAATAACCCCACTAAGGCAACAAGCACGAACAAAGTGCCCCGTGCTATGCGGTGCACCTGGGCCCAGCACAGGGAGCAGCACAGCCAAGTACGTGGAAGAAAGCGCCTCTTCCACAGGTATCACTGTCGACACTCGTCATCCCCACTTAGTAGGGGCCCCTCTGGGATAAAGGAGATACCCTAGACACGCCTGTTGAATAAGCAAATAAACAACTCCTTGGGCCCCAGAGATCCAGAGAGCCTGCACGCCCAGTGTCAGCCATCAAAGGTCAGGACGGACACCTCAGGGCCCCCGGGAGCCCTTACTTGGAACAGCTCGTCCCTCCTGGTACCTGGGCAAGTGCTCAGTGACCTGCCTCCCCCCCCCACTGCCCCTCCCGCAGGTCCTTCCCTGACCGCTGGCTCCTCACCTCTGGGATCTCCAGGGGCACGCGGCGCACCTGCATACCCTGCAGAACCACTGGCCTTGGCTGCAGCAGGTTCAGGCCACCTGCCGCCTCAGGGACATCAGCCGAATGGAAACTGGAGGAGTGTGAGTGGCGGTCCCTGTGGGAACAGCAGCCATGAAAGTTAGGCCACTGGAGAGCCCTGGGACAGCGGGGGGATTGAGGCCAAAGTCAGGCCACAACTGGGGCCCTAAGGGGGTTGCTCAGATACAGAATACAGGAAACAGGTGGCAGAAAGACCTCCCTCCCAGGCCCTGGTTCCCAGAAGCCTCCTGCCTAGAGATGTCGTGTTCCTACAGCGTGAGCACCCCTATAGGCCTGCCCTTTGCCACTCTCCACCCTCTTCTCCTAGAGATTCTGAGCTGCCCCTGTCCCAGCCCAGGGAAGAGAGAATATCCCTAGAAACAGCGGCCCAACAGGCTGCCGGCCGGGCGAGCCCAAGCTTGGAGACTCACCAAGCTCCATTGGCTGCCTGCTCCCCCTGTTGCCCCACAGGGTTCTCGTAGCCGCCTCCAGCCAGGCCAAAGGTGTAGGAACGCCGCACGCCTGGGGCAAGGGTATGGGACAGAAAGCAGCAGATCAGGGACAGGAGCACCCAGGCCTGACCCACGTGGACCGTCATGCCAGGAAGAACCGCGTGCTACATCCTCCTGGGTGGCAGCCCAGCCCCTAGGGACCATGAGCTGGAGAGGAGAGAGAGCGCGGGTCAGCCCGCCCTGGGTTTGAGATTCTCTCCCGCCACCTGCTCAGCTGTGACTTCAGTCTGTGTCTCAGCCTCCTTAGCAGCAGGGCAAGGATTACGAGGCTACCCCGTGCCTCGGGGCGGCTGCAAGTCTGAGGTCAGGCAGCACAGGTAAAGTGGTCGGTCGCCACGGGGCTGAGGGCGCGGTACGTGCCCGACAGAGCAAGCGCTGCTGCGAGGACTACGAAAACCCCCGCGTGAGGGCCAGGGGGTGTGGGGTCAGCCGGGCTCGGGGGCTCGGCCGCTGGACTCGGGGGAGGGGCTCACCGCTCTCGTCGTAGAAGTAGTGCACGGCGCCCTCGGAGGTGTCATCAAAGGTGCAGGCCTCGTGAACGGTGGCGCCGGCCCGGGTGAGCAGCAGCGAGGAAGCAAAGTGCAGGGCGGAGGGCAGCGTCAGCGCCCGGGAGTGAGAGGCGGCCCGGCCCCGCTGAGCTTCCTGCAGGCTGCTGAAGAGGGGGGTCGGCCCACGGGTCAGCGCCACTTAGAGCCACGGGCCCCCACCGCCCCTCCAACCAGCCAGCAGGGGCTCACCTGGGCGGCGAGCCCATAACAGAGGCTGGAGGGGTGGGGTTGCTTCCCGCATTGTGGCGCCTGCGGATCGCCTGAGTGCGCCTCACACTGCTTGTGCGGTCCCGCTTGCCGGTCTCCTCGGCCGCTGCCCAGAGAGAGGCCCCAAGCATAAGCGACACGGGCTTGGACACGTTGGGGGGGGGGAGTGCGGGGCGGGGGGGCGGGGGAGCAGGCAGCAGCTGCTCCTGCACGGAGCTAAGTGTCAGGCCTCATTCAACTCCGTCCTGCCTCTGGGGCCTAGCCAGGTCACCTAACCACACTTGTGCCTCAGTTTCCATGCTTGGAAATGAAGATAGGACCTTGCCCTGCCCCACTGGCGGCCCAGGACAACGAATGCAGATGCTGAGGATCCTCGACGGGCGGAGGCTTTGTACTAACTGCCAAGATCTGGAGCCAGGTGTCTGAGGTCTCTCGGCCCTGCTCAGCTGAGGGGTTCAGCAGACGCCTCTCACTCACTCAGTCCACCTCCACCTGCTCCCTGAGACGGAGGCTGAGCAGACTCTGACCAGCTCCTCTGCGGCCTGGCCCTTGTCCAAACCCAAGCCCATAGCTAGCTCGTCTCCCCCCCCCCACCCCCAGCAGAGCGGGCACTCACCTCCCCCCACAGCACCTTCCTCTTGCAGCTCCCCCCGCCAGCCGGGCTGGTTGGCGGCGGGTCCCCTGTGGGCCTCAGCAGGCAGCAGAGCGGGCTCCCCAGCAGCCAGCTCCACCCCCGCCTGGGCCTCCAGCTCAGCCTTGGAGCCAGCCAGGGGGGCCCTGAGGACATCGCCCCCTGCCCCATCCATGCTCAGCACTCGGGCATGCGTTTTGGCGCTGGCGGTACTAGGCGTCCGCTGGGTCCCATAGGGCCGCTTGGGGGGCACAGCCGTCCCCTCCTCAGCCCCATGGGGGGCCCGTCGCTTCCGGGGTCTCCCTGCTGCACCACGGGAGCTCTCGGGGGAATAGCAGGAAGTAGAAGAAGAGCTGTCGGTACTGTAGCGGCGCTGAGATCGGAGGCTGGAGGCCGGGCTCAGTTCGCTGCCCTCGCTGGTGTCTTCGTCCTCAAAGAAGCCCCCGCCTTCAAGCAGGGGCCGCCGAGGGGCACGGCCAGGTGGGGAGTGTCTTCGCATGGGTGGCCGCCGTTTGCTGGGCCGCAACAAGGCCAAGTCCTTGGGCCGCACGACCAGGAGCGGCTCGGCTGGGCCCGGTGGCGTCCCTGCTCCTATGACGGTGTCAAAGGAACGCAGGGTGTCATCTGAGGGGACTCCAGCATCTGGTGACGCAGGCAGCTCAGCCTCAGAGGGTGGGTCTGTGTCGCTGCCCTCCGGGGCTTGCCCCCCAGGGGGGCTGTCCAGGTGGGTGGAGTTGGTTTTCTCACTCTTGAAGCTGCTCAGCGTCTCCCTGTCAGTGCCACTGAAGCAGGAATCCGAGGAGCCGGCTTTCTGGGGTGTGGGCTCCCCAGAGCCCCGCCTGTCCAGGGGCTGGTAGCCGCCTGCTGCCCGGCGTTGTTCCCGTCGACTGCTGGTCCTCACCAGGGCCCGGTCAGGCCGGGTCAGGGTCAGGAAGCTCTTGCTCAGCTCCTGGCTGAGGCTCCCCTTCAGAAGGGGGCTCATGGGAGTATCAGCCACACTGCTCCCCCTCCAGGGGGCTCCATCCCCAGCCAGGGGAGAACGTTCTGAAGAGTCTGTGCTGGGGAGAGAGGGGTCTGGGGCAGCCCCCGGGGGTGTCTGGGGAAGGTCTCCAACTATCAGAGAAAAGGAAGACAGAAAGTGAGGGAGGCGCATGTTGCAAAAGGAACCGGTCGCTAAGAGGGTCCTCAGGCCGCTGCTTCCCCAGAGCCCAGCGGGGGCAGGACAATGAGGAGGCCCCAACCTGAAGGACAAAGAGAGCCCCGGAGAAACAAAACTTGGGGTGACTCAAAGACAAGTCAGCTCGTCCTCCCCCCGCTGCCAAGTCCCTGCCCTATCATGCCCACTCACTCAGTTTCTCCTGTGAGCTTAACTTCAGCATCTCTCGATCAGCCGAGGTCACGATCACGTTGTTGCTGCCCTGCTCCCGAACCAGCTCCTTGATGTCTGCGACCATGGCCCCCACAGGTGTCAGCAGGACTTCAAGGCACCGGTGTGCCATCCCGTTCCACACCACCAAACTCAGCCCTGAGCAGGAGCCACCTACCTCTGAGGGGCCCGGAGTCCTCCATCCGGGGCAGCAGCTCCTAGGCACACAGACAAACAAATGAAGGAACACGCCAGGTAAAACGAAGGTTCAGGACATACCCACAGTGGGGTCGGGCTCCCAAGAGAGAAGTGGGACAGACTGACGCTAAGGACCACTCACCGAGACCTGATTGAAGCCAAACACAGAATGCTGGGAGCTACAGCGTACCGGCGGTGTAGAACTCACTTTCCGAAACACTGTCATCTCCACTCCGGGGTCCCTAGCAGTGGAGACAAACATCAGCTTTCAGCTGACCTCCCCTCTTCCCATTGTACTTCCTCCACCATCCCCGGCACTCCTCTCTTCTCCAGGGTCCTCTCGAAGGTCTGGGGCTGACCGCAGAGCCAGCACTCAACTGCTCATGGAGCCAATGTCCCCTAAGCCCCCGAACCTTAAGGCCAGGCACCAGGACCCCTCAATTCCCAACACAACCCCTACCCCACCAACCTGGGCAAACTGCTGTCCCCCTGTGCAGGCTCTTCTTCCGGCTCCCCCATGGTAGAGTTGCGCTTCTCCACGATCTCACCCTGGTCGAACATAGCATGCAGCCGATAGTTCACAGTCTTGATAGTAGCGAACATGACAGCCACCACAAGGCAGTACACACCGGCCACCATCAAGCTGGGGGGCAGGACCTGGAGATGGCAGCAAGTCAGGCTCCTCTTTATACAGCCCCGGCCCCATGGGGTAGGCCTACCACCACAGTCAGAGCCGGGATTCACAAATTCACAAGACTTCATCGCCCATCCCTTGCTACAACTGGTACCAAGACCTTGTCGAGAAGCTCGGTCCTCTAACCGGAGTCAGATTAAGTGAGGGGCTCAAGGTCACCCAGCCCAACAAAAGAATACTTTGGCCACTCTGCCACCTACCCCAAACGCTGCGGTGAATCCTCTCCACACCCCAAGTGCCCAAGGCACAGCCCGGAACCCCTACCAGGTTGGCACCCCTCCCTGACATCCACCCTCCCTTTCCCCGCGAGAGTCACAGGTGGCGGCAGCATCTCACCATGTACAGCAAGAAGGGAAAGGTGAGCAGGAAGATCCAGACATAAAGGTGGAAGCAGTTGGAGAAGGTGCTCTGGTGCGGGTCGAAGAACCAACCGCCGGTGAGCGAGGCCCACACCCCCTGGCGCAGGATCTGCAATACCTGCGACCCCATGGCCCCGCCGCTGATGCGCGCGCCCCCCTCCCGGGACCCTCATGGGGGCGGACGCCGGCCCATGCCCCGCCTGGCGCCCGAGGGCCCCGGGGCCCGGCCTCGAGCTCACGCCATGGCCTCCCCCAGCGGGGGAGAGGGGTCGCCCGGGCAAGGGGGCGGGCAGGGGGCGGGGCCGGCCGGAGCAGTCAGCGGAGCGAGGCCTGGGCGCGGGGGTGGAGCCTCATCAGGGGCGGGGTCCAGGCCCCCACCCCCGGCCCAGAACTGTTCCGAGGGGCCGATCCGGTAGGCAGGCGCGGGGCACGGGCCGGGCACCCGTCGGCGGCATCCAGAGATGGGCGTGGAGTGGGTGCTCCGGGGGTGCAGACGACGGCTCCCTCGGCTCTGGCCCGGGGAGAGCCCCGGGACCCTGAGGTCCACTTCCGGGGTTACAGGTCACTCTCTTCGGGCTCCGCGCTCGCCCGGCTACTGCAGGAGCCGGCCCAAGGGGGAGGCCGGAAGGAACCGCGAGCCGCCAGCCAACAGTGGCGCATGCGTGCGACGGGCCTAGTTGAGACCCGGAAAAGGAAAACCTGACGGCAGGAAACCCGACGCACGCGCAGGAAGGTAGTGGAGCGCTAAGAAGCGGCGGAGCCCTTTGGGCGTGCGCAGAGTCCAGGTCTAAAAGAGCTCAAACGTGGTAGCGCTCGAGCGCATGCGCACACCTAGGCGTTGTCAACACAGTAGACACCACTGGGCGGAACCGAAGGGTTAGTTGATGAGTGGCCACTGGGTGACGGCGGAATTAATTGGCACAAAACTCTCCCAGTGAGTTACAGGAGGCGGGGTGGAGGCGTGGACTCCCCAGGGCTACAGGGACAGCTCTGCACCACCAAAGCACGCCCCTCCCGGTCCGCCCCTTTTAGTGCTGGACCTCACACCCGCACTCTCGCCCTAAGCGGTGTCTACTTCCGGGTCAGAGCTCAGATTTAGCGGTTGGAGAGTAACCTTACAGAACAGGCATGAGTAATAGAAATAGGATAACGTCGTTTTTCTTAAAGAGACAGGCGCAAGGCAATTGGAGTCCATCCAGCGGCTGTGAGGGCGATTTAGCTATTCTGAATCCAATCGCTGGGCGAAATTCTGGAAGACAGCCTCAGGTTTCAGCCCACTGGGGAAGGGGCATGAAGAACCGGATTGTTTTCCAGGTGAGGAGCAGAGGACACCTTAGACAACCCGTTCCAAGAGCTTGAGGTGCAGCCAGTCCCGTCCTCCAACCTTGCCCACTCTCATCCCAAACTAGCTCTACAAAGCAGAGTTTCTGGTCTCTGTTTCAGCTATGAAGGGAATGAGGCGAAGAGAAGATGAGTCACACAGTCCTTCAACTTCGGAGCCAAGACTAGACTCGGCTTTGCCCCACTCCCAAGCCAGGTTCTTTCCCCCGTTTTGCTGATGCGGATGCAGAGGGGATGGCCTGTCCTTAGCAAAGACCAACCTTGACCCTGAACCTCCTGCGATGGGCGGTCGGGACTACCCATCCCCTCATTGCCCGCCTACCCGGGAACTCCCGGGACCTGCTCCGGCAGCCTCTGGGAGGGGAGCAGGGCTACCCGCCCGCGTCATCTGATGCTGTTTCCTGCAGGAGGGAGAAGAGCGGAAAAAAGTGAAACTCCACCCTCCACCTCTGCCTCCCGCCCCCGGGGCCAAAGTACAAAGGGAGGAGGAAGAAGGGAACGGGGTTGGAGCCGTCGGGCTGAGGGAGCCGGGCTGGGAAGCGGCAGCTCGGCCCAACTGGGGACACTCCAGCCACCCCCTGCGCAAAAAGACCCAACCGGAGTCCAGGCGCTGCCCCTTGCTGGCCCCACCTTACACTTGGCGAGTGCCGGAGCCAGCCTCCCAGGACTGCTCCAGGACTGAGGGACTTTCGGGCCCCTCCGAGCTGGCCATGGTGAGACGCCGGAGGCCCCGGGGTCCCACCCCCAGAGCCTGACCACACTGCCCTGGGTGGCCCTCTAGAAGCCCGAGATGCGGGGGGCCGGGAGGCAATACTCCTGGCTCCCCAGAGAGGTTTGGGTCTGGGGCTGAGGGCCAGGGCCCGGATGCCCGGGTTCCGGGACTAGGGCCTTGGCAGCCAGCAGGGGTGGGGACCAGGGGCACCCAGGGAAGGTACCCCACTTGCCCCAGTATTGGGTCCCAGCCATGGAGCCCTTGAAGAACCTCTTTCTCAAGAGCCCGCTGGGGTCGTGGAACGGCAGCGGCAGTGGGGGCGGTGGGGGTGGCGGCGGAGGAGGCTGGCCAGAGGGGTCCCCGAAGACAGCGGCTTATGCCAACCCTGTTTGGACAGCCCTGTTTGACTACGAACCCAGTGGGCAGGACGAACTGGCCCTGAGGAAGGGCGACCGTGTGGAGGTGCTGTCCCGGGATGCAGCTATCTCAGGCGATGAGGGCTGGTGGGCGGGCCAGGTGGGCGGCCAGGTGGGCATCTTTCCATCCAACTATGTGTCTCGGGGTGGTGGCCCGCCCCCCTGCGAGGTGGCCAGTTTCCAAGAGCTGCGGCTGGAGGAGGTGATCGGCATCGGTGGCTTCGGCAAGGTCTACCGCGGCAGCTGGCGAGGTGAACTGGTGGCTGTGAAGGCAGCTCGCCAGGACCCCGATGAGGACATCAGTGTGACAGCTGAGAGCGTGCGCCAGGAGGCCCGGCTTTTCGCCATGCTGGCACACCCCAACATCATTGCCCTCAAGGCCGTGTGCCTAGAGGAGCCCAACCTGTGCTTGGTGATGGAGTATGCGGCCGGTGGGCCCCTCAGCCGTGCCCTGGCTGGGCGACGTGTGCCCCCGCATGTTCTGGTCAACTGGGCTGTGCAAATTGCCCGCGGGATGCACTACCTGCACTGTGAGGCCCTGGTGCCCGTCATCCACCGAGACCTCAAGTCCAACAACAGTGAGTTTTGGGGAGCATGGTTGGAGGGCGGCGTGGGCCGAGCACACACCTGCCAACTCTCAGCTGAGCCACCTGGGGATCTAGGAGAGGCAGGAGCTCCTGCCCTAGGGGAGTCCCAGCTGACTAGGGGCGCCATGAGTCCACACGGGCCCCAAAGCAGGAGTCCCAGGCACCAAACCGTCCTTCACGCCCCAGCCTCAGATGGAGCCCTTAACCCGAGCTCATAGCTGCCAAGTTAAAAAGTTGGGAGCTCTCAGGTGAGCCATGAGCATCCTGTCTAACCGTGGACACCACTTCAAGGAAGCTGGATACTGGCGCTCATCTTCCTCTCCCCTAAAGCTCACACTTGTGCTGTTGCTGCTCTGCTCTTGTGGTGGGAAGCTTCTCCAGAACAGAGATCTTGGAGAGGAAAGCCCCCCACCCTTCCCACCCCTGGGGGTCAAGGCTGGGGACAGGGCTGGAATTCTGGTCCCGCCCATGCCCCTGACTGCATGACCTTTAGCTCCTTATTTCAACTCAGATCCTCAATTTCAGACTCTGTAAAAAGGGAGTGACCAGGAAGGTGAAATGGCTTAAGGGACTGGGCAAGCCTGGCATCTGATGCCTGGCACGTAGTAGGTCTGCAGCTGTGGGTGTGAGCATTTGAGGGCTGGATCACCGAGAGGGCCTTGCCTGGAATGAGCAATTGGGGTGGGCATGGTGGGGCTAAGGGAACCTCAAGCAGTAAGATTACTCTGTCTCCAGCCATGTCAGGCCAAGAGGCAGGACCACCCCTCCCAGTAGTGGGGACGCGGGGCTGGGTCTGCTGGGGCTCAGGGTACAGGCCGTAGAGCAACAGGAGGTGCGGGAGGGGCTGATGGGTTATTGGAGAGGCATGGGCAACTCTTGGGGGAGGTAAGCACGGATATCTTGGGCGGCCTGGCCTGAGCTGACCATATACAAGTAGCTTATGGAGAGCAGAATGCCCTGACCCAGTAATATCCAAGTCCTTGACAGGCCTGGAGGGGCTGGGGAGGCCTGCCAGCCACCCCCACCTACCCCCCTCATCCAGTGGGGCACTTCCCTCTGCTCACCCTTACTCCTTGGCCCTAGCCTTCCAGGGACCCCCACTCACTGCCCCAGCCTGAGGGAGATTCCCCGAAGGCCTTGGGGGAGGGGACTCCCTTCTTCTGTTTTTCCTCCAGTTTTCTTTCCAGAGAAAATGGAACAATAGCCCAGGCCCCTGCTCCCCACCCTCCCCACTGCTTCCTGCGTTTCCTGCTGCCCCTGAGCCGGCTTCCTGCCCCTGCTCCAGCCTCTGCTCCCTCCCCAGCCCAGCTGCCTGCAGGGGAGGAAAGAGCCAAGGGTTGGGGAGGGGGGGGGGGTTATGGGAGAGGAAGGAGCCAGGGATTGCACACACACACACCCCCCCTCCAGTTCCCCTGTTTCTCTCCCAGAGTCTGGGTGGTGATGAAGGCAGGCAAGGTGCCCTCAGCCTCTCTGAGCCTGGCCTCCCACCTCGAAGACCCCAGTCCTAGGCCTGGGGTGCTGTCTGCGGGATGGTGGGGGGAGTCCCTGGGCTGGGGGGGGGGGCACAGGCAGGAAACAATGGCGTGATTTTCCTGGACAATGGGGGCCTTGTGAGGAAGCCTGGCGGGGAGTGGAGGGGGAATTCTCCAGGCCCACGAGTCACAGGACTGACCAGCCAGCCCGGCCTGGGTCTGACCTCCCCCAATTCTCCCCCAAAGGGCTCCCCCCCAGTTGGAAACCTGGACCAGGCCTCCCAGAAAGGAGAAGTAGGGACCAGGGAAGGGAAGCGGAAGAGGTGTGAGCAGCTTAGGCCCCCAGAGGCCAGCCTGTGGAGGGAGCTGGGGGCCAGGCCCCTTTCAGAGGCTAGGGAGCCCTAAGAGGGGGCTGAAAGCTTGGGATCTCCAGCTCCCTCTCCTCCAGGTGGCCCCCGATCACCCCATCCCCAAGGTTTGTATCAGATGCCAGAAGAGCAACTTGGGTTGGGACAGATTCAAGGCACTCGATATAAAGCAGGGGATGCGGAGGTGAGGATGAGGCTTCAAAGGTGTGAAGCTGGGGGTGGAGGGTGACAGAAAGGCCACCAGGGACAAAGAAGTCCCGAGACTTGGATGAGAGGCTGCCTATCTCTGGGCCTCAGATTACCTGACCGAAAAGGGGAAGCTGGCCTCCCAGCCAGAGATGCTGGTGGGAAAGTGCTTCACTAGTCTGTGAGGTACAAGTAGCTAGAGACCTGGCCAGTTGGTCTTCAAGAGGGTGGGTGGGTCCTGTCACCAGGAGAGACCAGCACGTAGACCCTCGGGCCCTAGCACATAGACCCCTTTGCTTGGTGCCACTCCAGCCACCTGCCGCCCTCTCCCTCCCCCCCGTTGCAGTTCTGCTGCTTTGGAATGAACTCGTGTAAGGTTTACTAAATGGTCCAGTTCTGAGCCTCCAGCAGCCAGCCCAGAGTCCACTGCAAAGCAGGGAATATGTTGTGACAGAGGACCGCAAGGAGAGTCAACACGAGAGGGTAGAGACCTAATCTTTAGAGGACAGCTGACACTCAGTACCAGATGTCACACCCTGTGCTAAGGATTGAAGAAGTGTGATCTTGTTAAATACTCATGACAACCCTCTGAGGTGGCTTTCGTTGTCATCCTTCGCTTTATTAACTGTTTGGGACTCAGCCCCAGTCTGGCTCAGAGGAGAGGATGGACTGCAAGACCGTTCTCTGAATTAGGAGAAATTGCAGGGAGATTTGCTGTGTGCGGTGGGATTCAGAAGGTGGTTGTTGAGGGCATTTGGACATCAGACGGGGCGGTGATGGGCAGCTGAATTGGCTTCTGGCCTAGAGCTTCAAATGTGGGAGAGTCCAACAGGGAGGGGGCAGCTGGCACTTGGGAGAGGCCAAGACAGCCTGGGGGCAGTGGGCAGAGGTTGAGGAGAGGCCAGGCTCTGAGGAGCACTGGCACCGAAAAGGCTGAGGGGAGGGGAAGCCCTAAGGAAATAGCACAAGCAGCCAGAGGCCCCAGAATCAAAGACAGCTGGGCGGGGGGGGGGTGGGGGGGGTGGGGGGGGTGGGGGAGGGGGTTGGCAGTGCCAGATCGGCCACAAGGCCCAGAAAGCTTGGCCAGCAGCAGGAGCAGGGGTTATGGTTTCAAGCCTGGAAAAGTGAATACCCTGGTTCTGCCACCTCCTCCAAGAAGTCCTCCCTTTTGCCAGGCTGGGTTAGGTGCCCATCCCCTCTGCCCTCAGTACCCTGAGCTGCCCCCGTAATGGTGCTTTCACCCTGGACAGCAGGGCTGAGTGGTTGGTGTGCCCTGAAATGACGTATGTTCAGAAAGGTAATTGGCTTGGATGTCACTTCTCTACGATAACCAGCAGAGTGAGAGGCCCCCTTCAAACCCTTGATGATTCTATGACTTTATCCTCTTTCTGTTCCTCAAAACCTCTCATCTGAGCCATGTTTGTCCCGATGAGAGATTTGCAAGTTGCTGCTTCTCCTCTGTCTACAGACTATGGTGGCCCCATTGGGGTCAACACCATGAACCCCTGCCAAATCTGACCATCCACTCCCGTGTTTGTCCCAAGCTCCTCCTTTCTGGCCAAGGACCTTCACTTCTCAGACTCCCCATTCTCTTCATGTCCAGCGGCATCAGTAGATATCTTTTGTTGGGAGTCTTTCCTCACGGAGAGCGGCTGCACTAGCCAAGACGAGACATGGGCACCGGGGGCCTGCAGTGCCTGCTGGGTTTCCTTTCTCACCAAGGGGTTCCCTCCTGTTCCCCACACGAACGGGGGTTCTAATTCACACTCCTGTCTCAGCACCATGACAAGACATGGGTTTCTGTCCAATGCAGCATTAGGGAAAAGTTAGAACGCTGGCTTGAGAACCACACAGACTAGGTTGGACTCCGTTCTTTATTTGCATATGATCTTGACTAAGTGGTTTCTCTGCTCCGTTTCCTTTTCTGTAAAATGGGGATAATGATGGGTACCTCGGAGATGGTTTTGTGAATGCTAGAGCTGAGTGTTAATGCCTGGCCTCAAGTAGCCCCTCCATTAATGTTTCCCAGCATTATTATTTTTGTCTGATTCTACCCCAACCTCCAGCTGTGAGTTCTCCAGAGCAAGATCACCTCTGTGCTTCCAGTACCTAGCCAGCCTGTCTGTGAGATGATGGTTTGCTCCTAGCTCCTCCCTTGTCCCCACTAACTGAGCATGGAGCACCCACAGTCCTGCCCCCCACCCTCTTCCCCAGTTCTGCTGCTGCAGCCCATTGAAGGTGATGACATGGACCACAAGACCCTGAAGATCACTGACTTCGGACTGGCCCGAGAGTGGCACAAAACCACACAAATGAGTGCTGCGGGCACCTATGCCTGGATGGCCCCTGAGGTTATCAAGGCCTCCACTTTCTCTAAGGGCAGCGATGTCTGGAGGTGAGGCCTGGGTAGAGACAGGACAAGGCCATCCGTGGGGCTGAAGAGGGCAGAGGTGGCTGCCAAAATCTAGGGCTGGGCAGACAGGCAGAGCCCAGGGGGAGGGACCCAAATCATTTGGTTCCTAGTTGCTTTGGGGTGAAATAGTAATAAGTAAGTAGAGGACGGGACACAGACCCTTTGTCTTGCTTACAGTTTTGGGGTGCTGCTGTGGGAGTTGCTGACTGGGGAGGTGCCCTACCGTGGTATCGACTGCCTTGCTGTAGCCTACGGAGTAGCTGTCAACAAGCTCACACTGCCCATCCCTTCCACCTGCCCTGAGCCCTTCGCACAGCTCATGGCAGGTAAGGATATGGGGCTGAAGGGTGTGGGGCAGAGCCCTTTGGCACAGGACACGCCCACCCACAGACCCTTTCTCATTCTGTTCCCCCTCCACTCGTGTCCCCAGACTGCTGGGCGCAGGACCCCCACCGCAGGCCCGACTTTGCCTCCATCCTGCAGCAGCTGGAGGCGCTAGAGGCGCAGGTCCTGCGGGAAATGCCGCGGGACTCCTTCCATTCCATGCAGGAAGGCTGGAAGCGTGAGATCCAAGGCCTTTTCGACGAACTGCGGGCCAAGGAAAAGGTGGGAGGGGTCGGGGTGACGGGATTGGAAAGAGAGGCCGGGAAGTGCCTCCACGGTCTCCGTGGGGGCGGACGCTAGGGTCCTTACTGGGCTGATCCCACCACCTTCCTTGTCCCGGGCGCAGGAACTTCTGAGCCGCGAGGAGGAGCTGACCCGCGCGGCGCGTGAGCAGCGGTCACAGGCAGAGCAGCTACGGCGGCGCGAGCACCTGCTGGCTCAGTGGGAGCTGGAGGTGTTCGAGCGCGAGCTGACGCTGCTGCTGCAGCAGGTGGACCGGGAGCGGCCGCACGTGCGCCGCCGCCGCGGCACCTTCAAGCGCAGCAAGCTCCGCGCGCGAGACGGCGGCGAGCGCATCAGCATGCCCCTCGGTAAGGGGCGGGGCCTAGCGCGCCTCCCAGTCATTGGTTATGAGCGGAGAGGTGGGGTCGGGCTTGTGCTGGCCTCACTGGGATTGGTCTGGGGTGCTGGTGGGTGGGACTGTGAGCTGAAGGCTGGAAGGGGTGGGGCCGGGAGTGTTGTTTTCTCATGTGGGCGGGCTCTGGCGGAAATATTTGCATGGCGGCCAGGGAGTGGCTGCTCCCGGAGAGGGGCGGGGCTCATGAAAGTTCGGGGAAGGCCGTGGGCGCCGGGCGGGTCGCCTCCGGGGAATCTTCGGTTGGTGGAGTCCTGGCTGTCCGCTTTTCTTATGGAGAGCCTGAGGCCCAGGAGAGCGGTGACCCCGGCTTCAGTCACGCAGCCACCGTGCCTGAACTGCCTTCGTGGCCTGGGAGCTGGCTGAGGGCTCTTGAGGGTTGGAATCCTGGCTCTCGTTCACCACAAACCTGCACCCTGCTTTCCCCCCAACCCCAGACTTCAAACACCGCATCACCGTGCAGGCCTCACCCGGCCTGGACCGGAGGAGAAACGTCTTCGAGGTTGGGGCTGGGGACTCGCCCACCTTCCCCCGGTTCCGGGCCATCCAGTGTAAGAAACCTCTCCCCATGCTTTTCCCCTCAGCACCATATCCTTCTGTCAAACCTTACCCTGGGAGCTGGATCCCACTGTCTTCTCCTAACTCCCCACACCCAGACTCCCTCCCCTATCTGTTTAGACCGATATCTCTGCGTGCCCTGGGCGGCATTTATTTGATCTAAGTAAGTTTTATAGATGAAAAAAATGGAAAAAGTAACTTGCCTAATGTCACATAGCTAACGAGGGGCAGAGCCAGCAAACCCAGGCAAGTTTGCCACAGCATGCGAACTACTAAACAGCAAATGCCAACTGGAGAACTAGATGAGATACCCCACCCCACTGCTAACCCCAGAACCCAAACCTACCTACCCCATCCCAGTTCTGTTCAGATTCTCTGTGGCCCAAAGCCCACCCTCGGAATAGTATGGGTTCCCACCTGATCCCCCATCTTCTAAGAAATTGTCCCTGGAGCCAGACTCTTATGATTGGAGGACAAGGATCAGGGCTCTTGACCTCAGCTCAGACCCTCTTGGTTTTCTACCCACAGTGGAGCCTGCTGAACCAGGCCAGGCATGGGGCCGCCAGTCCCCTAGACGTCTGGAGGACTCCAGCAATGGAGAGCGGCGAGCATGCTGGGCCTGGGGCCCCAGTTCCCCCAAGCCTGGGGAAGCTCAGAATGGGAGGTGAGTGCCAGAGAGCCCCCGCCCCAGTATCATCTACCTCCCCAATAGTCCTGAGATTCACGAAGCCCAACCTCCCTCCCCTCCCCAGGAGAAGGTCCCGCTTGGACGAAGCCACGTGGTACCTGGATTCAGATGACTCATCCTCCTTGGGATCTCCTTCTACACCCCCAATGCTCAATGGTGAGTGGCCTTTTCTCCCTCCCCCTACCCCCACCAGCAAACAGCAGACTCGTGCTGCGCTCCTATGGGTACTATGGGGAAACTACAAAAAATCAGCAGCAGGGCAGGTCGTTCCTAGAACCCCCATCTGACCTATATAGGTCCACAACTGAGCCAGGTACAGCCCAGGTTTCAGGGGGCCCATAGTGCAGTCCTCGTGGTCAGGCCTGGCCCGCAAAAGGCCTCTTTTCTGCCCCGGTGGCAGCTGCTGTGCCTCAGCAGGCTGTAGGGAGGGAAGGAAGACAGCAATGGTACTCCCCATTTGGGACCCAAGGGAAGCTGGGTCCAGAGAGGGGAGGGAAACTGTGCCCGTGGAGTGGACCAGGCAGGTGACTGCCACACTGTGCTCAGAGTCCCTTCTGAGCAGCCTGTAGGTAGAGAAGAAGATGAGAAAGCTGAGAAGGTGGGGATCCAGAGCCCATTCTCACTGCACCTGGGGCAGTTCTGAGCTTTTCTGTCCTCCATGAGGATACGAGCAGTTACTGCGCGTCAGGCATTCCCTTTAAGCAACAACCCTGTGAGGGAGGTGCTGTTATCATCGGCATTTTAGAGATGAGAAAGCTGTGGCCCCGAGAGATAAAGTAACCTACCTGGGGCCTTCAGCTAAGGATTTGAACGCAGAGAGACTTTGGCTTCCTCAGATGCTTTCACCTGAAGAAAGGGTTTTTCGCACACAAACTGCTTGGGAAGCTAGTGGGTTGGGCAGAGATCAGGGCTCCTGTGTCAGAGGGACAAGCAGCTCGGGATTGGCAAGGGGTAGAAAGCTGCATCCTTCTTTGCCTGTGGATCCCGTCAGAGCCCCTCTCGCCCCACCCAGCACATCACCTCCACCATTATTTGAGTAACATTTGATAGTAGTAACAACAGGTAACATTTACTAGGTCCTTCGTATGTGCCAGGCAATGCTGGGTATTATGATTAGGACCATCTTATAGAGGCACAGAGAGGTTATGTGGTTTGATGTAGGGCACACAGCAGAACAGGAATCTGAACCCAGGTCTGACTCCAGCAACAGGGCCACGGACCCTCATCTGCCGCTCCATTTTCTACTCCAGAAATTACACTGCCCCAAGCTAGCTGTACTGTAGAGACGGAACTGAGAATTAGAAGGCCCAAGGGGCAGCTTGGTTCACCTGCTCTAGAATGTACCAAGCTAAAAGGGCCAGTGGAGAACTTAAAGTCCTGTCAACCCAGGTGTGTAGGTTGAAGCGGCCCCTACCGTGTTCTGCAGAGCCCTTTGACCTTGCTCTTTCTGAGCAACCAGGAGCAGGGACACAAGGATCTGAACCCCATCCTTCTCAAGCTTGCCCCTGACCTGGAAGGATACCCCCTATCCCAGCCCAACCGCTGGCTGAACACTTGGTTCCCTAGCACGAGCCCACACTCCAGTGGCCATCTTGGGCCTATGAGAGTACGTGACCTTGACCTCCCAGCCACCCACACAGTCAGAAGCCTGGCTGAGAGTCAAAGAGGACCCTGCGAGGTTGTCCCAGGCACACGCCATACTACCGGGGAACGGGTTGCCGTAAGGTGCCTGTTGGTGGATACAGTCCGCCTATGCTGACGGGACTGCTCTGTGACTCTCTGGAGCCGCTAACTGCCACACGGCACGTCCTCTCTGTGAGGCCCCATGGAAGCGATTTCACCTGCATCTCTGGGTCAAGATGGTTGTGCTGCTTTAATTCAAAGCAACAGAGTTGCCAACTCTTAGTGCTAGGAAGAGTGGAGGCAAATTCAAATCCCTGCCGAATTACCTTGAGCAAGGCACTTACCTCTCAGAACCTCAGTTTCTCAAGGCCATTGATCACAGGAACTTCTTCACACTCTCATATTCTGTACTGACTTCCATCCGCCCTTGCCTTTGTCTCATTTTTCCTGCTCGTTTTAGTTTTTATTTTTTTTAATGTTTATTTTTGAGAGAGAAAGAGAGAGTGTGGGGGAGGGGCAGAGAGAGAGGGAGACACAGAATCCGAAGCAGGCTCCAGGCTCTGAGCTGTCGGCACAGAGCCCGATGTGGGGCTCGAACTCACAAGCCGTGAGAGATCGTGACCTGAGACGAAGTTGGCCGCTTAACCGACTGAGCCACCCAGGCACCCCTTCCTGTTTGTTTTAAACATGTTTTTCCTCTGTTCAGTTTAATATCATTATAACTATCAGTCTCATCATCTGTAAAGTCATATAATAGTGATCACCTTATGGGGCTGTTGCAAAGATCATAAGAATGGATGCCCCCATCAAACATATATTGATGCATTTTGTGAGACAGGCATCATACATATTAGAAATCAACCCTGGGGCTCCTGGGTGGCTCAGTCAGTTGAGTACTTGCCTCTTGATTTCGGCTCAGGTCATGATCCCCCAGGGTTGTGGGATCGTGCCCCACCTCAGGCTCTGAGTGTGGAGTGTGGAGCCTGCTTAAGATTCTCTCTCTCTCTCTCTCTCTCTCTCTCTCTCTCTCTCTCTCTCTCAAATAAAAAAAAAAAAGAAAGCTCTCTCTTTCTCTCTAATAGAAAGAAAGAAAGAAAGAAAGAAAGAAAGAAAGAAAGAAAGAAAAAGAAAGATCAACCCTGCCCTGCCCTGGGGGAGGGCCTAGTGGGGGGGAGGGGCAGACTCAGAAACAAACAAGTAAGTGGTGGGGCAAAGGCTGTATAAGGCATAAGGTGAGCAGTAACTCCACAGGTTAGGAGAGATTCTGGGAGGGCTTCTAAAAGAGGAAAAAAACTCTTGTTTTCCTCTAGGCACTACTCACTTCACTTATGGCACCAAATGTGGGGTTCCCATTCAGTTCTAACACAGTCTACCTGGAGTTCGCATCGGACCCTCCAGGTGAAGGGCTCAGTCCCACAAGACTGCCCCCCACCCCACTTCACATGCCAGTCACAAGTCCAGGGTGTCACGTGTGCTTCTGACCAACCACCTATAAGCCAGAGGTTCCCGTGACCTCCTCCTCAGGTTTGGTAATTTGCTAGAGCAGCTCACCAAACTCAGGAAAACAGTTTACTTACTAGATCACCAATTTATCATAAAGGATACAGATCGAGAACAACCAGATGGAAGAGGTGCTTAGGGCAAGGTCTGTGGGAAGGGGGGAAGTGGGGCTTTAGGACCCTCTCTGGGTGCACCACTCTCCTAGCACCTCCACGTGTTGACCAGTGGAAGCTCTCTGAACCCTTTGGCTAGGGTGTTTTTTTTTTATAGAGCCTTCATTATGTGGACACGATCAATTGATTGAATCATTGGCCGTTGGAGATAGACCTCAGTCTCCAGCTCTCGTCACGTGGTTCATTCCCCCCGGCAACCAGGCTTTCCAAAAGTGACCTCATTAATGTGAACTTAAAATTATTTTTTTAATGTTCATTTATTTTTGAGACAGAGAGAGGGATGACAAGAACAGGTCGGGGGAGGGGCAGAGAGAGAGGGAGACACAGAGTCTCAATCAGGCTCCAGGCACTGAGCTGTCAGGACAGAGCCTGACATGGGGTTAGAACCCACGAACTGTGAGATCACCGCCTGAGCCAAAGTCAGATGCTTAACCGACCGACTGAGCCAGCCAGGTGCCCCATCGTTAATGTGAACTTAAATGTGATTCAAAGGGGCTTGTTAGGAAGAGCCAAAAATGCTCCTTTCACTTCTATCAATGTGATCACTTAGGAAAATCTAAGAGTTTTCGGAGTTCTGTGCCAGGGATGAGATGAAAACCAAATATGTATTTCTTATTATAATTAACAGTATTACAGCTTCACAGGGAGGTGCTCTTTCACCCGGGGCTTGAATGGTGACTAAGGGATCACAGAAAGCCGAGGTGGGAAAGTTGTGCTGGGCAGAGGGAACGGTGTGTGCACAGGCATGGGGCTTTCCACACCTGAGGAAGAGGAAACCTCGGAGGAAAAGTTGAGAGTCATGGAGTTGCAGGCCTGAAGCCATAGGTGGGGGCCAGGTCTTCATCCTCTGGGTCTGTGGGCCCGGCTCAGCCCCAGCAGATGTTTGTTGAATGAATGAGTGGGTGACGCTGGAAAAGGAGGCAAGAGACAGTTTAGGAAGGGCCTGGAAAGGATGGGGAGTTTAGCCATTTGCATTTTAGAAGGCAGGGGTCTGGGCAGGGGCAGATAAGTCAGAGAGACTGGGTAAGGGTTGTGGCTGAGAAAAGGGACCCTGAGCCAAGCCCTGGTAGTAAAAGTTCAGTTTCCCCAGCCTTGCATTTCCTCCTCTGGACCCCCAGCCCCATGTCCCACTCCAGGCCTGGCCCGAGGAGGGTGGAGTAGAGGAAGGCTTTGAAAGCTCAGTCAAGGAGCTTGGACTTTATTTTAGTGGTAATGGAGAACGATGGCAGATTCTAGAGCCAGAGAGGAGGGAGAGAGAGAGAGAGAGAGAGAGAGAGAGAGAGAGAGAGAACGCGCGATGGGCGAGATCGGTGGGCAGGGAGGAACCGGGTGGGGGAGTAAAGGAGTCAGGGAGGACGTTGGTGGGGAGCAGAACTCAGTCCTTGTTCTAGGCCGCTGAGGGCCCCCTGTGGCCCCCGCCCGGAAGACGGCCTAACGTGTGCCCGCCCCCGCTGCCAGGTAACCCCCCGCGGCCGAGCCCGGAGCCCGAGGAGCCTCGGCGCCCAGGCCCCGCGGAGCGCGGTAGCGGCTCCGGGACGCCCAAGCTGATCCAGCGCGCGCTGCTGCGCGGCACAGCCCTGCTCGCCTCCCTGGGCCTGGGCCGCGACCTGCAGCCGCCGTCGCCGTCGCCGGGCGGCCCGGGCCGCGAGCGTGGGGAGCCCTCGCCAATACCCCGCGCGCTGCTGCCTACACCGTCAGCCGCCGAGCCACCCCCCTCCCAGCTCATCCGCTTCTCCCCGAAGAGGCCCGACGCCCCCGCCTCCCCGCTGAGCCCGGACGCCCCCGGCCCGCCCACCCCTGCGCCCCTGCTGCTGGAACTCGGAGTCCCTGTGGGCCAGCTGTCAGCCAAGAGCCCCCGGCGCGAGGAGGAGAGGCGCGGTGAGTGGCCCGAAGCAGGCCTACTGTGGGTGACAGCGGGGAGGAGAGGCCGCTGGGGACGTGTGGGGCAGTAAGGCTGGGGCCACAGCCATCTGCTGGATCCCAGACCAGGCCCTCAGGGCACTGGGGACGCACAGAAGGAACTGAGTTCTAAGTTCAGCCACCCAGTGACAGGAGAGGGGGCTGGGGTGGGGGGGCATGGCCAGGCAGGTTGTGAAAGAATAGAAATAATCCTGGTGAGATAATGACAGCAAACGCCTACTGGTTGCTTACTCGTGCCAGGCGCTGTTCCTTGAGCTGCGGAGAGATTGTCTCCCTTAATTACATGACGGGCCTGTGATCAAGATACCCTTGTTATACCCATTTTTTAGATGAGGTTTAAGGCACAGAGAGATGAGGGACCCAAGGCTCTCACCAGTTAAGTGGCAGAGCTGGGATCCAAGCCCAGGCCCGTCTACTCCAGAGGCCTTGCTCTTAACCACTGGGTAATTAAATAGATGCACCACAGAGTATAAAGGGCCATGGAAGTTATGAGTCAATCAGCTCGCTGTGCAGATAGGAAAGCTCCAGAGGTGGGCGGTGCCTCCTGTGGACACCCAGGATTTGGTGGCTGCCTGACCCCGTGCCCCCTCCCTCAACCTTCCTAGGAAGTGCTGTCTCGCCGCCGCCAGGGATATCACGCTCTGCTCCTGGCACCCCAGGCACCCCACGCTCACCGCCCCTGGGCCTCATCAGCCGACCTCGACCCTCACCCCTTCGCAGCCGCATCGACCCGTGGAGCTTCGTGTCAGCCGGGCCACGGCCTTCGCCTTTGTCCTCGCCACAGCCTGCGCCCCGCCGGGCACCCTGGACCTTGTTCCCAGACTCGGACCCCTTCTGGGACTCTCCACCTGCCAACCCCTTCCGGGGGGGCCCTCAGGACTGCAGGGCACAGACCAAAGACATAGGTGCCCAGGCCCCGTGGGCGCCAGAGGCAGGGCCCTGAGTGGGCGGGGCCGCTCCCCCACGCTCCAGCTGCCCTACAGGAGCCACAGTATACACTGGAACAGGAGCCGGGCGAGCCTCTGTAGCTGCCTTGGTTTCCCCCAGGGACCCCACCCCCTTTGGGGGTCGGGAACACTACACTGCACAGGAAGCCTTCACACTGGAGGGGGGGAGCCTGCACCCCCCCCACACCTGCAACCTGTGGGTCCCCCGACTTACCTGCCCCGTTGGGGCCCAACACTGTACCCAGCTGGTTGGGAGGACCAGAGCCTGTCTCAGGGAATTGCCCCCAGGGGTGGTGCAGGAAGGAGGGGAAGTACAGGGGAGAGGGGCTGGCCTCGGCTGTCACCAGCACTCTTGACCAAGCCCTGCTACTGTGGCCCCCGCTCCAGGGCTTAGTGCCCGGATGCCCCCACCCCTGCCCTGGGGGTCCTCTGGGGCCAGGACTCTCTGGGTGCCCTCCTGCCGCCCCGGCCAGGGTTGGGGCCTCGGCCTCAGGATCCTATGAAGCCAAATAAACTCCCCAAGCTGTCTTCCCCGGGTGCAGCCTCTCACCTTTTTGGGAGGTAGCCGGGGGATCCGAGCCATCACGCAAACCTGGTGACTTCGTGCCCTCAGCACAAGGGGCAGTTGGCCTGAGGCTAGGCTGGGACCAAGAGCACTGGCCTCAGTCAGGCATTCCAGGCCCGCCTCAGCCTCCTTGGCACCCACACGCGCTGCTCTCGCCCACCTTCTCCCCACCCTTGGCAGGCCTTTCCTGCCATTTCAAGAATCGCCCCGTTCTTCCTGCTGCTTATCCTCGGGACCCAGCTGCAACATCATCTCCCCTGGGGCGTCTTCCCTGGCCATGCTGTGCCCGCCACAGCCAGCTCGCGGAGCTCAGGCGTCCAGAGCCCACTGGGCAGAATCTTGGGGGCTTGTCCTGGGTTTGTCTCTATTCCAGGGTCTGGACCAGGAGGAGTGACCACCCTGGCTCATGGCTCCGTCCACACTTCTCTTACTGGCTCATGGCTCCGTCCACACTTCTGTGGGTTCTGCAGGGAGGTGGGGGGCACCCTACACCAGGCCCCGGGGCGGGGCCTTTGCGCTCAGCCCCTCCATGGTTCAGGGGAGTAGCAGTCTAGGCTCCCCGCCCCTGCACACACCCTGGCAGCCAGGCTCACTGTGTCCCCAGTGTTCAGTGGGGCGGGACTCAGGAGGGCCCAGCACAGGGTTCTCAGGGAGAACTCAGAATGGAGGTGTGAGAGCGTCCTCTGGGCGGCGGCCTTGGCTCCTCTCAGCTCACTGCCCTGCCCCACCCCCCACCCCCCCCACTCTTCCCAAATCCCCACTCCTGTCCCCTCTTCCTTGCAGGCTGCCTGCTGTACCCTCCTCTCACCCCCCTCCCAATAGGTCTACCTAGGCCACTCTTGTCTTCTCAGCCCTGTGTCCTTACCCCCACCCCCCACCCCACGCTGTTCCTCTCACACCCCAAGCCCTCTCCCACCTTGACTGGCTTCTGTTCCCCAGCTGAAATGTCAGTCTTCACTCTTCCAGGGCCTTCCCCCAGAACTTCAGGGTATGTGTGACAATTCAAACTTGTCACATTCTCTTGCTAACAGGTTTCTTGTGGAACAGCAGAAGGGAAGGGACCTGTGTCTGTCTTCTTGTCCAGTGTCCTCAGGAAAAAGAAGTACTTGCTGAGGGGATGCAGGGAGCGGGCCGGGCTTGAGTGAGCTCCCCCCTGAATAAGCCACCCGTGTGACTTTGAGCCAGTCTCGCTCGCTCTCTGGGCCTCAACCTGCTCCACCCTGCCCCCATCTCCCCGGCTTCGGGGAACTGGGCAAATAATGTCTCGTCCCCAGAAATTAGGAGGAGGGACCCAGACCGACCCCCTTCCAGCTCATTCACACTCTCCCTCAGTGAGTCCCTGGCGTCCGTCTTCAGCCTCCCACGGGCACCTCCTCCCAGCCGCACCCTGCCAGCCCCTCCCAGGTGCCCGTGGAGCCGCCAGCTCCCACAGCACCTCCGACCCCAGGCGGCACAACATGGGGGCTCTAAGGCCCTGGGCCCGGTTCCCACTACTGGTTGTGGCCCACCTGCTGGCCCTGGGGATTGGGGCTGCTGTGCTTCAGGCCCTGGAGGGGCCGCCAGCCCTCCGGCTCCAGGCCAAGCTCAGGACCGAGTTGGCCACTTTCCAGGCAGAATATGGGGCCTGCCTGCCACCTGGGGCGCTGGAGGAGCTGCTGGGCACCGCCCTGGCGGCCCAGGTACGCGGGGTCTCCAGCTGGGGCGATGGCTCAGAGGCTGGGAACTGGGATCTGCCCTCGGCCCTGCTCTTCACTGCCAGCATCCTCACCACCACGGGTAAGGCTGCCAGGCGGCCGGGCAGGCGGGGGCTCCTGGGGGGCCCTGGCGATGTAGCCCTTCCCTCAGCCCCAAAAGGCCAGACAGATCCCAGGCCCGACTCGGCCTGACATCAGAGCTGGGGCTTCCCACACCAGTACCCCAACTGGTACCTCAAGTTCAGCGGCCAGGCAGGGTGCGTCCTCCTCAGCCACACACCCCGACGCCCCCTGACATCCGGGAGAGATGCCCAGACCCCGTGGGCCGAGGCAAGGTGGGGAGCAGGTATTGTAGGGTGGATTCTTTAACGGAGGAGAATGGAGTGAACCCAGGAGTGCAGGTCAGGACCACCGACTCCGGAGAGAGTGGCCAGGGGGAGGAAGTCCTGATGAAACGTTAGCCATGGCAAGAGGGCACAGAGATGAGGGATGACGGAATTCCTGGCAGAGGGAACAGCATGTGTGAAGGCGCAGGGAAATAAAGGAATGGGACCCGCAGCCCTGGAGGTTTTTTTGTCCTGTGAGTGGACATCGTCCGTACAAACATCTGCAGAGTGTCTAAATGTCGTCTAAATCTGTATTCCCAACTTCTCTTGGACAATCAGGAGAGCTATATTCCCTCTGAGCCAGAATCCCTGCAAGGCGGCATATTGTCTGGAGAGGAACAAGGCCTGTACTTTTGGACAGAACGCTTCCACTCCAGGCCAACCCAACGCTCTTGTCTCACATCTGGCCCCTCTAGCCATTTGCGTTTACAACCTCTGGACCAGCTGGTCCTGTTCTCCCAGCACACCCTGCTCTCCCGCCTCTCCCTGCCTTGCACATGCTTTTCCAGTCCTGTCTGCCCTCTCTCACGCACGCTGCCTCTTTTGCCGCCGTTCATGTCATGTCTTCACTGACTTTCCTGCATTGTCATCTCCACCAAAAGGCAGGGCCTGGGCAGACTCAGATTCCAGTGCAAGGCCTGGCACACAGGGTGTCTCAAGACACCTTTGGGCAGGGGAAGAGTGCGTAACGTTCTTCCCAGTGGATTTGGAAGCATCGTATTGGTCAAGGGCAGAGCTGAGGAACCGGAGAAAACCAAGCTTCCTCTGGGGCAGGATAGGGGTTCTCAGAACTGTCCCAGCCCCAAGAGGCCTAAGGTGACTGCCTCTTTTAATGTTCCATTTCCCAGAAAAGAGTGGCCACAGAGGTAAAGGGACTTGTCCAAGACCCCCAGCGAATGAGGAGCAAAGCCAGCCAGAGCACAGGCGGGAGCCGGTCCCTCGATCTCAGCCACTAGAGGGCGGTCTTCTGCCAGAGGCCTCGTTGGGGGAAGGGGGGGGAACCACAGCGGGCATCCCGCTGGAGTGCTCATCGCCCCCGGCCTCTCTCCTTTCCAGGTTATGGCTGCATGGCCCCGCTGTCGGCGGGCGGAAAGGCCTTCTGCGTGGTCTACGCGGCCCTGGGGCTGCCAGCCTCGTTAGCGCTCCTGGCCGCACTGCGCCGCTGCCTGCTGCCTCTGCTCAGCCGCCCAGGGGCCTGGGTAGCGGCCTACTGGCGGCCGGCCCCAGCCAGGGCCGCGTTGCTACGGGCAGCCGGACTGGGCCTGCTAGTGGCTGGCGCCTTCGTGCTGCTGCCAGCGCTGGTGCTGTGGGGCGTCCAGGGTGACTGCAGCCTGCTGGAGGCCATCTACTTCTGCTTCAGCTCCCTCAGCACCATCGGCCTGGGGGACCTGCTGCCGGGTCACGGCCGTGGCCTGCATCCGGTGCTTTACCACCTGGGCCGGCTCGCACTTCTCGGTGAGTCCAGCTGCCAAGGAGCGTGAGGGCGAGAGGAGGGAAGAGGAGCCCGGACTACGACTCCGTAAACCACTGGGGAGGCCTAGCCGCCCAGGTGGAGGAACCCTGCCCTGGGCTGTGGTGTGGGAGTCAGAGAACCCTGACGGCACCTCTGAGTGGTGCCGGGTGCCGGGGTGGCGGGTCACCTGGCTGGGAGGTGGCAGGGAGCATGACGGGCACTGCAAGAGCTGTGCCAGCAACCTCTCCTCACCAGGTTACTTGCTCCTCGGGCTCCTGGCCATGCTGCTGGCCGTGGAGACCTTCTCAGAGCTGCCACAGGTCCGCGCCGTGGTGAAGTTCTTTGGGTCCAGTGGCCCGCGGACGGCTGAAGACCAAAGCGGCATCCTAGGCCAAGATGAACTGGCCCTGAGCACCCTGCCATCCTCGGCCGCAGCCCCAGAACAGACCCCAACTTGCTGATGGGTGCGAGGTGATGGGAGTTGAGCTCTGTTCTGGTGGACGAGCTTGAGGAGGAAGCCCCCAGTGATGGGAGGGGAGGGTGTGATTGTAAGGACCTCAGGCAATAGTGGTTTGTTTTGTTTTGTTTTTTTAAAGAGAAAGGCAATAGCCCTGTTCTGCTCCCTTCTTTCAAAATGGGACCCCTAGGGGCGCCTGGGTGGCTCAGTCGGTTGGGCAACCGACTGGGCTCAGGTCATGATCTCACAGCTTGTGAGTTTCAGCCCCGCATCGGGCTCTGTGCTGACAGCCCAGAGCCTGGAGCCTGCTTTCGATTCTGTGTCTCCCTCTCTCTGTCCCACCACTGCTTGCACTCTTTCTCTGTCTCTCAGAAATAAACGTTAAAAAATTAAAAAAAAAATTTAAAAAATGGGATCCCTAAAGCGATCAACGACCCAAACCCCACCATCCTTAAACCCCATCATCCTTTGAAGGCGAAGGCCGAGGGGGGGTCCTCCCCGCATCTGGGAACCTCAAAGCCCGCCCGGCCCCACTTCGGATCGCAGACAGCCTTATCGGCCTAGCCCCGCCCCCTTCCGTCTATTGAAAGCCCCAGGGCTGAGAAAGGCAGGCCTGGTGTGGCCTCGTCCAACTTTATTGCTCGCGAAGATCAGGAAAGGGGGGAGGGCGGGGGCGCAGCGGTTCACCGGCCATCCCTGTCCCCCCGCTGCCATCGGGGAGGGGTTCTGTAGGGGTGCTCCTGGGACCCCCAGGCCCCGCGAACACACGCACACACACTCACACGGACAAATAAATACGGCCCGGACGGCACGGCCGTCCAGCCGCTCCTGTGTGTCGGGCCCCCAGAGGCCGCCCTTCTTCCCCCCACACGGGGGCGACGGCGGCCCCTACGGGCGGCGCGCCGCGTCCGTGCGGCCCGGGTCCTCCGCAGCGCTAGTCGCTAGTCCGGGGCGGCGACCCGGCGCGGCAGCGAGAAAGCCTGGTCCGAGTGGTTGAGGCCTCAGCTCAGCGAACAGCGCTCGCGCCGGCTCAGCTGCCGACTCAGCTTGCGGCGCCGCTGCTCCAGGCCGCGTTCCAGGCGCTCGTCCTCCTCCAGGGCGCTGGGAGGGAGCGGCTTGAAGTCAGAGTCGGGGCCCCAACCCTAGTCTGCCCCCCTGGCCAGAGCGAGCCCTCCTCGGGAGTCCGCCCCTAGACGCGCCCCCCCCCCCTCCCAGCGCGGTCCCCACCCCACTCACATCCGCTCTTTGTGGTCCAGGTCCCGGACCAACTCATCCCGCTGGTTCACCAGCGACACCAGCTCCTCCAGCAGAAGCTGCTCTCGGCGTTGCTGCGCGGCCGTTTTCAGCCAGTCTGAGGGCAGAGGAGGCCGAGGGTCAGGAGGCGCCCGTCCCTGCTCTGTACTGGCTCTCACCCTCTCCGGGCCCCATCTCCCACCTTCGATGGCTAGCATCGCCCGTAGCTCCCGGCTCAGCAGCTCGAACCTCCGCTCCAGGTCTTGCTCCTCGATACTGGGGTGGAGGGTGCGGGGTGGGTCAGGAAAAGGGGAACAGGAGAGGAAGGCCGGGGCTCTGACTACTCCCTGGCCTCCCATCCCACCTCATTACCAGTTCGTGTGGAGGGCTGGGCTGAGGAAAGCGCTATACCCCCGTCCCTGCCCCAGATCATCTTCCTTCCAACTGTTCTCCTAATGCTGGATACTTATAGTGTCTCCTCCCATCCCCACTGCTTTTTATTTTTTAATTTTTAAATATGTATTTATTTTTGAGAGAGACAGAGCATGAGTGGGAGAGGGGCAGAGAGAGGGGGAGACACAGAATCCGAAGCAGGCTCCAGGCTGTGAGCTGTTAGCACAGAGTCCAACGTAGGGCTCGAACTCATGAGCCATGAGATCATAACTTGGGCCAAAGTCAGACACTTAACTGACTGAGCCACCCAGGCACCCCTCCCTTTTTGTTTTTTTTTTTTTAATTAGGAAACAACCTTGCAGGATCATTTGGATGAACATTATTCATCAGCAGCAAGTATGAGACGCTAAAATTATTCTGAAAAATGAAAAACCAGCTCAGATCTCGGTGGGCCTCAGTTTTTCTTATTGGAAAGGAACAGGGTCAAAGGAACAGGCACTCAGCCCTGACTTGCCTGTACCACGTTTTTCTCTGGGCCTTAGTTTTCTGATTCATAAAAACAGTACCAATAAAAGAGGTGTACAATTCATACAGGACTTTTGAGAAGAAGAAAATAAGGCGACTGAGCAATTTTCCAAAAAGACCTTTGCAGAAAGAAGAAAGTAGTGAATAGCTCTAACCAAAGTGGCCAAGATTCCCCTCTGTCCTGCACGCCCCGGGGGGGGGCTGGGGGCGGGGCCTGGAGTGGGAGGGGCTCACTCACAGCAGCTGCAGCTGGTCCTGCCTGCGGATGAGAGCATTCTTCTTGTTGACCAATGTGAACCACTCCTGGATCAGCACCTCCTCCTGCAACCTGTTGGCACCTGAACCCGGCCAGGACAGTCACCAGGCCTGCCGTCAACCCAGGTGGCAAGAGTAGGGCGGCTGGGGATTGGGGCTCGCTTCCTTACGGCATCCCAGAAGCCGGAGCCTGGTGCCTCCGGCAAGCTGCTTCCCTTGTCCCGCTGTAAATGGGGACAGTGACCCCAGCCTTGCCTCCTCCCAACTCCTCCCCAGATCAGGAAGGGCTGCAGGGCTGGGCAGATCTGGTGGCATGTGTTGGGGAGTGGACTCCAGATGTCTGCCCCACCTGACTCCATAAGGCTCCTCAGCTGTGTCTCCACCTCCGCTGCCCGCCCATCTATCTGTCTCTGCTCCTGTTCCAGGGCCTGCAGCTCTGCGCACACGTACTGACTTGTGTCCTGGAACCGTTGCTGCAGAAAAGGGGGGGGCAGGGGGGGCTCAGTCCAGGCTCTGCCTGGGAAGTGCCACCCACCAGCTCCTCCCTCCTCAGCCCTCCTTACCAGCCCAGCCTCTTCCCCTGGACTTGGGGGCGGTTCCTCCGGTGGGGAACTCCCACCTGCAGACAGAGACCGGGCTAAGGCACCTCCATCTGACAGCTGCCCCCAGGGCGTCCCCAGCTCAGGATCTGTGAACAGCCTGAACTGAGCTGGGTCACTACTCCCTCGCAACTACTCACCAGGGGGCTGCTGTGGGGCTGTGGTTGTAGATGGGCCAGGGGCAGGGCTGGGGTCAGGGCCCAGGCCTTCCTGTGGAGAAAGGGGCCGGTGAGGGCTTGCAGGGCTCCCCAACAGCCCTGCCCTAGGGCCAGCCAGAGCCTCATGCACTCGCAGGGGAGGAGAGGCCCTCAGTTCCAGGCCCTGCCCACCCCAGCTGCTTCTCCAGTCCTGCATGCACAGAACTCCACCCTCCGTCCCCTCCAGGGAAAGTGCCTCCCCAAGGGAAGGCCATGGCCTTCACCCTGCCTGGCCCTGTGATCCTGGGCCAGTCCACTCCCACTCTGGGAGCCTCACAGTCGTTGTTCCCTGGGCTGGGTTTACAAGGCTTTTGTGAGAGTCAGGGGTGAAAGGCTGTGAGGGGCCTGGCTGGGGCCTCTCCTTCTCCCTCGCCCCTTCCTGCTTGGAGCTCCCTCAGGCCACCTCCGACTCCCATCACCTAGTGCTTGAGTCTCCATCATGGCCAGGGGCCCACGTTGTGACACTGAGCTCCCTTGATGCATGCACCTCATCTCCAGACCCAGGCCATCTTGGGCCAGCACCTCCATATCCTGGCCAAAAGGGGGCACCCTCCCACCTTATCAATTCCCACGCCCAGACTGCTGTGCTCTTCATAGAACACTCAGAACAGGTCAGGTGGGCTGGGCCTACCAATTTCAGTCTCTAAAGGCAGGGCTGGCCCTTAATGTGCCCTACCCCTGGCGACTTGCTGGGTGGGTGGGGGGTCAGCTCCAGGGGCTCAGGTCAGCAGATAGCCTGGCCCCTTTGATGGCTCCTGCTCGGGCCACCCTTCTAGGTCACAGGGTGGGGAGAAGGTTGAACTACCCCACTGTCCACTCCATCCTGTGCTTCTCTGAGAAGCGTCCCTGGACAGATGGCGGTCAGATGCCATCCTCTCTGGCCCGTGTCAGTGGCCACTACCCATTCCCTGCCTGCTGACTCTATCCTCAAGTCACAACTGAGGGGTCTTCCTAAAGCCTTCACCGGATGGTGTCACTCCCCCAGCCCCCCGACCCCTCTCAGCGCCCAATCTCGTCGCCAAGGCCTGTTGGCAGCTCCAGCCTCAACTCCTACTACCCCAGACCCCACCCAGACACCAGCCGTTGGCCATAGCAATGGACTTTCACTTCCCCAAATAGCTTCCTCAGCCTGGACTGGCCTCTATCTGGAGAAACCTGACATCATCAACCTTCATGACCCGGCTCGGCTCCACCTCCATGAGGCCCCTTCGGGCTCCCACACAGCTTTCTGTCTCTCTTCCCGAACTTCACCCCTCCTGAAGCCTGGAGAGTGCCCCCCTCCATGGCCTCCCAGGCCTCCCCCATCCCTGCTTGCACCCCCATCATAGCTGCTGGTTATCTGTGTCTCCCTGCCCAGAGGCAGCCCCTGCAGACAGGATGGGGGCCAGAGAATGCACTCAGGGCCCACCAATTAGCGCTGTTGACTAGACATTGATGCGTTGGACACGGTGCACATGACTCCACCAGTCCCCCCAACAGCTCTGTGATTCAGGGGTCATAACATCACCACTTCACAGAACAGGACACCAAAGGTCAGAGATGAAGCTCATATAGGTCTGGCCGAGGACCCAGGGCTGTCTAATCCAAAGATGTGTTCCCAAGCTGGGCCACCCACTGGCTGTTTGCCTCTGGGCCAGTCATACACCCTGGGCTTCTGTTGGTCTTTATGTGAGAGAAATCCGAACCCTGTGGAAACTGGGGGTGGCAGGATTCCAGAAAGGCATCTGGGGAAGAACACAGTTCCCCTTTCTTGACGGCACCCTGAAGTAGTATCTCAAGGCCACTCCGTGAAGGACTTAGGCATTTGCTGCTTCTCCTCAGGGAAAGAGGACAGAAAGGTTAAGTGGCTGGCCCAGAGTCCCACAGCCAGCCAGCCAGTAGTGCTGAGCCTAGTAGAGGGCACCGTTTCATAGTTCCAGCTTCACAGGTGTTCTCAACTTTCTCCCTGAACCTCAATGTTCCCACCTGCAAATGGGGTAATCATTCCTCCCCGGAAGGGACGTTGTGAGAAGTCAGTTGGGAGCTAATAAGGGGTCATGGGGGCAGGGCCTGGCACGCAGCGTGCACTCCGCACACAGAGCAGGCAGAGGCAGAAGAGTAGAGAAGAAACCCCAACCTCAGCAGCCACTGAGCTTACTCACTCAGCCCCAATGGGAATTCCAATGCTTCCTCCCGTCTGACCCCAGGAGGGGATATACCCTCACTCATGGCCCCTCCTCCAGGAAGCCTTGCTGGGCCGCACCAGAGGCACCCTGCCCTCCTCTTGGCGTTGCTTCGGCCCCACCCCAGCTTCAAGGTGCCTGACTTCATCCCATCCAGGATTTTGGGAGCTCCCAAGGGCAGGGACAGGCCTGACCTCCTCCTACTGCATGCATAGGGCATGGGGGATGGGAACAGCCAATAAGGAGGAGTCCCCTCCAGCCCCGTGGGTCACAGATCTCCTGTGGGACAAGGGCTCGGGAGGGGGCCTGGCTCAGAAGGACCAGATGCTGGGACTTGGGCAGAGAAGGGTGTAGGACGGAGCCTCCCCTCTAAGATTTAAGGAGCCAGTGACATATATTAATGAGGCTGTGGCCAGAGGACAACAGACAGGCCAGGGGTGACTATGTCCCTCTGGCCCTTGCGTATCACATCTCCTAGGGGTGCCTCTGGTGTCCTCTCTGTCTCTCATTCACAACGCTGTGCCTCTGACCCGCTCAAGGCTCCCGCTCTCCAAACCAGCCTTATCGCTACCTGCGGACCTCGTGGGAGATGACTGGCAGATCCCTAAAGGAGACCTGAGCTTTCCTGCTAAGAGCACACTTTTACTTAAGCAGGTCCCCCCCATTTGAGAACCATCTCTTCCCATCTTATCAGCCTAGCTCACATGGCTGCTTCTTCCAGAAAGCCTTTCCCGGTTTATTCCCTCCTTTCTTTGGAACGTCATCCCTGGGCAGCTGAAGGCTTGCAGTGGCCTGACAGGGCTGCCCCTGCTGTTGCGGGCAGGATGGGTGCAGGGGGTGGAAGGAACCCCAGCTGGGAAGCCACTTCAGTGGCACTTGTCCTTGAGCAAATCCCTGCCTTCTCTGGGACCACCTCCCCTTCAGTGCAATGACCATATGATACCCTGGGAGACCCGAACCTGAGAAATGCAGGGGCTGGGGGAGTGGGGTGGAGGGGGCACCAGGCAGGGTCTCCCAGCTTCAACCTCCCATTATCAGAGAAGAATGGGTCTCCAGGATCTGGAGTTAAAGATCCGAATCGGAGATACTTGGAACAGGGAGGCCCTGGCTGGCCCCGCTGAGGACAGAAGCCCTGCCCGGCTTATAGGGCAATGGTGGCTGCTGAGCGACCCAGGGCCAACCGCAGGGAAAGAAACGCCCCCACCCACTTCACAGTCCCTAAAGAGCAGCGAGCTGAGTGCTGACAACCATGGAGCCTCCTAGGAACTTCCTGCTACAGCCCGTGATTCCACTACCTGGACGTCAGGCATTAAGAACCATTAGCATAGATTCCAAGCTGGGAGCAAAGGTGGAGACCCCGCCCAGGCGGCCGCTCTGGGCCTGGGGGGCCTCGGCCTGCACGTGTCCCCTGAACGGAAGCCCACTCCGTCGCCGGGGGACTCTTCCCGGACACCACGGCCCCGCACTCAGAAAGCGCCTCGCCGCGTCCAGCCGAGTCCTGCTGCCCTGAAGCCGCCGCCCCTGCGCTGTCTCTGCCCTTGGGGCCCCTCAGGACCCATCCCTCTCTGCCCGGCCACCCTCGACCCCGCGCCACAGGAGGGCACTCACCGCAGCCGCGGCCCCGGCGGCCCCCGCGTCCGGGTCGTCCACCGAGAAGGAGTTGCTGTTCCGCAGCCGCGAGCGCCTCTTCTTCAGCAGGTCGGCGTCGCGCACGTGGGAGAAGGAGCCGTGCGCGCGGGGCGGGGGCACCGGCCCGGCCTCCCCGTTGACCGACGGCCGCCGCAGCCTCACGCCGCCCCCGGCGCCCGGCGCCCCCGCCCCGTTCACCAGCCCCTCGGCCGGGGGCACGGACGCCCGGGCTCCGGGACCGTCGGCAGGGGCTTCCGCGGAGCGCGCCTCCGGGGCGGCCTCCGCACCGCGGTCCTTGGAGGCCGCCTCGGGAGCCGCCCCGTCCGCGCGGTTCTCGGGCTCCTTGGGCCCCTTGGGCCCCTTGGGCTCCTCCGGCGCCTCGGCCCGGTGCTCGCGCAGCCGCTGCGCCAGGCCCCCGGCGTCCAGGCCGTCGGGCGGGCTCGGCTGGGCGCTGGCCACGCGGTACGTGCCAGCGCCGCCGCCGCCCTCCAGCTGCACCAGCTGCAACTCCTGCCCGGTGCAGAAGGCGCGGATCTGGCACAGGTACGTCATGACGATGAGCTTGTCGGGCACCGACAGCAGCACCATGTCCGCCGGCTCCAGCAGCCGCGACACGCCCAGAGCCGCGAAGCCATCGAAGGCCTAGGAACGGCGCGCTGGGGATCAGCGGCGGCGGCGGGTGTTACCCAGCGACGCTGCGGCCCCGCCCAGGACCGCCGGAGGAATCCCCGCGACGGGCACGCCGGGGTTTTGCCTAGCAACGCCTTCACCCTTCTATTGGGGGAAATCTAGCAACAGGGCCCGCCCCCGCGTCACCCAGCAACTGCACACCAAAGGGCGGTTTTGGAAAAACCATCTGGGGGAAATAGGCTTTAAAACAAAACAAAACTAAGAAAAACGAACAGTTTAAAGACCAAGAGGGTACAAAAGTGACAGAACTTCCCAAACCCACTTGCTGGGGCCCTGCAGCCCGTAGGTTCCTCTCCTAAGGACAGACGGACCCTAAATGTTGGATCTACGGCCTGGCTCTGGACCCTTCCCCCCCCCCCCCCCCCCCCGGCGTCGCTCCCTCTCCATCTCACCTGCTTGTTGTTCTGCTTGATGTTGAGTGGGTCCAGGGAGGCGTAGTCGCTGCAGAGAGAGGGCCGGTCAGAGGCTGAAATCACACCGCCCTCCCAGCAGGCTCCCTCATTCATTCCCACCCCCTCTGGCAGCTCACATCTTGTCTGGGTAGAAATGGTGCAGGATGGCACAGAAGGCCAAGCCGTTGCGCCAAGATGTAGTGAAGTTGGTGACTCGGACACCACGGTAGCCAGCGGTGACTTCCTGGCACCACTCCAGCAGGGATTGACTGGAGCTGACCAGAGCACGTGGTGCCTAGGGACACAGGGATGGGCTCAGGGAATGTGAACGGAGGACCTGTACCCTCTGACCCCTGGGCACGAAACAGCCCTGGCTCTGGGTTTGCAGGGGTCACCAGAGACCACTGGCCAGAGCCTTGGGACTAGGCAAAGGGTTTCCAGCTCTGCGGTTATCTACCGAGGTCACCTAAAAGGTCAGTGGCCCCCAGGCAAGATCAGAGGTCACCAGCAGCCACACCTCAAGGTCAGCCCAGAAAATCAGCTTAGGGGTGTCCGGGTCCATTCAGCCCAGGGAAGACAGATGGGGGAGCCAGGGCATCCTGAGAGAGGAGAGGGTGAGGGGGGCTCCTTGAAGCCGAGCCCCTATCCCACCGCACCCCAGTCGACCAGGTGGGTCCATGCAGAGCCGCCGTTAGCTCAGCCCCAGGTTAGTGGAAAGCAGCGGACTGGGCCCTCGGCGGCCCCCATCCCTACCTGGCTGCCTGGCAGCCTCCCGTCCTCTTCAGGCTCCTCTGGGGAAGAGGCCCCCGAGGGCTTGGGCACCCCAGCCCCTGCCCCGCTGGCCACCTGCACCTCAATCAGGCTGGCCTCCGGGAGGTTTCCCTCAGCTTCTTGTCCCTGCTCAGTCCCTGAGAACCCGGCCTCTGCTTCCTGGGCCTCAAAAATACCAGATTCGTTCTCTGGAGGCCCTAAAGTCTCCGTCTCTGCTTCCTGGGCCCCCCAAGCCCCAGACTTGGCCTCTGAAACTCCCAGCACCTCAGCTTCTACCTCCTGGGCCCTCAAAACTGTGGTCTCTGCCTCTGCTCCCTGGGGCCCTAAAACTCCACGCTTAGTGATGGAATCCTGCAAAGCTTCATATTGGAGAGTCTCCCAGAGCCCAGTCTCTGCCTCCTGGACCCCCAAAGTCTTAGCCTTGTCCTTCTCAGCCTCTAAAACTGTCGTTTCTGTCTGTTGAGTCCCCAGTCCCTCAGCCTCTGCCCCTCCAACTCCTGGCCCTGAAACCCTTGAATCCCCCACCTCTGTCTCCAGGGCGCCTGCTATCTGATTTTCTATCCTGGGAACCCCCGAACCCCCAGCCTCTATCTCCTGGGTCCCCGGTATCTCAGCTTCTGCTGTCTCAGTCTCAAACCCTGGGATCCCTGAGTCCCCTACCTCTGTTTCCCGGGTCCCTGCTGTCTCAGATTTTATCCCTGAACCCCCCACCTCAGCCTCTTGGGTTTCCAATATCTCAGCCTCTGCCATCCCAGCTTCTATCTCTGGCATCCTGGAACCTCCCACCTCTGTCTCCTGGGCCCCCAGTATTTCACATTCTGCTATCTCAGCTTCTATCCTCAGTATCCCTGAACCACCAGCTATCTCCGGGGTCCCCAATATCTCCGTCTCTGCCATCCCAGTCTTTGTCCCCAGAAACCCTGAACCCTCAGCCTCTGTTTTCTGGGCTCCCAGTTCCTCAGACTCTGCCACCCCAGCAGCCTCTGACTCTAGGACCCCTGATCTCACGATCTGTGTCTCCTGGGCCCCCAACGCCTTGGCTTCTGCTGTCCCCATCTCTATCTCTGGGAACCCTGATCCCTCCACTTCGGTCTCCTGGGTCCCCAGTACCTCTGACTCTGCCACCCCCGTCTCTGTTCCCAGGACCCTTGAATCCCGAGTCTCTGCCTCCCAGACCCCCAGATCCCTAGACATCACCCCCTGGTCAGTTGCTGGCGGGGCTCCCTGGTACCCGCTCACCTGGGGCCTGGTGCTCGCTGCTCCAACAGAGGGACCCTGCTCCAGGCCTGTCCCCCCAACACCAGGGGCTCTGCCTCTCACCTCTGCACCCTCTCTCTCCTGGCCTGCAGCAGCCCTGGCCCCACTGAGGTCACCGAGATGCCTGGTGTGCCCTGCAGGGTCTGCTGGGGGTGGGCTCAGGACTGTGGGAGCCTCATCCCTGGTCCTGACCCCTGTCTTCCCCTGAGAGCCCCTTGGAGGAGCCTCGGGAGTCCCCTTGAATCTTGCCTCAGACATCACCCCTACAGCCTCTGGTCCCTCAGTGTCCACATGTCTCACCTTTGACATCTGCTCAGTATCCACTTGACTCCCTTCTAAACTCTTTTCAGCCTCCCCGGCTCTGACGTCTGACCTCTTAGTGTTCACCTCTCTGACTCCTGACTCCTGCTCAGTGTCCGTCCCCCCAGCCCCCTGCCTATCCCCAGCGCTCCTCCCCTTAACCTTAGGTTTCTGCCCCCCCAAAGAGTCTCTGGAGCCTCCACCCTCAATGCCTGGGGCCAGCCTGGCTCCCTGAGCCTCTGTCCCTTCCTGCGGGCTTTCCTGGGCCTGGGTCTGCCCAGAAGAACGCACTCCTGCCGGGGGATCCCCTGAGGCTTTGGGAGCCTCATCTTCCCCTTGGGGGACTAGGGGCCAGGGGGCATCAGAGCCTTTCCGGAGCCGAGGGGCTGGGGTGGGGGCCACCTCCTGGCCTGGCTGTCTTGAAGACCTGAGGAGAGAGCAGGAGAGAGCATTTTTAGCCCCATCCCCGCCCTTCAGGTTCCTAGGGCCCTGGAAAGGCACGCTGGTAGGAGTGCAGCTTTCTAACAGTGGGCAGGGGACAGGGCTCGTGCCAAAGCTCACCTCTTCTCTGGTGGGGTTCCCGGGGGCCTTGGGGCCTTGAGGCCCACCTGGCCCCCTGCTACAGTAGCTCTTTCAGACCCCTGGCCCTGGGAGGTCCTGGCTGGGGGCGCAGGGGCACTCACAGGGGCCGGGCTGGTATCCTCCACACTAGAGGGGTTGGCAGCTGGGGAGGAAGGAAGGGAGGGGTGCTGAGGCCTGGGCCCTGAGGCTGGAGGTCCATTCCCTCCCCGGTCCCAACCTGAGCCTGGGCCTCACCTGCCTGCTGGTGCTGGGCCCGGCCCTCCTCCTCCTCCTCACAAAGTGTCTTCAGCTCCCGAGGGGGATCTGGGGTGGGGATGGTGGGGGGAGCAGGTCAGCCCAGGGGAGGGCCCTGCAGGTCTGACCCCCTGCCCCCAACCAGAGTCCTGGGCCTACCTGGGAAACGCCCCAGCCTCAGGGCACCGCCCCGGCCTGCGAGAAGAGACAGGCCCTCGGATGCAGAGAAAGAGAGAGAGAGAACCACAAGGACAGACAGAAACAAAGCCTTAACAAGCAAAAGGGAGGGTTGAGGAAGCCAGCGAGGAGGGCCAGGGTGGGTGCCGAGGGCTGGGGAGATCAGACTCCCCTCTGCGCGTTTGGCCCTGCCGTCTCCGGGCAGGTACCCGCTCAGGGCTGATGAGAGGGCCAGCGGCTCTGGGAACCCATCCTGCAGGACTCAGCCAAGAACCCAGGCCGCCGTAGGACCAGGAGCCAAGTTTGGACAGTCAGGGCTGCCGGGGCAGGTTGGGGCTGCCCGGGCCGTAGTGAGCCCCCTCACTGGGCGTGCTCAAGGCAGGCCCTGGCCCGGCACAGCGAGGGGCTTATGGGCAGGTTTATCCCCCACCCTCCCTAGGTCTTGGAGATCTCAGTCCATGGTAGGCCGTGAGCCCACCTGGCTGGGGGACACGAGCCCGTGCCTCAGGGGCACCTGGACCATTGGCCTCCTCCTCGTCACTCTCAGCGAAGTCGTCCAGGTTGCCCACGTCACTAGGCTTCACGCTCATGAGGCTCGCGAGACTCTGCATATCATCGTCCCTGGGGGGGGTGGGGGGTGGGGGGGGTCAGAGGTCAGGGGTCAGGGCTGGGGACAGAGATTACAGACTAAGGCCAAGGGAGGAGGATGGGCACTCACGTGGCACGGCCCTCGCGCAGCAGAACCCCCGAGAGAGTGAGGCTCAGCTCCGCGTGCAGCACCTTCACCGACTTGGGCTTCAGCCGCAGCCGCAGGGGGACTGGGGCAGGCACGGGCCCCGCGTGGCGGGCCAGGTCCACCTCTGCGGTGGCCAGCACCTTCCGCTGCCCCTTGGATTCCTGTGGGCCGGGGAGAAGGGCCGGGGGGGAGGAGCATCAGTGCCGCCCCCGAGGCCCCAAGAGCCCAAGCCCCGGCCTGCCCGGCCACTCACATTCTCAATAATAAACGTCCACTCTTTGGCCTCGTACTGGTCCACGTGAGGGTCCTGGGAAAAGGGGGAACTGGTGAGTACGGGGGCTGCTGGGGTGAGGGCGGTACGGGGAGAAGGGCCAGCCGTCTCTCACGCTGCTTCTGGCAGCTATGTGTGCACGCTACCCGCTCCAGAGAGACCTCCTGGGCCGCCCACGCTGAGCAGGCTACCCCCACCCCCATCTTGCTTCTTGGCCTCACCCCTGCGTTCTGATTTGGATGGATAACACACTGGGATCCCTCGTGGCTGCGTGGGTTGTGATCGCCCCCTCCCATTCCCACCTACGCAGGAAGGTTAGAGACTCACCCTGTATAGGGTCACAGAGATGTCCACATTCTCTGGCACCATCCACACCACGGTGCCCCGGTATGGGTTCTGGATGCCTGGCTGCCAGCTGTGGGCCTGCAATGAGCAGTCTGAAGCCTCCCCTGACTCTTAAGTCTCCCCTTGTCCCCTGTCCTTATCCCCAAACTTGACCTCATCTTTCTCTCCATTCTGTGGATTCTTTTGTGGTTTTTTTTTTTTCTAATGTTTATTTAGTTTTGAGAGAGAGAGAGCACAAGCAAGGGAGGGCAGAGAGAGAAGGGGGACACAGAATCCGAAGGAGGCTCCAGGCTCTGAGCTGTCAGCACGGAGCCCAATGCGGGGCTCGAACCCCCGAACCACGAGATCATGACCTGAGCCGAAGTTGGATGCTTAACCGACTGAACCACCCAGGTGCCCTAGCGTTGATTTAGTTTTTAGAGACAGAGAGAGAGAGCACGAGCAGGGGAGGGGCACAGAGAGAGGGGGACAGAGGATCCGAAGCAGCCTCAAGATGACAGCAGCAAGCCCAACGCGGGGCTCCAACTCGTGAAGCACGAGATGGTGACCTGAGCCCAAGTCGGAGTTTCAACCAACTGAGCCACCCAGGAGCCCCCTTTCTGCGGATTCTGGTCCAAACCCGAAGCTGACTCCACTCTCCCATCAGTCCTCACCCACTTACCCCGCACCCACTGTTGGCCTCACCCCCAACCTGGACCCCCCAGCTGACAACCTCCCCCACCTTGGAGCAGATGCGTCTGTTCCGCCGGGTCCATACCACCACCAGCTTATCCGGTTGCCTAGGGGTGGGGAGAGAGGGGGCTACTCAGTCGGGCCCACTCGCCCAGCCTCTCCATCTCCTCCGGGGTCTTCCTTCTGCCCACACCCTCCTCGCCCGGGAGAGGGACTGGACAGCCCATTATCTGGAGCCACCAGGAGCAGGGTGGAGCTGCTTGAGGCAGGGTGAGGCCCAGGGCAGAAGGGCAAAGGCCCAGATGTGTGTGGGTCGACAGGGATTATGAAGACAGGCAGCCAGAGAGACAGAGACATATAGAGAGACAGGCACACACAGAGACAGGGAGATACACATAAACACAGCGAGGACCCGGCAAGAGACACACAGACTTAGAGACACAGGGAGAGACAGACTTGGAGTAAAACAAACCCAATCACTCACAAATATGTGGGGAGTGTGCACTGTGAGCCCAGCCCAGTTTAGGGGCAGAGCAGAGCACAGAAGAAATGAGACCCTCTCGGGGGCTGAGGACAACAGAGGCAGGGGTGGAGTGCCAGTCCAGAAAGAAAATAAGTGAACAAGCTGGCTTCAGGGAGATGGGAGAGAGCCACTGGGGTCTCCTTGAACTTGGGGTGCCTGAGCAAGGCATGAGTGGGGGAGGGACAAGCTCGTGAGGCTCTGGAGAAGGAGGGTTCAAGAAGGGATGGCAAGTGCAAGGGTCCGAGGTTGGGGACGGAGCAGGGGGGGTGGGGGCTCGGGATCAGAGAGAGGGGCAGAGGGTGGGAGGTGATCAGAGACACATAGGGTCAGTTTGTCATCAGACAACCACCCACCCTTCGCTGGGCTCAGAGGCCCTCAGAGCCAGCCATGCCCCCACCTCTCAAACCCAGAGCCCTGGACTCTAGTTCTGCAGGGCCCCTGACTCCCACAAGGGGCATCAAGAAAGACTTCCAGAAGGTGACATCCAAACCAACTGCATACACCGGGGCCGACTCAGAGAAGAGGCAGAGACGTGAAAAGACAGACGTGAAGACAGACGTGAAGAGGCTCTTGTCTTCAAGAGCCAAGAGTTGCCCGTGCAGGGCCCAGCCCCACAGCGATAACACATGGGTGCGGGGAGAAGGTCCTTTTGGGTTAGAGAGTCCAAGTGCTGCCCACGAGGGTGGGGGTGGTTGAGGGGACCATCAGGCCGAGGGCAGTACAGGAGCCCTCTTTGCCTGCACCTGCCCCCAGGCCAGGGCACTTAGGTTCACCCACCTCACTGCCCCTCTGTAGGCGGAGCCAGGATAAATGGCTCTCCTGTCAACCCCTGAGAATCCTGAGGCCCAGAGAGGTTGGGAGCCAGGCAAGGTCACAAAGCCAAGCGCAGAGCCCGCCAGCCTGCAGCCAAGCTCCTCTCCCCAACCCCAAACTGCAGGTGATGGCTGAGCAAAAGTAGCCACCACGGGGCCTTCCCAGAAAGGGGAAGCAGACAGGGGTGCCTAGAGAGGGCGGGGCCTGGCTGGGCAGCCTGACTCAGGCCAGGCACGCCCTCCTGGGGAGCCTGAGATCCGGGCAGGGGCAGCTTCCTAGCCTGGGCTCCTAGCTCAGAAGCCCAGTAGGCCCTGCCCACCCCCGTGACTCAGATGCATTGACACTGCCCGCACCCTAGGCCTGCTCTCTGGGACCATGCCCAGCGTCCCCTTGGGCTCATCCTGGATGCTGGGGCAGAAGGTAGAAGCCAGAGACCAGAGTTCAAGTCCTAGCCCTGTGCTGTGTTACCCTAGTCAGCCCCTGTCTTCTCTGGGCCTCGCCAAATGGAGTGAAGGGCCCTCCAGCTGGCCCAGTCAAAACCACGGATATGGCTGCTGCCCAGGGGACCCTAGCCTCCTGCTCACTCCCCTCCCTTTGGACCCCATGATCCCTTCCTGCCCCAGCAGCTTTCTCTTGGGAGCCTAAATTTAGCCCCGCCTGGCGGGCGAGGCCCCCACAGCTGCGCCCTAATCCAGCCAAGGGAAGCCGACACCAGTGAGCACGTATATTTAGGGTGTGACGCAGGGGTCCGGGCAGCTGCGGGTGGGAGCCATGTGAACAAGATGCCCCCGGCTCCTTTGGCAGTCTGAGCCAGGTTCTGTGCTCTCTCACATATCTCCCCCTGACCGGGCCACCTCGCCCTCCCTAAGCCCTCTCCTCCCAGACTCACAACCTTCTAGGCCCTCAGGCCCCTTTAAGCCAATCCCTGCCTCCCTCCTCATCCCTCTCAGTACTCAGTTTCCCCTTTTAAGGACATTGTGGAGACATATCCAGCCTCCCAGCATCCACTCTGGCTGAGGCCTGCGTGTGTGCGTGTGTGTTCCTCTGGCTCAACAAGTGGGCAGAGGGGGAGGGGGCAACATCCTTGTTCTGAGCTGGACCCTTCGATGGAGGTTTCTGCCGCGGCCTGGCCACCCGCAGACCTCAAAATTTGCTCCCTTTTCCGATGCCACCCGGAACCATCCCTCTGGTCAAAAAAACAGGAGGCCTCCCTTCCCCCAGCCCTGAGCGCAGCTGAGGAAGGTGTGGGCACAGACAGACAGATTCCCAGGCCTGCAAATTCTGACCTCCACTCCCCAACAGCTACCCACACCACCAAGTCTAGGGGCCCCACAAACTGCAGAGGCACTTTTGAATCTCTGTCTGGGACGCCAGGGCCCAAGGTGGGGCAAGGCGCCTGTTTGGCCCCTGGGTTGGGGGCAGGGTTCTCTCAGGCTTCAACGCCACCGCCACAGGGTCCCGGCCAGCCCGCGGAGTCCCCCAGGCCTCCCTGTCACTCACCATTTCTTGGTACACTCCACCACCAGCTCGTGGTAACAGGCCACAAACTGGAACTTGGCGGCCCGCTTGCCCACGCGCTGCAGGCGCTTCCACACCGAGGTCATGGCCCCCGCCGCCCCCGCCGCCGGATCCTCAGACTCTGGGCTCCCGCTGGCCCGAGACCGCTGGCCGGCCCTGGGTCCCCATGGCCTCCGGGGCTGCTATCCGAGCCGCCCGTCCCGTCCGTCGGAGATGTCCGAGGCTCGGACCCGGGGCCGATCTCCCCGGGGAGGCCGCTGGGGCCCGCCGGGTGGTCCGGCTGAGTCGGCGGGTTGTCCGGGGCGCGTCGGGTCGCTGGAGCGCTGAGCGGCGAGCGCGCCGTTTCCTGGAGCCGCACCCCCGTCGGAAGGCGGGCGGGGCTCCGGCGGGGGCGGGGGCCGGGGCCCGGGCGGGAGCGGGGGGCGGGGCGGCCCGGCTTCCGGGGCCTCGCGCCTCTACCGCGGTTGGCGGGGAGGGGAGGGGTACCGAGGGGGACGCCCGGAACGCAGCGCCGGCTCGCAGCGCGCCGAGGCGGTGCGGACGCGGGGGCCAGGGGAGAGAGCAACCGACAACTTGGTGCCGCCCTCTCGAGCATTGCCCCGGCCGCCACCCTTCCTGCCCGCAGCCCTGGGAGGTATGTACTGTTGGCCCCATTTCACAGGTGGTGGAAACAGAGACCCGGGAAGAACAGACTTGCTCAGGTCAACACTGAGAACCTGGGCCAGAGCCAACTGCCCTCGACACGGGTGGCGGACTTCTGCTGCCACCTAAGTCTTAACCTAAGTAGGAAGGAGCAGAGTCAGGGGTCAACCTGGGTGGCCCTACCTGTGGGCAGCACCCATTTGCCAGTCTCAGAACCTGACTCCTTAGCTGGCAAGTGGGAAGATAGCCCCAACATCACACAAACAGCTGACTTCCAACAAGTGTGTGACCTTGGGCAAAGCACCAACACTCTGAGCCTCAGTTTCTACCTCTGTTAAGTAGGGATAATTATAGTTCTGCCTCTTACATAGTCACTGAGAATATGAAATCCTGGGAAGCATTTAGTACGGAGACTGGCTGATATTCTGAGGTCTTATTAAATGGAATCCGCTACCTGGGGCACCTGTGTGGCTCAGTCGGTTCAAAGTCCGACTCTTGGTTTCAACTCAGTCCCGATCTCATGCTTCGTGAGTTCAAGTTCCGTGTCTGGCTCTGCACTGGCAGCATGGAGCCTGCTTGGGATTCTCTCTCACTCTCTCTCTTCCTCCCCTCCCCTCCCCTGCTCACACTGCCGCTGGCTCTCTCAAAATAAATAAACTTAAAACAAATAAATGGAACCCGTTATCACAGACTGGAAAGTGTGTGTGTGCACGCACAAATGAGTTTACTCTCCCTGCCCTAAGAAGCCTGCCCCAGGCATTAACCGCCCTGTTCACACCTAGATTAGAACTCTTATCGCCTACCTGCATGGTAAGGAGCACCTGCAGGTATCAGGCCAAGTTAGAGAACTGCCCCGGGACAGCGCATCAGTCTCTTTCCCTCCCTGCTTGCACTCTGCAAGGCTTGTGAATGGACTACAGTCTGGTGCTTAGTAAATACTCGGTTTGAACAGGATAACTGATCTGCCAGGAGTGCCTGCCTTTGTGTCCAGGAGGCAAGGGACCGTACAGCAGGGTGTGGGGGTGACCAATCTGTAAACCTAAGCTGTGCAATTTCGAGGTCCTCTGTTTTTCATCTCAGGAAGTTATGGGGGTGTTATGTGTGTGCCTGGAGGTCTGAGCACGCACCATACCCAATTGTGCAGGCTTCCTCCAGCGAGCCTGACACCTGGGTTTGGGTTTGGCTCCCAGACCCAGCAGTGCGGTCTCGGTTTCTTCTGTAAGAGAAAGCCCTTTACATATAACTCTAAAGGTTCCAAGTGCGATGGGGGGCTAGGCAGCCTGTAAGCGCGGAATGGGAGTATCTGGCACCCAATCGCCCCTCACCAGAGCTGGGTCTTATGCACGGAAGCCCGGGGCCCTGCCCCCAGCTCCCCTCCAGGGCTTGCGTGGCCTCTACGGAGGCCTGGGCCAACGCAACTTCACCCCATTCGGCTTCTGCAGCTGTTTCCTTCCACCCAAAGAGCACTCACTAACTCCCAGGCCCTTCCTGGAGGCGTCTTCCCTTCTCCTGCCGAGGGGCCCCTAGGCCCGCTGGCTCAGGCCCACCCATTTCCTGTGCCGCCCAACTCCGCCCCCACTCGGGGTGGAAAGTTTCTCTCAAGATAGGCGGCTCCTTCTCCTTCCTTCCCAGCCGGCCAGGAAGGACCAAAGCGAGGCGGGGGGGAGAGGGACTGGACTCCTAGATGTCCGGCCAGAGAGGGGAAGTTCCTCGCCAGCCGTCGCAGAACCGCGGGACCAGCTTGGCCAGCTCCCCAACCCCGTCGGTGGAAGGAGGTTTCGCATTCCATCACCGGCCAGCCTTTCTTCCACTCGGGGGTCTTGGGCGCCATCTGCCGGCGAAGCGCGGGGCCGCACTTGCCAGAAACACCGCTATCTTCCAGCCGCAGAGCCAGGCAGTCAGAACACAAGAACGCTGAGAGAGTATTTATTTACCTCCGTGCCCAGGAGTCTGGCCCCTAAACTTAAATATCCAGCATGGAGCCTTGGCCCTCCTGGCCGTGGGTGGGTGCAGGAATGGGGATGCCCTGGTCTAGAGCAGTGGAACCCAGGGACCAGAGGTGGGATGCCCCTGAGCCAGCAGCTGCCAGTAGCAGCAAAAGGTCAAAAGGTGAAAAGGTGATGGGAACCAGGCACTCATCCCAATCCCAGAGACGCTAAGGGGAGTGCCAGATGCTTTGGGCCCCACCACCAGACTGAAGGTTGGCCAAGCTGGGGTGCACACGTGTGGCAGAAGTGGAGGTCCAGTGCCATGGGCAAAGGCTTGTAGGCCAGGTGCCTGCCCCAGTGCCAGCTAACCAGAGTCAGGAGAGAGAGGGTTGGCAATTTTGCCTCTGAGGGGCCCAAGCCTTGCCTTCCTATAAAGTGAGGTGGTATGGGGGAAAGCAGGCACTAGAAGTCTGAGTACTTACTACGGGTGAGTTTTTGAGCCTTCTGCATGGGTGCATATTCCCCCCACCCCCAGCTCTTCAGAGGCTGATGTGGAAGGCGTCCTGCAGCCACTGGTCACGGGCATTGTGTGTCTGGGGCACAGTGAGGGGTGGCGGGTCCGGGGGCAGGCTGGCATCAGGAGGTTCATCGTCATCAGATAGGCCAGCATCAGGTGGATAGGAGCTGTCTGAATGCAGGGAGGATGACAGGTCCTGGCACAGGCTCAAGTCTTGGCACAGGTGCTTATAGTCTTGGATTGACTCGTACAAGCCCCACAGCTGGCACAGCAGGGACATGTCCAGCTGCCGCAGCCCCACCTGCAAAAGACTGAGGGTGGGCTGGGGTTGGGGTCCAGGCCACCCTCTGCCCTAGCCAATCTTCCTGCACCTCTCTAAGCACAAAGTTTGTGGACATCAGATGCCACCTGCAAGCTATGAATCTTTAGGCAAGTCACTGACCCTCATCTGTAACATGGGGATAACGTTTATCTAGCAGGATGGAATGAAGTAACACGAGTAAAGCTCTTAAAAATACATGGTAACTAGTGCCATAAACAGTAACTATAATTATTGTTACCATATCCCCTCTGACCCAGCTAGCTTCTGTAGATCTTGAGACGCAAGCTATGCGTTCCCCGTTCCGTGCCTCTGCCCGCCGCCCCGCCCCGGACCCTCACGCTCAGTGGCAGACCCCCGCCCAGTAGGTCCGGGGCCCAGCTACTCACCATCTCCTTGCGCAGCGCTGCTAGTGCTGAGTCGAGATTGACAGGACGACGCGGACCGGGGAGACCGGCGGCGGGTCCCGCGCTGGTGGCGCCCGAAGCGTAGCGGGGCCCATCTGGGACGCGGGCGGCGCGGCTCAGCTCGTCGTGGATGCGGCTGCGCTGGCTGTAGACGCGCTCTAGCTCCCGCCACGAGCCCCCGCTTGCGTTGAGGAGACCGCTGAGGCCGCGCGGCAGCGGAGGGAGCCCGGCTAGGGCGCAGCCAGCGCCACCCGGCGCCTCGGCCGAGGGCAGCCCATTCATGGCCCGGCCGGCGCGGACCCCGCTGCGGCCTGCTTCCCCTCAACGCTGCGCCCGGGCCGCCGCCCGCAGGCCCCGCACCGCGCGGCCCAGCCGGCCGAGCCCAGCCGCCGCCCGCAGGCCGCGCTTTGTTCCTTCCCCGACTCCTCCGACTCCGCCCCTGCCCCACCCCCTTCGCACGGGCGGGGCCTCCCTTAAAAGGGCTATGGTGGTGGGACCACATCTCGAAAAGCTGAGAAAACGGAACGGGGCATCCACTGAACGGGAGCCCGAAAAGGGGTGGGGGTGACCAAAAGCGGCGCACGCGGTCCCTTCGTGGTTCTTTTTTGCTCCCCCCACAACAATGTGTTTAATCATTCTGCCCAATTATAACTCCCAAGGGAAAGGATCCAAAACGAGGGGGCTGGGGCGGTCGGGAGACTTGGGTAAGTCCGTACTTGGTCCCTGACGTCCTGTCAAGTGTCTGAGTACCTGGGCTGGGCATGAGGTGGGTCAGGATGATGATACCAGAATACTCAGGGGAAGGAGAAGATGCCAAAGGGGCCTGGAACCCCCAAATGTCACTGGAGGATGGGAAATGAGCACTGGATGGCTGAGGAGGCTGCAGGGGTGCGGAGAGGACCACCCCTCTTCCTTCGGCTTTTGAAGAGGCTTTGGCCTCCTCCTCAGAAAGAAAGTATCACATAGTCCTCTCCCTCTTCCCTCCTTCTGGGCGGGGAAACCAAGCAGAGACAAGCCCAACGAATCTCTCAGGGCATCAGGAAGAGCAGACAGTAGTAGGGTAAGAGGCCAAAGGCAGGGAAAAGGCTCATGGAGCCGGGGCTGGCATGCAACTCAGAACCAAGAAAAGAACAAACCACACGAGAGGACAGCTGTTTTTCTAGAGGGTTTTTCTCAGGAGGGGCCTCTTAGTGTTGAAGCTGCCGCAGGCTGCGCAGAGCCTCAGCACAAGCTCGGATTAGGCTACACAGCTGGATGCTAGTCTCCAGGGAGGTGCTAGAGCCCAGCTCAGCTGAGGCCCAGGTCAGCTTCTGCAGGAGGGCCTCCTGTGTGCAGGCCAGGACGTCTGCATTTGGAGGCCCAGCAGGAGGGGGTGGCCCCTGGGCTGCCTTGAGCCCTGCTGCAGCTCCCTCACAGTGCTCTGGACGGGGTACTGGGGGCTGAGGGGCTGGCCGGGAGCCCAAGGGGAGCTCCGAGGCAGAGGCAAGCTGGTGTTCCCGAGCTTGGGAGAGGGCAGCCTGGGCGTTCAGAGCTAAAAAAAGGAGAAAGTGGGTGAAATGGTCAGGACGCCTGTCCCCTCTCGGCCCTGAGCCACCTCCTTACTCTTTACTGCTCTGCTCTTTCTATGCTTGAGATGTTTTTCCTAACCCCTCTATTAGGTAACGCATCCATTTTCTTCTTTGTGTCGAAGTTATTCGTGCCCTTGATTCATCTCTCCCATCAGGACCGTGCCCGATGGCGCTCAGACTCTTCACAGTGTCTGGCACAAAGTAGGTGTTTAGTGCTCTCACTGAACGAATGGTCCTTTCTAGAGCCGAAAGGAGAAAGCACCTTACCTCCGCCCCACCCGCAAACTCCACTGTCACCTCCCAAACCTACTGTTCCGGGGCTTCTATTAGCACGCATGTTCTCCACCAAGCACACTCGACCCCCTCACCCGGATTATCTTTATCCACGTCTGAGTCGAGCTCCTGACAAGCCACGCAGTAGATTTTCCGCTGTTTGTCTTGGAGGAGGATCGTCTAGAAGCAGAAAGTACGGGGGCAGGGGTGAGACGCAAGGCCATGGAATCCAGGGGGGAGAGTTGAGGAAGGGCCGTGGAGGCCTGGTCCGCGGCCCCATCCCCGATCCCACGTCCCGAGTCTCCTCACCCCGCAGTCCGCGCACGTCTCGCCCAGCATGCGGTAACCACGCAGCAGGTAGTCGCCCATGAGTCTGGAGATGCGATCCTGTCGCTCCCGTCGCGCTTGCAGAACCTTCGTCTCCGCTTCGGTTGGGGGCTCCCAGGAGAAATCGTCGACTTCTGGCGGAAGAGAGTCACAAGAGACAGAGAGGTCTTGCCCGAGCGGGTTGCCTCCTATATCCCGCAACCACAGGCCCCCGCAGCCCAAGTCCTCACCAGCGCCGTTCAGGGCCATGTTGCCGTTGTCGCCACTAGGCTCACCGGAAGTGACGTACAAGCAGCGCGCTTTCCACCCGGCTCCGCCCCCTTCACTCCCTCCTAGGATGAGGGCGGAAACGGCACCCCGCAGACGTCAACATGCCAGGAGTGGGGCGTGGCTGCTGCCGGCGACGCCGGCCTGCTGGCGAGCCCCGCATCCGGAACCGGGTCTGCGAACGTTGGGCTGGTGGGGCCGCAGGAGGGGAGTCCCCGGGGTAACGCCGCTCGGGTCGCAGGGCCGGAAAGTGGTGGGTGTGCGGGGTCGCCTGTCTTACCCGTCGCAGATGAAGAAGACCACTTGGCTGGTGAAATCCCCGCTGGCCTCCACCTGCCCTAGGGCTTCCCTTTCCGCACCGGTCCCACCGGCAGGCCGGGCAGTGTCGTCACAACACACTTGATGGTAACTAGTGGCCCCCTGCGCGCGCGTCGAGCCTCCTCGGGCCTCAGTACTTCTCACTTCAGAAGGCAGGCCAGGCGGGGATCGGTCTCCCTTTCTATTCCTTTCAGCCTGTTTCAAGACACTCCCACCCCTTTCTGCCTGTTCGGAGTCCCGATCTGCCGACCCCTTAGCCCCAAGGCCTGGGACTGATGCAAAGTCCGCCCCTGACTCTCTCTCTCTCTCTCTCTCTCTCTCTCTGATGCAAAGTCCGCCCCTGACTCTTTCTCTCTCTCTCTCTTTCTTTCTTTCTTTCTTTCTTTCTTTCTTTCTTTCTTTCTTTCTTTCTTTCTCTTTCTTTCTTTGACTGATGCAATGACCGCCCCTAACTTTTCTTTTTCTTTCTCTTTCTCTTTCTTTCTTTTCTTTTCTTTTCTTTTTTTCTTTCGACTAATGCAAACTCCGCCCGTAACCTACCTTCCTTCCTTCCTTCCTTTTTTTCTTTCCTTCTCTTCTTTTTAAAGTTTAAGCCCTCAATGGGGCGCCTGGGTGGCTCAGTAGGTTAAGCGTGGGACTGACTTCAGCTCAGGTCATGATCTCACAGTTCGTGGGTTCCCGCCCCACGTCGTCGGGCTCTGTGCTGACAGCTGAGTCTGGAGCCTGCTTGAAATTCTGTGTCTCCCTCTCTGCCCCTTCCCCTCTCCCCCTCCGTCTCTCTCTCAAAAATAAACATTAAAAAAAAAAAGTGTAAGCCCTCAAAACGCTGGCTGACTGAGAAGTGCTGTACTGGGCAGGCACAAGAGCTGGTCCAGCTGCTGCGGAGGGGTTCCCGCTGGATGGTGAGGCTGAGGGACCTAATAGTTATGACTGTAATATTCTTTTTTAGGTAGTGCTCCCTGAACTACCTGTAATATTCTTTTTTTACTAGTGCTCCCTGAACATTGGTCTTGATTTTTCCCTCTCTTCTGTGTTCTTTTTCTTTATACATTCTCTCCTTTATTAGATTTAGAGAAGCCAGACGGGGCAGGCAGTGGTCCCCAGATGTGCAGCCTGAAGTGCCTTAAGACTGTACCCCAGGGCAGAGGAGAAGGAGCTAGGATTTAGACCCCCATCATCTAATCGGCAACTTCCTTCTTTGGCTACACAGCACGTGCTTCTGCAACCTTACCTGGAGACTGAGTGCCCTCCTTTTGGCCCCATCTTCTTTCTACATAGACTCCCCGGAACTGCCATTTTCTGACCCTTGCTGCCTCCTGCTTACTTGGAGAGCTCTGTGCCCCTCTTCACTCTCTCCATTTACCAGCAGGCTTCTGGGCATTAGTGCTCTTGACTCGCAGGCTGACTAGAGGAACTCTTGAACTCTAACCTGGATGCACAGACCCTCCAGGTCCATACCGCTTCAGCTCCCAGCCCCATCCTAAACTCATCTCATCAGCATGGCCGGTATCCCCTCAACAGCTTATTCTTCCTGGAGCCAACTAAGATCCTGACATTCATCCTCCTGTTTCATCCCTTTAGTTTACTCCTCATGACAGCCTTATCCGGAAGGTACTACTGTTATCCCCATTCTACAGAACAGGAAACAATAATGCCTTGAAAATTTTTTATAACCTTTATTCATTTTTGAGACACAGAGGGCGCATGAGCGGGGGAGGGGCAGAGAAAGAGAGAGACACAGAATCTGAAGCAGGCTCCAGGCTCGGAGCTGTCAGCACAGAGCCCGACGTGGGAATTGAACCCACAAACCGTAAGATCGTGACCTGAACCGAAGTTGGATGCTCAACTGACTGAGCCACCCAAGCGCCCCAACAATAAATGCTTTTAAGACATAAATCAGGGTGCGCCTGGGTGGCTCAGTCGGTTAAGCGTCCGACTTTGGCTCAGGTCATGATCTCACACTTGGTGAGTTCAAGCCCCACGTCGGGCTCTGTGCTGACAGCTCAGAGCTTGGAGCCTGCTTCGGATTCTGTGTCTCCCTCCCTCTCCGCCCCTCCCCTGCTCCCACTTTGTCTTCCTCTCCCTCTCAAAAATAAATAGACATGAACAAAAAGACACAAATCAAGTCATATCGCTCTTTTGCTCAAAATCCTCTGGCATCCCCCCATCATACCTAGACAAAAATCCAAAGTCTTTACTATAGTCTCCAAGGTCCTATGAATTTGGCTCCCGGCCCACTTCCTCTCTTCCCACTCTCCCTGCAAGCCCACTCTCCCATTACTCAAGGGGATTCTCATCACCTCTCTCTCCTCAGAGCCCGTCCCTGCCTCCAGTTGTGCAGGAGGGTAGACAAGGCACAGGTCGGGCACCAGGTAGGCCTGGCTTTGATCCTGGGTCTGCCGCTTACTGCCTCTGTCACCAGCAGTAATTCCCTTCACTTGTCTGGACTTCCAGCTCCTCATCTGTGAAACTGGGTCAGTTACACCTACTTGGCAGGGTCGCCGTGGGGATTTAGTGAGATGTGAGGAGAGAGGTGGTAGGAGACCGTTGTCTCCCAGCCTCTCGCACGAATGCAGGTTTCGTGAGCAGAGACACTACCTTTATTCTGAACTGTCTTTCCCAGGATGTTTGTATAGTCAACAACCTTGGACAACAGAGATAGCGGCTCCCTCTAGAGCAAAGGGCGGACATACTTACTGCCCGTTATGAAATCCCTGGATGGCCCAAGCTCAGGGTTCCTCTACTGTGACACAACTCGCCCTGTGTGTAGGCATCCATATGAGTCCACCTGCATTGTGCTGGTGAGACCTGAGGGTAAGGGGAAGTGACAAGTATTCTCGTGTTCATAACGCGTGCTGTGCGGTAATGAAGTCCTTTATGTCTCTGGCCCAGAAGTCTCAGGTCTTCTGCCAGTATCCCTGAAATTGTGTCACCTTGTTTATTTGAAAGTAGGGTGAAATGAGAGACCCTATGGCATACAGGTGTGCTGTTTCGAAGGGACACATGCACCCCCGTGTTTATAGCAGCACGATCGACAACAGCCAAAGTATGGAAAGAGCCCAAATGTCCACCGATGGATGAATGGATAAAGATGTGGTATATCTATACAAGGGAGTATTACTTGGCAATCAAAGAGAATGAAATCTTGCCATTTGCAACTACGTGGATGGAACTGGAGGGTATTATGCTAAGTGAAATTAGTCAGACAAAGACAAAAATCATATGACTTCACTCATATGAGGACTTTAAGAGACAAAACAGATGAACATCAGGGAAGGGAAACAAAAATAATATGAAAACAGGGAGGGGGACAAAACAGAAGAGACTCATAAATATGGAGAACAGAGGATTGCTGGAGGGGTTGTGGGAGGCGGGGATGGGCTAAATGGGTCACGGGCACTAAGGAATCTACTCCTGAAATCAGTTGTTGCCCTATATGCTAACTAATTTGGATGTAAATTTTTTAAAAATATAAAATTTTAAAAAATAAATAAATATCATACATTGCACACACACACAAAAAAATAATAAGAGACCCTTTCACAGTTCTGGACTGTTCTGGCACTGAGGATGAGGTGCTGACGGAAGCACAGTTTTCTGTAAGAGGAAGTATGAGGACCTCAAGGGCTGATGAACATATGTTGAGGGGAAGGCCAAGGGAATCAGCAGCGCACAGGTTGACCAAATCGTACAATCAACCCGTCAATAAACGGCCTGCGACTTCCTTTCCTGTTCATGAGAACGAGTGAGGGAGGTCGTTGCAGGTGGAGTACCTGAAGGTAGGGTCAAAGCCAGCTGCCAGACGCTGCCCAGGTTGTTGCTAACTCTCCTCTGGGTGGGACTGGGGGATGCAGGGGTAATTGCCCACAGCCCGGCAGTCAGCCTCGGGTCTGCCCCGTTGTAACAACCAGCCCTAAGACTCATTTGGGGCATACGGAAGTTTCCAGTCCCTTTCAGACGGCACATACACAGTGAACAGTGAAGGGAGGGAAATTTACTACCACCATGGACCAAAGTCAGATGAACCATGAGAATTTTGTTGGCTCACTTGGGAGATGAGGAGAAGGACATGGGATGCTTGTTAAGGAAGGACAGTAACAGCTGGACCATCTTAACAGCACAGTCCTTCCTACAGTCTATCATGCAAATCTTGTTTTGTTTTTTTTTTTTTACATTTTTTTAATGTTTTATTTATTTTTGAGAGACAGAGAGAGACAGAGCACAAGTCGGGGAGGGGAAGAGAGAGAAGGAGACACAGAATCCGAAGCAGGCTCCGGGCTGTCAGCACAGAGCCCGACGCGGGGCTCGAACCCACAAACTGTGAGATTATGACCTGAGCCGAAGTCGGACGCTCAACCGACTGAGCCACCCAGGTGCCCCTATCATGCGAATCTTATACCCATGCCAAGATGATGATGAAAGGTCTCAGCTTTGCTTAGTTTTTTGTTTTTGTTTTTGTTTCTGTTTTTGTTTTTTTTGCCAATGAGTCCTAGCTGCTATATCGAAGCTTTAGCCCACTCAGGGAGATTCTCTTGAGACAGACAAGCTCCCTTAGAAAACCATAGATGAGGCATGGATTGTTCTTTGGGTTCTTGTTGTCTTAATATGGGTTCACAGTGCTGCTAAAGGTGGCCAAAAAAAATCTGGATAAATTTTTGTGATCAGCTCCACTGCCCTAGAAAATGCTCCTCGCCCTTACATTAAAACCAGGAAAAAAACAAGATGTTATTATCACAACGAGACAGAAAGAGCCTCGACCAAGGTAGTTTCCTTTAAAAGTCACAGACGTGTAGGGGCGCCTGGGTGGCGCAGTCGGTTAAGCGTCCGACTTCAGCCAGGTCACGATCTCGCGGTCCGTGAGTTCGAGCCCCGCGTCAGGCTCTGGGCTGATGGCTCGGAGCCTGGAGCCTGCTTCCGATTCTGCGTCTCCCTCTCTCTCTGCCCCTCCCCCGTTCATGCTCTGTCTCTCTCTGTCCCAAAAATAAATAAAAAAAAAAAAAACGTTGAAAAAAAAAAATAAAAGTCACAGACGTGCAAGTCAAGCCCAAGTACTGACAGACATCTATAGAATATTCCACCCAACAATAGCAGAATGCATATTCTTCTCAAGTATGTATGGAACGTTCTCCAGAAGAGACCATGTGGTAAACCATAAAACAAGTCTCAGTAAATTCAAAAGGGTTGAAATCATACAGAGTAAGTTCTCAGACCACAATGTAATGAAGTTTTCAATAACAGAAGGAAATTTAGGAAATTCACAAATACGTAGAAATTAAACAGCAGACTCTAAAATGACCAATGAGTCATAGAAGAAATCACATGGAAAAAATAACATGAGAAATTAGAAACTACTTTAAGATTTATGAAAACAAAAACACGACATACCAAAACTTACGAGATACAGTCAAAGCACTGCTTAGAAGGAAATTTATAGTTCTAAAATCTTATTTTTTTAAATTTTTAAATGCTTATTTATTTTTGAGAGAGAGAGAAAGAGAGAGGATGCAGGCAGGGGAGGGGCAGAGAGAGAGGGAGACACAGAATCTGAAGCAGGCTCCAGGCTCTGAGCTGTCAGCACAGAGCCTGATGCGGGGCTCGAACTCAGGAGCCGTGAGATCATGACCTGAACCAAAGTCAGACGCTTAACCCACTGAGCCACCCAGGCACCCCTAAAACCTTCAATTTAAAAAGAAAAAAAAAAGATCTAAAATCAATAGCTTAAACTTCCACATTAAGAAAATAGAAAAAGAGGGTGGCTCAGTCGGTTAAGCGTCCGACTTGAGCTCAGGTCATGATCTCACGGCTCCTGAGTTCGAGCCCCGCGTCAGGCTCTGTGCTGACAGCTCTGGGCCTGGAGCCTGCTTCGCATTCTGTGTCTCCCTCTCTCTGTTCCTCCCCAACTTGCGTTTTCCTCTCTCTCTCTCTCTCTCAAATATAAATAAACATTAAAAAAAATTTTTTTAAAGAAAATAGAGAAAGAAGAATAAGCTAAACCCAAAGCAAGCAAAAGAAAAGCTACAGTAAAGATTAGAGAAAAATCAACTAACCTACATATTAGTTCATTGAAAAGATCAACAAAATTGACAAACCTTTTGCTGGACTGACCAGCTCAGGCCCAGGTTGGCCAAAGGGTATGAACCTGGCAGCTGCAGCCAGAAAGCAATGTGGCTGTGGTTGCTAGGTCAGGGAGTCCCCACACGTGAGGTCAATGCCAGTGATAGTAACCCTGCCGGCCAATAGGGGGCTTCGCATGGCAATGCTTTCGGCTAACTGTGGAAACAAACCACGGCTGCTCAATACAGATCGCTCACGTAGCTGCCCACGCCATGGGCCATTCTCTAACGAGACTGGCAAGAATCAAGCTGTTGATCGGTCCTGCATCACCCAGGTTGTCTCCCTTTCTTCCTGGGTCTTTCATCATACGCAACACGTCCACCACCATAGAGTGGGCACAAAGGAGAAGATTCTAGGCTTCTGGTACAGAGGCCACCACTCCCTGCCAAACTTGTGACTCCTGCCGAACGTTCATCTGTGTGTCCTACGACTAGGGAGGCCACAGCGTAGGTAGTGTTGCCCCTGTTCTCTCGGGGGGAATTGACTACATAGAACCTTTCACTCCCTCTTGGGGCTATCGGCGGTGCCTTTTTCAGGGTACGGTGGTGCTGTGCCAGTCCAGCCAGGCAGCTTTGGCCACATCATTGTGGTTCTTGAGACTCATCTGTGCATTTTACTTTCTGGATGATTTGTAGCGTAGGAACAGTGCAACTGGTATCCCCAAAGCCACGCAACAAGGGGCTGATGGTCTAGGGATTTGGTGGCCCTTTCATGCCATCATCCGCAGGCAGGTGGCACTGTTGAGTGTTGAAGTAGTTTCCTCAAAACTAAACTCAAAAAACATGCAACTCTTGATCTTGGGGTGGGGAGTTCAAGCCCCACGTTGGGGGTAGAGTTTACTTAAAGAAATAATAAACTCAAAAATATTTCTGGCCCTCCCCCCGGTCCACACAACTCAGTACAGCAGTTCAGTCACTGAATGTGGTTGTCCCCAGGATGGGACCATCTCCTCTTGGCTATGTCCTTTGTAATGATCAGGATGAGAGGGGTGGGGTTTAGATAGACCAGTTTTAAAAAGTCACTGGGGCACCTGGCTGGCTCAGTTGGTACAGCAGGCGACTCTTGATCTCAGGGTTGTGAGTTCAAGCCCCATGTTTGGTGTAAAATCTCTAGAAAACAAAAAAATACATGATTCTGTTTCCCCTAACACTAGCCCCAGCCTGGTTGCTGCATTTCCTCGGTGGCAGCTCAAAGGGGACCTACGAGATTTACACTGAATTGTGGTTCAACCACCTAGGTTCTCTTGTTGGACAGATGTGGTCCTGGATCGTGAAAACAACTGGAGTGTTCTCTCTTTGAGTCCTCAGAAGTGGCCCAAATGTAGACTGGGGGACCTAATGAGTCCCTGTAAGTTTTATAAAAATGTCCCTGTCAGGGGCACCCGGGTGGCTCAGTTAAGCATCCGACTTCGGCTCAGGTCACGATCTCATGGTCTGTTGAGTTCGAGCCCCATGTCGGACTCTGTGCTGACAGCTCAGAGGTTGGAGCCTGCTTCAGATTCTGTGCCTCCCTCTCTCTCTCTCCTCCCCTGCTCATGCTCTCTCACTTCTCAAAAATGAAAACGTTAAAAAAAATTTTTTTTAAATGTCCTTGTCCTTCTTGCACCAGACCCTTCCAGATGAAAGATGTCAGTAGGGAATGATTGGAAAAAGGTGACGTTCTGGCTACTGGAACAGAACAGATTGATTTTGTAACAATGGAAGTGAAACAACCGCCTGGGCAGCTCGGAGGGAGCACTTCAGACACAGGAGCCATGAGGGAGAGAGAGACATTAGTGATCTTTGTCTTTCCAAGGCACCTGGAGCCTCCCTTACTAAGGAAAACATCCTGGTCCAATGCACGCAAACTGTCACGAGTGCCTTAAACTTAACTGCCTGCTGGGTCTGTTATCGTCCACTCGACAGCTCTGACCTTGCTTTGATTGCCATTCCGCTTAAGCTGAGAGACCGGGAGCAGCAGAGGGTGGCCTCGGCTCCTCTGCTTCCCACATAGAACACCTGCCAACACCAGCACCTCCAGGTGTCTTCCTCATCCCCAAGCCTGTAGCCGTCATCACTCAGACATTCCCTGGGGTAGATGAATGCCATCTGGCTGGTGGCAAGGGCAACCCAGAGAGGTTGGGCCCTCAATCAGTCCCTCCGAAAACAAAGACTAGACTCCATTATTTGACTTGGACTGGGCACTCTAAGGCGACTAGCGTGCGGAGAAGCCACATTGGAGGCGCCGTCAGTTGTGCCCCCAACCGAGGCAGGTCCCACTTGGCGGGGGGGGGGGGGGGGTTAGGTTTCTTCCCAGAAGCACCATGTGGATCCTTGAGACTGCACGACTTGTGTGGAAGTTAAATGTTAACTTGCCTCTTTCTTGAAAACAGGATGACTTCAAATTTATCCAACATTCTGGGGCGCCTGGGTGGCTCAATCGGTTAAGTGTCCGACTTCGGCTCAGGTCATGATCTCGCGGTCCATGAGTTCGAGCCCCGCATCGGGCTCTGTGCTGACAGCTCAGAGCCTGGAGCTGGCTTCGGATTCTGTGTCTCCCTCTTTCTCTCTCCTCCCCCGCTCATGCTCTGTGTCTCACTTTCTCAAAAATAAAAACGTTAAAAAAAATTTTTTTTTTTAATTTATCCGACTTTAGTTGAAGTGATCAGTGGCACCACCTTGGCCTAGAAATCTTTTAGGAGAGTTTTAATTCACTACCTCGTGTTGCTATGGATGATAGAATTTCCCTGGACTTCTTCCTTGCCAGCCGGGGCAGAGTCCATGCAATCGTAATATATTCTGCTATACCTACCTGGGTTAACACTTCTGGTCAAGCGGAAAGGTTGATACCTAGAAGCAAGCAACCACCCCCACCCCGCCTTTTTTTTTTTTTTTAAAGTAGGTTTCACACCCAGCACAGAGTCCCATGTGGGGCTTGAACTCAAGACCCTGAGATCAAGACCTGAACTGGGGGACGCTTGGGTAGCTCATTCAGTTAAGCATCCAACTTCAGCTCAGATCATGATCTCACGGTTCATGAGTTCGAGCCCCACATCGGGCTCTGTGCTGATGGCTCGGAGCCTGGAGCCTGCTTCAGATTCTGTGTCTCCCTCTCTCTCTGCCCCTCCCCACTCACACTCTGTCTCTCTCTTTCAAAAATAATTAAACATTAAAAAAAAAAAAAAAGACCTGAACTGAGATCAAGAGTTGGGTGCTTAACTGGTCACCCTGCAACCTCGCTCTTTAAGGGAGATCTGATGCTTAATGAATTTGTTGAACTAGGACCCTGAGGGGCATGGTTGAGGTTGAGGTCAGTACTATAAATTGACCTCATTCTGCTGCTTCAATTCCTGTTGAGAGAAGCCTTACATAATGCTGTGTGTGACAAATTGAACAGATTTGGTCCCAGACTCTGTTGATCAGATTTACTGATGATGTGGTACCCTCATGGGAAAATCTGCCAAAATCAAAGTTCAGAAATGAGGATTGGTTATTATTGCAAAATAGTTCTCCGGGAGTCTCTTAAGTTTCTTCACATTTTGCAAGAGAGGGACTATCTCCCTTGTCCTGGACTCCTCTCAAAGATGTTGGTACAGTGAGCAGCCATGGAAGAGAAGATGGAAACAATGTCTCCTCCAGAGCAAAGGGCAGACATGCTTGCTGGCCATTAGAAAAGATGTGGGTTCATGGGCGACTGGGTGGCTCAGTTGGTTGGGCGACCAACTTCGGCTCAGGTTATGATCTCACAGTTCATGAGTTTGAGCCCCGCGTCGGGCTCTGTGCTGACAGTTCAGAGCCTGGAGCCTACTTTGGATTCTGTGTCTCCCCTCTCTCTACCCCTCCCCTGCTCACACTCTGTGTCTGTCTGTCTCTCAGTAATAAATAAACGTTAAAAAAATTTTTTTAAACAAAAGATGTGGGTTCATAAAGATGTGTATGTACACACACACACACACACACACACACACACACACACATACTGGAATACTACTTGGCAATGAAAAAGAATGAAATCTTGCCATTTGCAACAACGTGGATGGAACTGGAGGGTATTGTGCTAAGTGAGGTAAGCCAGTCAGAGAAAGATACCATATGTTTTCACTCATATGTGGAATTTGAGAAACTTAACAGAAGACCATGGGGGAAGGGAAGGGAAAAAAAGTTACAAACAGAGAGGGAGGCAAACTATAAGAGACTCTTAAGTACACCAACTAATCTTTGATAAAGCAGGAAAGAATATTCAATAGAATAAAGACAGTCTCTTCAGCAAGTGGTGCTGGGAAAACTGGACAGTGACATCCAGAAAAATGAACCTGGACCACTTTCTTACTGGACAGTGACATCCAGAAAAATGAACCTGGACCACTTTCTTACTGGACAGTGACATCCAGAAAAATGAACCTGGACCACTTTCTTACTGGACAGTGACATCCAGAAAAATGAACCTGGACCACTTTCTTACACCATGCACAAAAATAAACCTAAAATGGATGAAAGACCTAAATGTAAGACAGGAAGCCATCAAAATCCTAGAGGAGAAAGCAGGCAAAAACCTCTTTGACCTCAGCTGCAGCAACTTCTTACTCAACATGTCTCTGGAGGCAAGGGAAACAAAAGCAAAAATGAACTATGGGGACCTCATCAAAACAAAAAGCTTCTGCCAGAGAAGGAAACAATCAGCAAAACTAAAAGGCAACCGACGGAATGGGAGAAGGTATTTGCAAATGACATATCAGATAAAGGGTTAGTATCCAAAATCTACAAAGAACTTATCGAACTCAACACCCAAAAAACAAATAATCCAGTGAAGAAATGGGCAAAAGACATGAATAAACACTTCTCTAAAGAAGACCTCCAGATGGCCAACTGACACATGAAAAATGATCAGTATCACTCATCAGGGAAAGACAAATCAAAACCACAATGAGATACCACCTCGCACCTGTCAGAATGGCTCACATTAACAACTCAGCCAACAACAGATGTTGGCGAGGATGCGGAGAAAGAGGATCTCTTTTGCATTGTTGGTGGGAATACAAGCTGGTGCAGCCACTCTGGAAAAAAGTTATGGAGGTTCCTCAAAAAATCAAAACTAGAACTACTCTACGACCCAGCAATTACACCACTAGGTATTTATCCAAGGGATACAGGTGTGCTGTTTCAAAGGGCCACATGCACCCCAATGTTTATAGCAGTGCTATAACATTGGAAAGAGCCTAAATGTCCATCAACAGATGAATAGATAAAGAAGATGTGGTCTACACACACACACACACACACACACACACTAAAGTATTACTTGGCAATCAAAAAGAATGAAATCTTGCCATTTGCAACAACGTGGATGGAACTGGAGGGTATTATGCTAAGAAAAATCAGTCAGTCAGAGAAAGACAAATATCATATGACTTCACTCATATGAGGAATTTAAAATACAAAACAGATGAACATAAGGGAAAGGAAGCAAAAATAATATAAAAGCAGGGAGGGGACGAACCATGAGAGACTCTTAAATATGGAGAACAAACAGAGGTTGCTGGAGGGGTTCTGGGAGGGGGGATGGGCTAAATGGGTCAGGGGTATTAAGGAATCTACTCCTGAAATCATTGTTGTACTGTATGCTAACAAACTTGGATGTAAATAAATTAAATAAATAAATAAATAAATAAATAAATAAATAGATAGATAAATAAATAAATAGATAAATAGATAAATAAATAAATAGAAAAGAGAGACTCTTAGGTACAGAGAACAAACTGAGGGATGATGGGGGTGGAGGCAGGGAAAATGGGTGATGGGCACTGAGGGGGGCACTTGTCGGGATGAGCACTGTGTGTTGTATGTAAGTGATCAATCACAGGAATCTACTCCCGATGCCAAGAGTACACTGTATATGCTATAAATTAGCTAACTTGACAAAAAATATATATATATTAAAAAAAAGAAAAGATTTGGGTTCTCTAAATTTAGAGTCCTCTCCCTAGTGCAACCCACTGTGTGTAGACATCTATCTGGCCCATTGATGCCACCTCCGTGGGACTTAGGGACAAGGGGACTAATGTCAATAGGCTCATGATCACACTGTTTACTGTGCCCTGAGTAATGAAGTCCTTTGTCTCTGACCCAAGAATCTCATGTCTTCTGCCGGCATGCACAAGACAATGGTGGGCTCACTTCTTACTCTGCAAGTAGGGGGCAGTCTCAGCCCCTTGCCAGTCTTTGACAGGGGTACAAAGAAGATCCTAGAAAAGCTGGTGGTAAAACTTATTCATAGTAGTCATGGAAAGCAGACCAGTTGTCTGGGAAGCAGTGGGCTTGGACTCTTTCAGACTATTCCCTCACCAATGAATCTATCACACCCTCATGTAAGCCAGCCCAACATCTGTCCCTACCTGTGGCACTGCTGACATGGCAGTAGTTAGGCCCATTCCTCAGGGGTAGCAAACACCATGGTGGCAGATATACTCGCACAACTCAGTAACAGCCACCCTTGACTGCCTCATTTGGAGGTCAGGTTCACATGGTACCAAGTGGTCTATGATGTATAGCTGTGATTCTGAAAAATATAATTTATGTTATTGTATCTTCACACTAACAGGCACCCGAAAGGTATCAGCTTTTCTTCTTGTTTTTTTTTTTTATTTTTTTATTTTTTTTAACGTTTTATTTATTTTTGAGACAGGGAGAGACAGAACATGAACAGGGGAGGGTCAGAGAGAGGGAGACACAGAATCTGAAGTAGGCTCCAGGCTCTGAGCCGTCAGCCCAGAGCCCGACGCGGGGCTCGAACTCACGGACCACGAGATCATGACCTGAGCCGAAGTCGGCCGCTTAACCGACTGAGCCACCCAGGCGCCCCTTCTTCTTGTTTTTAACTGTAATGTTAATTGACCTGACATTTCTGTGGAACAGGAAAGGGCTTGATGATACAGTGACAAAAATACTACTCAACTTGCGGTATATGTTTTCTTTGGGGTGGGCACTGTGCTAAGGGCTTTTCACGACCTATCTCGCTTAATGCTCAGGACGACACCGTGAATTAGGTCTTATCTCATCTCTAATTCACAGATGAGGAAACTGAGGCTTGGACAGGTTAAGAGATTTCTCCATGAGCACTCTGCCCGGATGTGACAGGGCTGGGACTCCATCCAGGCAGTGTACCTCTAGAGCCTGACTCTCAGTGGGGTTTTCCTGTGTTTGATAGGTGGAGAGGGGTAGCAGGGCCGAAGATGCTGTCTGATTGATCAAGCATGAAGAAAGCGTCATTTCATTTTCCAATCCCATCCCTTTGTCACAGTATGTGGCACATGGGAGGGACTCAGTGAAAGCCACTCTCGCCAAAGTGTCTTGGGAGAGAGATGCTTCGGGGCAGAATCGTCCTCTCCAGGCCTCTGAAACTTTCCACCCTCACCTTCAGAACTGATGCGTAGCCCCCCACTCCCCTACCCCCCAGAGTCATGTCTTCAGAGCCTAGAAGCTTCCTAAAGACATTCAGAACTCTGAAGGTGGCACAGAGCCCCTCTTCTAGTGGTTGTACCCCACCTCCTCACAAGCAGCCCATCACGGTGCCCAGACCCAGATCACAATGACAGGAGTTAACATATACTGAGTACTTACCACGTGGCCAGCACCCACTAAGGGGTTCCTAAATGCCAGCTCATTTGCATCCCTGTTTAACAGTGAGGCAATTAAGACAGAGAAGTTGAAGAGTTTTCCCAATTCCCATAGTTGGTACAGGATGCAGCCAGGAAAATCTAAGGCCAGAAAACCACCGCTGTGCTCTACTGACTCCTGAAATATAACTTCCTTATGCAGGCTGCCTCTCTCCTGTCCCGCCAATTCCCCCAATGAGGCATTGGGAGCCCTGGGTTTGAGTCCTGGCTCTGCTGTTGACCGGCGGTGTAAACTTGGCCAAGTCCCTTGCCTTCTCTGGGCCTCAAGAACTCCCTCCACACGGAGCCGTCCCTAAATTTAAGCAGGTCTGAACATTTCCTGGGCCTGGGTCCCCTGCCTCATGTTTGTCCCGTCCCAGTGGAGCTCGTCATTGCCCTCAGGGCCCCACGCACCTATCTTTAGGACATTTGTGGGACCCTTCTCACTCCTCCCTCCCAAGAGTACTTGTGTATGTTTCGGATCAGGCAGCCTTGAGTCCCATTCCCACACTTGACTCACCTGATGACCTGAGTCTGTTTCATCTTTCAAAGCCTCAGTACCCCCTTCCCGGGGTCACTAGGAGGATGTAACAATGTAAAGGTATAAAGTGCGTGGTAAATGATGGGTGTTCTTGTGGCTCACTCCACCTAGCCAGTCAACAAACTTCAGCACCTTCTGTGTGCCAGGCCCTGTGCTAGGATCTGGAGACAAAGGTGTGCCTTCCTGGGATGGCTGGGAGACAGAAAATAATGAAGTAAACACACCTATAGGGGCGCCTGGGTGGCTCAGTCGGTTAAGCGTCCGACTTCGGCTCAGGTCATGATCTCACGGTCGGGCATCACCACGTTGGGCTCCGTGCTGATGAGCCTGGAGCTTGCTTCAGATTCTATGTCTCCCTCTCTCTCTGTCCCTCCCGCACTCGCGTTCTCTCTCTCTCTCTCTCTCTCTCTCTCTCTCTCTCTCTCTCTCTGTCAAAAATAAATAAACATTAAGAAAAAACTTAAAAAAAAAAAAAGAAGTAAACACACCTATAAAGAAGAATGTTCCAAGGGTGACTGGGTGGCTCAGTGGGTTGAGCGTCCGACTCTTGATTTTAGCTCAGGTCATGATCTCACCGAGTCGGGCTCTGAGCTGCTATTGCAGAGCCTGCTTGGGATTCTCTGTCCCTCTCTCTCTGCCCCTACCCTGCTCATGCTTGTGCGCGCTCTCTCTCAAAATAAATACACATGAAAAGAAGAAGAAGGAGGAAGAGGAGGAGGAGGAGGAGGAGAGGGGGGAGGAGGAGGAGGAGGAGGGGGAGAAGAATGTTTCAGGCTGTGATGCATACCAGCAGGAAACAAATAGGTGATGGGACCCAGAGGGCCAGAGGTGGCTGTTTTAGAGAAAGACGTAAAGAAATGCTTCCTAGAGGCAAGAACCCTAGACAAAAAGGATTGACCCCACCCTCATTCCCTGCAGAGTCAAGAACTCAGCACCTCTGAGGCACAGAGGACCTTGGGGACCAGCAAGCAAAGGGAAGCCACTGGAGGCTTTTTAAGCAGGGGAGTAGCATGGTTGGAATCAGGTTTGTTGGTTTTTGTTTTTTTTTTTTTAAGTTTATTTATTTATTTATTTATTTTGAGAGAGAGAGAGAGAGAGAGAAAGCACACACGCACGTGTGAGCAGGAGGGAGAGAGAATCACAAGCACGCTCCGTGCTGAGAGCACAGAGCCCAACGCAGGGCATCGGACTCTTGATTTCGGCTGGGGTCATGATCTCACAGTTTGCAGGTTCGAGCCCCATGTAGGGCTCTGCACTGATGGTGCAGAAACTGCTTGGGATTCTCTCTCTGCCCTTTCTCTCTGTCCCTACTCGGCTCGCACTCTCTCTCTCTCTCTCTCTCAATAAACAAAGTTACAACAACAACAAAAAAGGCAGCTCTGGCACCAGGTAGAAGACGGACGAGGGCAGAAGTGGCAGTGGGGAGACCCGTTGGGCAGCAGAAACGATCTGGAATGACCGAAAAGGTCATGGTCTCCTTGGACTTACAGGAGAACTCTATCCAGGAGGCATGGAAGCATGCTGGTAGATCCTAGGGAGATGGGGTGCTGGGTATAGTGACGCAGGAGACGAGGCTAGACAGGGGCAGGCCCCAAGAGCTGGACTGTCAAAGTCTACCCTGCTGGTCCGCTCTGCCTCTTTGTCCTCCTTGCTCCATGACCAACCTCATGTGCTGAAACCTCCCAGGGGCCCCTGCCCACAGGCTGCTTTTGGGGCTCAGCCCCTGGGAGGCCCAGCAGGACAAGAGGAGACGAGAGTAATATTGCCTCAGCCCAGTCCCCTCTCTGGTGCCCAGGGTCTCTGCTGCAGGCCCCAGCTCCAGCTCCTGTGGTTCCAGGCTTAGGTTAGTGGGGTAGTTGGTCCCCCCCCCCCACCCCCCAGTTCCTTCAGCGGCCAGGGCTTCCCTCTGTTGCCCCTGGTGGTCTCCTTGCCCTCTGTAAGCGGTCCCTCCCATCCAGCCCCCTCAATCACCCACATGCAGGTGTCCTCTGTTCCCTGCCGGCTCCCCACTGAGCTTAAGGAGTTTGGTGATGACGACAGATAACACTTACTAAGCACTCAGAATGTGCCCGGTACTGGACGGAGTGCTTGCTTTCGCTGTCTTAAGCCACTGAGTCTCCTCAGCAGCCCCTGAAGAAGGGCTGTCACCACCCCCTCCTGCTTTTGGCAGCGGGGGACACTGCTGGCCACACACTCCTCCCAAACACTCCTCTCAATCTTTCCTCCGTGCTCCCTCCTGCTGCTCTTTGTGAGTCACTTCCGACTCTGCCTCCTCTCCCTGACCTGCGAGTGGGGACCTCCCTGGTTGACCAAGGGCCCGCTTCTCTCCCAGGCTGAGCCCATCCTTTCCCATGGCCATCGATGCCCCTGTATGCTACGGACCCCAAGTCTGTGTCTTCGGGCCAGACGTTCTGTCTGAGTTCTAGACCGCTGGGTTGAGATGTCTCTATCTGGATGACACAAGCATGTCAGACTCAGCAAGGCCCCAAACAGAACCCCAGGCTCTTCCCAGCATCTCCCTCTCCGCCACCTTCCTTACCCACCCTCGGGCTCAGGCCAGACTCCCTGAGCCATTCGTGCCACCTGCCTGTCGGGTACCGGCCACTCACCCAGTGTCTAGATTCCAGCTCCCAAATACATCTCCACTGTGCCCAGGATGTAGCATCTCTTCTGGGGTGATGGCAGCAACACCCCCTCTTGCCCTGATACAGTCCCACTGAAATGAAAAAAAACAAATTCCTCTGGGTGGCCTCCCACATCCATATCCTCTCCCACGTTGCACCCTGTTGTTTTGCTTGCCTTCTTTTAGTTCCTAGAAGAACTGAATCTCTCTCCCCTCCCATCCCCCAGCCCCGCATGCCCTCTGTCCATCCCCCTCCCATCCCCCAGCCCTGCATGCCCTCTGTCCATCCCTGCGCCCTCAATCCCTCAGGCCTCCTGCAGGCTTCCCTCCCGCTTGGCTGGCTTCACACGTACCCCCATGAATTCCTGTTCCTCCTCCAGCTTTCGGCTTAGAAGTCCCTTTGTCAGAGGGGCTTCCTGGACCTCCAGGTCCCACCACAGCAGCGGCAGGCCTCCATTGTAGCCACAGTCACCTGTGAATTGACTTGTCGCATGTCAGTCTCCTCTACAGAGGCTCCAGGTGAGGCAGGGATGGGTCCTATACCTTAGCAAGAGCTTGGTACCTGGTGGATTCTCAGTTGGTTGAATGAACAGAGCGCCATTTCGCAGGTGAGAAAACTGGGGCTTGGAGAGATTAAGACTCCAACCCTGGTCTGTTTGTGCTGTGTTCCAAGGGGAGCCACAGCCTGTTCTCAACAGAGGAGGGTCAGGTTCAAATGAGTAGGAGGAAAAAATGACTACGGACCCGCTCAGCCCTGAACCTGGCAGGTGGTAAGCGCTCACTATTATTCCCTGCCTCAGTGTGTGATCTGAGACCCGAGGGAGGGTGGGGCTGTCTCTCGTATCCACTTTGGGACTCCAGCAGTAGGGATCCCTTGAGGACACGGCCTCATCCCGTCCCTGCAACACCAGGCTGTATGAACAGGTCAGAGCCCACTGGGCACTTCAGGCAGGGGCTCCACTTAAGGGTTTCCCTCAGTCCCTCCAAAGCTATCCAAATAAATCCACCCTCACAGTAAAAACCATGAGTTCCTTGGACAGGTGTTCCTAAAGGCAAGTCCCTGAACGCCCTCCCCCGGTCAGACTGCCACCCCCAGGGCCCAACAGGAGAGGGTTGGGTGCTGCTCTGACCTGGCAGTGAGCTGCTCAGGATACCCTGGTCACACCCACCCCCTGCTGAGTTCTGTGAGTCAGACACTGAATCCTGGGGTCTCCTGGCCAGGCCCTGTGGGCACAGTTGAGGCCCCAGGACACAGCAGGCCTCCAGGGCTTCCTTTCCAGACCAGTGGACAGGCCTGGCTCCTCTGAAGCTTTACCAAACCCAAGGCCCCTCCCCAGCCCCTGCCAACCCCTGCCCTGGGGCCCTGCTGTGCCCCTCCCCAGCCCCCTGGGCCCTCAAGCAGCACCCCCCTCCTCCCGGCTGTTAGCCTGGGAAGGGGGCCAGGCCCTGAGCTCAGACCTTGGCGATTCCAGAGTGTCTGAGGCCCAGAGCCAGCCCCGCCAGCTCGGCCAGACAAGGCGAAGGGGGTGGGGGCAGGGTGGGCACCAGGAAGCCATTCGGGGGCGGGGGGGGGGGGGGGGGTTGGCAGGGAAGCCGGGCCTCCAGCTTCGTTCTTTCGGCCCCTCTTCCGGCTCTCGGAGCCCCTGGCCCAAGGGTGCCCTCTCCTGGAGCCCCCTCCTCGGAGGCGAGTGGAGCGGCACTAATGAGAAGTGACTCTGGGGTGGTGAGCCCCCCACGTGCGCAAGGGAGGCTGGGAAAGGGCTGAGAGGCCTGGGTTCCAGCCCCACCTGGCCGCCCCGGCGGCCGCGTGACCCGGCCGGGCCCCGAATTCCTCCCCCAGCCTCGGTTTCCCGCTCTGACGCGGCCTCGCCGCCCCGCCCGGAGGAATCCGGCGGCCCGGCCGGCGGCCCAGGTGAGGGCCCTCTGGCAGGCGCCCAGCGCGGCGGCGGCGGCGGCGGCGGCGGGTTCCGGCGGGGCGGGCATCTGGGGTGGCGACCGCCCCCCACCCACCCCGGCCTCCGCCCGCCCGCACGCCCTTGCTCCTCCGGGCGGCAGCGGCGACGCTTGAAACTGAAAAAAAAAAAAAAAAACTGTCTCCCTGGCCCGGGGCCAGCGTCCCAGCCCCCTTCGCCGCCGCCGCCGCGCCGCAGCCAGGGAAAACAACTGCTCACTTCTCCCTGCGTCCGCCCCGCGCGCTCCCTGCTTCCCGGCGGCCGCGGGAGCCCAGCCCGGCCGGGGGAGGCGCGGAGCGGGCCGGCCGCCCGGCCTTCCTCTCCCCTCGCTCCTCCTCTCCGCCTCAACCCGCTCGGCCTCCGCGCGGCCGCCTCACTTCGGGGCCTTCGCAGGCCCCCGGCCCCGGCTCGTGGCTGGGCTCCTTCCCGGGGCTCTGGAAGTTTCTGGGCTCCCCGCGGTCCAGCCTCCATCTCTTGGCCTCGCACCGGGCCCCCGGCCGCGCCTGCCGTCCCCTCCCCGCGCGCTTCCTCCGTTCCTCTCCCTCGCTGCCCTCTCTCCCCCCTCTCCCGGGGCTCCCGGCTTGCTACCCCACCCCCCTCACCCCCCCCCCGGGGGGCGCCGCGACCATAGCCCCGGCCCGGGCGCGCCCCCCGGGTCCTGCGGCCCCGGATGCCCGGGCCCCGCGGGGCTGCTGGCGGCCTGGCCCCTGAGATGCGCGGGGCGGGGGCGGCGGGGCTGCTGGCGCTGCTGCTGCTGCTGCTGCTGGGCCCGGGCGGCGGGGCCGAGGGGGGGCCGGCGGGCGAGCGGGGCGCCGGCGGGGGCGGGGCGCTGGCCCGGGAGCGCTTCAAGGTGGTCTTTGCGCCGGTGATCTGCAAGCGGACCTGCCTCAAGGGCCAGTGTCGGGACAGTTGTCAGCAGGGCTCCAACATGACGCTCATCGGAGAGAACGGCCACAGCACCGATACGCTCACGGGCTCCGGCTTCCGCGTGGGTGAGGGCCCGGGGGCCCGGGTGGGGGACGCGGGAAGGCAGACAGCAGGACAAATGCGGGATACCTGGTGGGGTAGGGTCTGTGACACTGGGGGCGCAGGGTGCGGAGTGCAGAGCTCTGGGGGCCTGGGGTCGGGGGGGTGGGGGGACACGAGGGGCTTGGGAGGCTGGAGTCCTACCGCCACAGCTGGAGGGCCGCGTGGACCGGGACTTCACAGCTTTGGGCCAGGGTTGAGGCCTAAGGTGTGCAGTCATGCTGGGGTCCTGCATGATACAGGCCGCTCGGAAGGTGCTGGGTTCTGAGAGGGAGTCAGGGTCATTACACAGGGGCTTTTGAGGGATGTGAGCTGGGGCCCAGGAGGTCTCAGAGAAGGGACAAATTCTCCCCTAAGAAACAGAGTTGCTGGAAGAAACAGGAGAAATCTTTTCAAAACGTCTAAAGTAGGCCCTGCCAGGGGTAGACACCTGCATGCTCTGGGGGGAGGAGCCAAGGTCAGGGCTGGGGGTGAAGAAGTTAGATGTTGGCAAGGTCTTGGAGGGGAGGGGTGCTGAGGCCTAACAGGCGGAGCGCAGGCCTGGAGGTGGGGGCTGTTTGGGGTCCTCAGTCCATCTTCTCCCTGGCACCCCATCTATGCCTCCCCCATAAGATCTCAGGAGCTCTGCTTCAGAGTCTCCCCTCCCCAACAATCCCTCATGACTCCCCAGTTCCACTCGGAGCCTACCCCTTCCTCAGCATCTCTCTTCAAAGGGCAAGGCCTGGGGCTCAGCTCTCCTCCCCGCAAGGCCCTGTGGGCCAGGCTGGGGGAGGTGTCCCAGCAGTAATTACCCTCCTGGACAGGGTAATTAGGCCGGGCCCAGGATGGCACCAGCGAAACGGCCCCTCTTACACATTCCTGTACTCAACATACCGACTCACAGACCCAAGGAACTCCACTGATGTGGCTCAGAGTCTCATGAGATGTGCGTGTGTGCGTGTGCATGCATGGGCTTTGCAGTGACACTCTGTGATTAATTACATGTTCCTTTGTGTTGTCCTGGGTGTATGTCTCCAGTCACTATGGGAGTGTTTCTGTGAGCTTGTGTTGGTGCCAAAATGAATGCGTGTGATGCGTGTGTGTGTGTATGTGTGTGTGTGTGTGACAGAGAGAGACAGACAGACAGAGGAGATGACCGTGCATGTGAGTGTATATGGGCCCAGCCTCCCAGACCCCCTGGCCATCCTGCCCAGGCTGCTGTCTCCATCTGTGCTGCCCACATCCCCCAGGCTCAGAGCCCAGGCCACAGTGGGCGGGTGTCATTGAGAGGTCACCCTCACCGCTATGGGTGACTCACTGGGAGGCAGGAAGGAGAGGATCCTGCCTCCCCCAGCCCAGGACACACCCCTTCTGCCCTGAGAGTCCTGGAAGGATGGGCTGGGCCAGGATGCTCTTAGCCAGGCCCTGACGGCCATGGATGTGGGTTGGCCCTCTGAGGCCCTGCAGGTGTCCAGAAGAGCATCACCCCCAGCTTTCCATCCTGGGAAGTGAGGGCAGCCATGGGGCAGGCAGGAGAGGGGCTCGGTCTGGTGTGTGAGCTCAGGGCCCCAAGGCTGGATGTGAGATGTGAGTGTGTGTGTGACAGAAAGACATAGGTCCCAGCCTGCCACTCAGTCCTTCAGTCATTCCCCCTGAACCTCCTCTGGGACCCAGAGCTGAGGCAGACCCAGCCCTACCCTCCAAAACACTCTTCGTGTTGTGAGAGACAGACATAAATATAACCAAGTTAAGTGCCAGGCAGAGCAGGACAGAGGGTGAGAACTCAGGAGAGAGAACAGAGGTGTGGCGGGGATACATGGAAAAGCTCCCAGGAGGAGAAACTGAGGCTGGAAGGATAATATTTGAATATGTAGAGGTGGAGGGACAGGGCCCTGAGGGAGGGTGGCATAAATAAAGCCATGGAGGCAGGAGATGTGACCCATTTGTAGGAGGAGGGAGAGGAGTCCTGAGGCATGGGGTCCACGTGGAAAGAGCAGAGGGGGATGGACGTAAAGAAGGTTCATTCTGGGCCATGGAGAGCCTTAAATGTTTGTGCAAGGAAGCGAGGAGTGAGCAGGGATGTGATACGCCAGGGCTTTGCCTGAGGCTCGTTTCTCTGGGGGTGCTGGGCTGTGGACACGCAGGAGAGAGAAAGAGGCAGGAAGCCGGGGAGGAGGATGGGTGGCAAGACACAAGGCACCAGAGGGGCAGAGGGCATGGCGGGGAGGGACATGGGTTCATGAGACTGTAGAGAGGCCGGAACTGGGTGGAGTGGAGCAGGAGAGATGCGGCCTCTGAGGCTCAGTAGAACGACCTTGGCTGGCAGGGATTCCCCAGCGGTAGTCCAGAGGGAGGGGTGGGGGCAGGACGCTGATTTCAGACAGTGTCCCCTGGGTGGAGGTGCCCAAGAGAGGTCCCAGAGAGGTAGCAGCTAGAGATGTGGGCCCTGGCATGGCAAGGCAAAGGGAGGGAGGGAGAGGGCGAACCTGGAGAGGGCTGAGGTCTGAATGGGGAGAATTTAGAAAAGGAGGAAGTGCCACATAGAGATCACATTCCCAGGAACGTTTGGAGGGAAATCCAGAGGAGAGAAAATCTGCTCCATCACCACGATCGTCCTCATCATTTGCAACTACTTATTAAACACTCAGCGTGCAGGGCACTGAGTGTTTGTACAGGCGTGACCTCATTTCAGAGACACAACAAACATCGCTACAGACGAGGACACTGAGGCATGGGGCTCAGGGCCACACAGCTGGCACGTGGCCTCCTAGCTAGGATTTAAGTACAGGACTTAAGACTCCAGAAGCCAACGTGGGTAGTAGGATGTTGGAAGACCTATAGGGCAGTTTCTACGTGTTCCGAAAGCCAGCTTCTCAAGGACAGGGCCAGTGGGTGGCAAGGAAGTAGGGAGGAGGGGAAAGAGGCAGGCTGTGGGTGAGGGAGCAGGCCTGGGGGCTGGGAGGGCCGGTGGGCCCGGTTCCTGATCCACCTCCCCTCCCCAGTGGTGTGCCCTCTGCCCTGCATGAACGGCGGCCAGTGTTCCTCCCGAAACCAGTGCCTGTGTCCCCCGGACTTCACCGGTCGCTTCTGCCAGGTGCCCGCTGGAGGAGCTGGCGGGGTCACCGGCGGCGCAGGCCCCGGGCTTGGCCGGGCCGGGGCCCTGTCCACAGGCGCGCTTCCGCCCCTGGCTCCAGAAAGCGAGTCTGTAGCCAGCAAGCATGCCATCTACGCGGTCCAGGTGATCGCTGATCCGCCCGGGCCCGGGGAGGGGCCCCCTGCCCAGCATGCAGCCTTCCTGGTGCCCCTCGGGCCAGGACAGATCTCAGCGGAAGGTACCGGACCACGGGCAGACCCGGGGTGGCCGAAGTGGGCGGACACTAGGGTGGCGGGACCGGAATGAGCGACCGCACCGGCAACCGGTGGTGCGGGGCAGCCCTGAAGCCACCGTGCCCCGCCCCCCCAGTGCAGGCCCCGCCCCCCGTGGTGAACGTGCGCGTGCACCATCCTCCCGATGCCTCGGTCCAAGTTCACCGCATCGAGGGGCCGAACGCCGAGGGCCCAGCCCCCTCGCAGCACCTGCTGCCGCACCCCAAGCCCCAGCACCCCCGGCCACCCACCCAGAAGCCCTTGGGCCGCTGCTTCCAGGACACACTGCCCAAGCAGCCTGTGAGTGAATCCACAGTCCAGCTGGACCGGACCTTCGGTCTCCCAGGGTTGTCCTGTCCCAACTAAACGGGGATTGCACAAAACGGGGGCCCACGGGCCGAGAAGGGAGGAAAAGGGCCTGGGGAGGGAGGCTGGGTGGGGCTGGGCGCCCTGTGACCCCAGTCCCAACTTCCCCTAGTGCGGCAGCAACCCCCTCCCCGGCCTCACCAAGCAGGAAGACTGCTGTGGGAGCATCGGCACCGCGTGGGGCCAGAGCAAGTGTCATAAGTGCCCCCAGCTGCAGTGTGAGTGCCTGGGCTCCGGGATCCCCGTCACTGCAGGGTGGACCTCGGCATACCTCTTCCTCCCCTGCAGGAGAGGACCCAGCCGGTGCCGCCCGAGCCTCTCCCTGCCCACCAGATTCCTCTCACCCATCCCACTCTGCTCCTCCCCATGGCCCTCCTTTCCCCCCTCCCCTGCAGGACCCCCAGTGTCCTCCCCTGCCACCGTCTCCTCTCTCTGCAGACACAGGGGTGCAGAAACCAGGACCTGTACGTGGGGAGGTGGGCGCTGACTGCCCTCAGGGCTACAAGAGACTCAACAGCACCCATTGCCAGGGTACGGCCAGCCAGGAGATTCTGTGGGCTGGAGGGGCAAGCCAGTTGTCACTGGGGGAGGCCCCCAGGTGACTGAGGGAGCAGGCGGGGCTGGGGCAGGACCCTGAGGTGTTCGGAGTAGCTTGCTGTCACCCTATGGCCCCAGACTAGAGGGATCACATTCCTGCTTACCACAGACATCAACGAGTGCGCGATGCCCGGCATGTGTCGCCATGGTGACTGCCTCAACAACCCCGGCTCCTATCGCTGCGTCTGCCCACCTGGCCATAGCTTGGGCCCCTCCCGAACGCAGTGCATTGGTGAGAATGGGGGGGCTCAGGTCCCTGGGAAGTCACAGGCATGGACCTCCAAGCAGCAAGCGGCAAGGATCAGAGAGGTCACAGAGGTCACCGTGTGGTCAAGGGTTGATTGCAGGAGGATCGAGGCCCCGAGCCGATAGGATCAGGGATAAGTGGGGTCAGGAGTCACTTGAGATCTGGTCAGAGGTCACATGGGGTCAGGGACTATATAGAGTGAGGGTTGTAGGAGATCATGGTCTTGGTGGGTAGGAGGGATAAAGCCCTACATACAGCAACTAGAATCAGGGGTCAGTGTGGCCAGCGGTCACAGAGATTTCAGGGGTCACATGAGGTCAGAGAAACACGGGTTCGGGGATCACGTGAGTTCGGGGTCACCTGAGGTCAGAGGCCACAGGAGGATCAAGGGTTGCCTGGGCCAGAGAGGCAAGGCCTGGAGCAGCTTGGAAGAGGGACATGGGCGGCGATCAGGCCCAGGTGACCATGCCTGCCACTGGCCCCCGCAGCGGACAAGCCAGAGGAGAAGAGCCTGTGCTTCCGCCTGGTGAGCCCCGAGCACCAGTGCCAGCACCCGCTGACCACGCGCCTCACCCGCCAGCTCTGCTGCTGCAGCGTGGGCAAGGCCTGGGGCGCGAGGTGCCAGCGCTGCCCGGCTGATGGCACTGGTGAGCCTGGGGCATGTGGGGCGAAGGGGCCGTCTCTGTGCCCGTCCAGGAAACACTCACTTCTCTGCCCCTCCCTCTGGCCACAGCTGCCTTCAAGGAGATCTGTCCAGCTGGGAAGGGGTACCACATCCTCACTTCCCACCAGACCCTCACCATTCAAGGCGAAAGTGATTTTTCCCTTTTCCTGCACCCTGACGGGCCACCCAAGCCCCAGCAGCATCCTGAGAGCCCCAGCCGGGCACCGCCACCTGAGGACGCGGAGGAAGAACGAGGTCTGGCCTGAGCCTTTCTGTTCCCTGACAGATGATGAATGCCTTAAGACTCGATCCCCTGGCTCCCCGTCCACAGATGTGACCTCAGAGTCTAACCCCTAGCTCCTCATCCTTGACCTCATCACTGACCCCCAGAATCGGCCCTCTCGTCCCGAACCAAGGTTGTCACCCCAGGATTTAACCCCCTGATGGACAGGATCTGACCACCCATTGCCCTCCGGATCTATTCCTCTGACCCTGGAACCCCTTTGATTTCCAAACCAGGGCACTGATCCAGTCCGAATGCTGTCCCTAGATCTGACCTTCTGTCTCCTGACCCAAGGATTTGGCCCTAGCTGTAACCTCCTGAGTCTTGCTCGATAACCCAAGGACCTTGACCAACCATCGCTCCCCATACCCGTTCCCCTGACCCGTGATGCAAACGCCCCCTGACTCCAGGATCTAACTCTTGACACCTGACCCAGAGACATGACTGCTGAACTCTTAGAGACCCTAACCACAAATACCAACTGCCAGTCCCAGTCTTAACTCTCTTCCCAGCCCTGCGCTAATGGCCCCATCTTCTTCCCTTTTAGGGGTGAGCACGGACTCAGTGAGTATGAGAGCCCAGGTGGGAGGAGCGGGGAAGCCAAGGAGACAGAGGGCTCATGCTGCTGTCACTCACAGCCAGTGATGGAGGAACAGTCGGCACAGCAGAGCCACCTGACCGCCACCACATCTCCTGCCAGGCCCTACCCTGGTGAGCTGGCGGTGCTGGAGGAACCAGTCCTCAAGGACTGTCACTGGGGGGTGGTTGACAGCTTAGCCACCCGGGGATAGTGAAGATGGGTGTGAAGTCCCAGCCACTGGCCTGCCTGGAGAGGGGCGGCTCTCCCATCCTCCACACCCCCTGACGGCAAACACTGTCACCTACAGAGTTGATCTCCAGGCCCTCGCCTCCCACCGTGCGTTGGTTCCTGCCAGACCTGCCCCCTTCCCGCAGTGCAGTGGAGATTGCTCCTACCCAGGTCACAGGTAAGACCTGCCCACGTAGGCTATGTCCTGGAGAGGCCAGGTCCCTGGCTTAATTTCAGTCCTCCCTTACCGCCCCCTCCCCCCATCATTCCTGAGCACTAACCCTCCACCCAGGCTTCCTGTGTGCCTGGCCCTGGGCTGGGCTCCGGGGAAGCCTTGGTGTGCAACCTTGAAGGATCCGGGTATTGTGGTGGTCAGCCCAGTCTGACGGTACTTATTCATTCATTCAACAAATACTTACTGAGTACCTGTTATGTGCCAGACACGGTTTAGGTGCTGGGGATACAGTAGTAAGCAAAAGACAAAAATTCCCTGTTCTTGCACAGTAAACAGAAAACAGATCAGTAACTAAAAATCCAGGATGTCTCATAAATGCCATGAAAAAGTAAATCAGAGAAGAAGTCTGGGGATTATGATAATATGTAGGGTGGCAATGAGAGAAGGCTAGCAGGGCTTTAAAGAGTGTTGGAAATTAAGGAGAAGAAGTGGGGAAGAAATGGGTGTGCAGGTTGGGAAAACGGGACACTCCAAGTGAAGTTTAGGCAAAGGCACGGAGACATGGAAACCCTGGTGGAGGAGGGAAAACCACACAGCCCCGTGTTTCTGAACCAAGGGAGGGCCGACGCGTGGAGCCTTGTTCAGAGGCTTGGGTTTGATCCCAAAGGCTGTGGGAAGTGTCTGTAGGGTTTGGGGCATCATGATAATTGCTAGCTATGGCTGAGCAATTGCCTTGTGCCAGGCACCGACCGGAGAGTTTTACGTACTAAACATCACTTAACTTTCTCATACTCTGAAAGTGAACACTGGTAGCTTCATCTTCCAGATGAGAAAACAGACGCTCAGGTTCAGTATCTTGCCCACAGATCACACATCTGAGCCAGGTTCAAGCCCAAGTCTGTGTGGACTCCAAAGCTACAAGGAGCCACCGGCCCCATTGAAATCTAGGAGGCTAGATGGGCTGGGGGAGGGGGGAGTTGATGGCTCAGGCAGAAGGTGGCTGCCCAGGAGGCCTGTACAGGCTAGGACAATGCAGTGACAGCCCTGGGGGTTGTGGGAATGTGGGGGAAGAGGCATCTGGGGAGGCTTCTCAGAGGAGAGGGTGTTAGGTGTAGGGAGAGATACTCTAGGCAAAAAGAGCAGCTCACCAGGTGTGTTTGGGTGGGGCAGGGTTCAGGGTCAAGGCCTGGGCTGCAGGTGGGGGGGAAGGGAGAGGGGGAGTGAGGGAGTTCAGTGAGACTGTTGACAAAGAAAGTGAAGGGGGTTTCTGGATCTGACTGCCTACATATCCACAAAGGGGCAAGCCAGATTCCCAGGAAGGAGCTCCTGCCTGCCTTGGGAAGGGGAGGAAATCAACCATTCTGGAATGGGGGACCCGGGTCCCTAAGGCAAGGGTGTTGGGGTCACTGGGCTAGAGGATATGGGAGTAACAAATGCTGCGAGATTTTAAATATTGAGGTGACTGGAGGGGAGGGTCTTAGAGCCCCTTGGGTAGGGGCATTGGGATGACTGAGGCCCTCAGGGGATGTGATCGGGTTTGGGGTGACGGGGAGACAGAATATAGTGAGTAGAAATAGAAATATCAGGGATCCTGGAGTTGAGGAGAGGGATGTCAGGGACCCGGGGTTGCTCTCTGGGGTCGTGATGCTGGGGTGATCTGGGATAGAGGTATAGGAAATCCTAGGATTGGCGTATGAGTGTACAGGGGCCTGAGGTCATGGTGTGACCAGGCTCAGGTATCTGGGTTATTAAGAATGGGGTATGGAGGTCCGCCCGGGGAACGTGGCAGAAAGTGAGTGCTCCCTGCTCAGCCCCATGCTCCCCCCCCCCCCCCCCCCCCCCCCCCCCCGCCAGAGACAGACGAGTGCCGACTGAACCAGAACATCTGTGGCCACGGCGAGTGCGTCCCGGGCCCCTCGGACTACTCCTGCCATTGCAATCCGGGCTACCGGTCGCACCCGCAGCACCGCTACTGCGTGGGTGAGCGCGGGCGGCCGGGCGGGCGGCCCGGGGGCGGCCTCGGGTCCCCATATCCCTCTGACGTCTCGCCGCCCGCGCGTCCTCCCCAGACGTGAACGAGTGCGAGGCGGAGCCGTGCGGCGCCGGGAGGGGCATCTGCATGAACACGGGCGGCTCCTACAACTGCCACTGCAACCGCGGCTACCGCCTGCACGTGGGCGCCGGGGGGCGCTCGTGCGTGGGTGAGCGCGGCCCGGCCGGGGCGGCGCGGAGGCTGGGGGGATGGGGGGGCCCTCGTCCCGACCGCCGCGTAACCGCCTCTGCCGCCCCTGGCGTCCCCCTCGCGCCCTCTTCCTCCCGCGCAGACCTGAACGAGTGCGCCAAGCCCCACCTGTGCGGCGACGGCGGCTTCTGCCTCAACTTCCCCGGTCACTACAAGTGCAACTGTTACCCCGGCTACCGGCTCAAAGCCTCACGACCGCCCGTGTGCGAAGGTGGGGGAAGACCCCATCCGGGCCGACAGGGGGTCCTCCGCTGTCCCTCGGCCTGGCGTGGGGGCAGGGGGCCTGGGCTCCAGCTCTGGGCCCCTCAGAGGTTGGGGTGCGGGAGCCCTGAGGTCCCAGTGGGCCCCGTTGATCCGTGACGGAGGGAGGTCCTGCCAAGGATACTGAGGGCCTGGTCGGTCACGATGTCCCCAAATGGGTCTGCCTCCTTCTCGCCTCACCCACGCAGACATCGACGAGTGCCGAGACCCTAGCTCCTGTCCGGATGGCAAATGCGAGAACAAACCCGGGAGCTTCAAGTGCATTGCCTGTCAGCCCGGCTACCGCAGCCAGGGGGGCGGGGCCTGCCGCGGTGAGGGCGGGGCCTAGATGCCGGACGGGCGGGTTCGAAGGCAAATGGGCGGGGCCCATCCGGGAGGGGTCCCCCGCGACCGGGCAGTTTCGGGGTCCGGTTAGGGCAGGGGCAGGGCTTATGTTCGTGAGAGTCGCCTCGCAGGCGGCGCCCCCCATACTGGGCGGGGGAGACCCCCCACCCCGACACAGTGCCAGGCCCAGTGGGGTGGCGACCGAGGTGAGTCTTCTCTGCCGCAGACGTGAACGAGTGCGCCGAGGGCAGCCCCTGCTCACCGGGCTGGTGCGAGAACCTCCCAGGCTCCTTCCGCTGCACGTGCGCCCAGGGCTACGCGCCTGCGCCGGATGGCCGCAGTTGCCTGGGTGAGCCCCAGCCCTGCCAGTCAACGCCCCCCGCACCCACGCCGCGCGCAAACTGGGGACCGAGTCTGTCCCACAGTGGGCAGGAGATAGATAATGCACCCTCCAGTTCACGGATCTAGTCACTCATTTTCTCAGCGAACCTAGCCCATGGAAAGACCACCAGGATTTCTGTGTAGGAAGGGTCTTAGCAGGCAAGGCTCTAGCTGCTTTTGCGAAGCAGGTGCCTTAAATTTAAAGAAAAGGAAAACCTATAAAAGAATGGGGAGGGGCGTTAGTAGCCCCTCTGCACTGTTTCTTTCCCTTTTTTTAGAGAGAGGGGAGAGGGGCAGAGGGAGAAAGAGAGAGAGAGGATCTTAAGCAGACTGCACACTCAGTGTGGAGTCCATCCTACGGCCGGAAGATCATGACCTGAGCGGAAACCAAAAGTCAGTCGGTCGCTTAACCTAACCGACAGCCACCCAGGCGCCCTTGCACTAATGTTTCTCGTGCACCAAGAAGTCTGGGGAGTGCAAGGCCGTGGGCCTGGATGGAATTTGGGTGCAGGGCTGGGAGGAGGGGAGACCTGAACGGTCTTAAAGAACCAACCGAAATTAGCCAAGCAAAGGAAGTCAGCGCCAGCGGCCGCAGAGGTGAAAAGCAGCACTGCACGTGCAGGGAACTAGGGTAGAAGCAGGGAGTGGGGGCTGAGGCTGGCTGGTGAGGGGCAGGACCCCAGGCCCTGGGCCTCAGCCCCTGGAAGGCCCCTCTAAGCCCTGCCCAGGAGGTTAAGCTTCGTCCTGAGGGCGCTATAAGGCACCTGAAGCATTTTAAGGGGAAGGGGGACGAGATTCACCCTTTGCTTTAGAAAGTTTCCTGATGCTGGGTGTGGAGAGCAGCTGGAGGTCTTCTGATGGCTCAGGACACAGATAGTGGTGGATGTGATGAGAGAAGTTGCCTCGGGATGGTCATGAGATGATGTGATATTAGAGAAATATTAAAGCAGACTCCCCGGGGGCTTGTTAACTGTATGCCCAGGTGGGGGTGGGGGAGGGGAACAAGGAACCCTCCAGGTGTCTGGTTTGGGTGACTCTGCGGGTGGTGCTGTTCACTGGGATAGGGTCTCTAGACGTGGTGCATATTTGAGAAGGGAGACACCCAAGTTACATGCTGGACAAGTTGAGTGGGTGGTTTCTGCGGGCCTCTGGGCTGGAGATGACAGCAGAAGGTGGGCCATACAGGGTGGAAGCCTTGGGCCAAACACCCCCCCCCGCCCCCCAACACGCACACTCCTAGAACTGTGGACGTCGGGGGCCGTGGAGCCTTAGGGTGTGTCTGCTCAGCCAAGGGGGGTGGTCCAGTGAGGGGAGCCTCACAGAGCCTTGTGGGCAATACCACATCAGCGGAAGGCAGGGGTCTAGGAGTGGGAGATGGGGAGGAGGGCTGGAAGGAGGCCCAAGGAGCACCAGCTGAGAAACTGGGGGAGGAGAGGCTCCCAGGGCAGAGGAGGATAAAGCCAATGCAACAGAGAGGTTCTTGGAAAATAAGAACTAAGTGGTAAGATGAGAAAGCTCCCGGTGACCTTGTTAGGGTGGTTTCTGTGGCACGAGGGGGTTAGGAGGTGGCAGCTAGCAAGTGAGGAAGAGCGAGACCTGGGGCGGCCAGAATGGGGTGTAGGGTTGTAGGCTGAGGAGATGCCATGAAAATGGGCGAGGGGATGACAAGGGCAGCTGGGGGAGGGGCCATGGACAGGGAAAGGGACATCTCTTGCCCTAATGGGAGCCAGAGGGGAACGGCTATAATGATTTGCAGGAGGTTAAAAGAGATTCCTCTCAATTCTCTCACGTACAGTGAAGAGCCTGAGTCCAGTAGGGGACTTGTAATGATCAGTAGAGGTTTGGGACTGCCCAAGGGCATGGGAGCTGTCTAGGGGCTTTCCAAAACTCCAGGCTTGGGAGGTGGGGGAGGGTAGCCTCGGCCACACTGAGGATGGGGCGGGTCCAGAGGCCAGAGGGAGTGGCTGTGGCCCAGGGTGCACAGTCTGGCAGCTGCCTGCACCCCTCTCAGCACCCAGGATCTGGAGACCCAGAGGCAGGCATGGCCTGCCAGACCGGTGAGGAGGAAGGAGAGATGTTCGTGGGCCCCTGCGAAAGAAGGCGAGGTAGGGGACTTGAGAATAGCAGAGGCAGTGGGAAGGAAGCAGCATCTGAGATGTCCAAGGTGGGGCAGATCCCAGCTCCTGTCCTGAGAGTGAGTGGCTGCCACTGAGGTGAAGGTCACAGAAACTGCTCAAGGGTGTAAGGTCAGAGGCCGGGGCCAGCTGGCCACATGGATGCTGAACACTTCTAGGATGGGGAGCAAGATAGAGGGAGAGAGACTAGGAAGGTGAGTGCTGACAGCAGTAGAGAAGGTGAAGGCTGGCATGGGGTCAGGTGCACCCCAGAGGCGGAGCTTGGTTTGGAAGGGGGTTGGAGGTGTGGCCAAGAGCCAGCTTCTGGCAGAAATGACTGCAGAGAAGCATGCTCTCAGGGGAAAGCCAAGCTCCTTCACTGCACAAGGAGAAGAAACTATTGTGTGAGAAGGACAGAGAATAGAGGAGCTTATTCACATGGGAAGAAAGGGAGCCAATGCAGGTAGGGGAAGGGGAGAGCAGCTGGGGCAGTATGGGAAGAGGGGATGGGGAGGGTGCCCTTTTTGGAGAGGATGGATGAAGGTTGGTGAGGCTTGAGCTCTTTGGAATCGGACATGGCCCAGGGTCCCTGGCAGCACCTGGCCTGGTCACTAGGGCATGGTGTGCCACATGGAGGGCGGGTTAGGGTCCCGTGCTTCCCTTCAGCTCCCCTGGCCTCCACTCTGGTGCTCCACGCCATAGGCATGAGCGGGAAAAGGGTGGCAGACGCCCGAGACCATCCCCATGCTGGCCCTCTGACCCTGCCTTGTGCCCTGCAGATGTGGATGAGTGTGAGGCCGGGGATGTGTGTGACAATGGCATCTGCACCAACACGCCAGGCTCCTTCCAATGTCAGTGCCTCTCCGGCTACCATCTATCAAGAGACCGGAGCCGATGCGAGGGTGAGTGGGGCCTAGAGCTGGGGATTAACTTGTTCCTCCCTATCCTGGGACTTCTAAGCCCAGGCTCCAAGTTCAGAGCTACCTGTAAACAGGTCAGGCACTCCCATGTCCAGCCCGCATCCCTATCCAAGATTGGGCGTGGAGTGTAGACATGACCCACAGATTGAGTGTGGAGAGGGAGCCTCGGCAGCCTCAGGCTGAGTAGGGTCAGCTCATGAGAGTCTCCACCTCTTTGATCCCCTGCAGATATTGATGAGTGTGACTTCCCTGCCGCCTGCATTGGGGGTGACTGCATCAACACCAATGGCTCCTACCGATGTCTTTGTCCTCAGGGGCACCGGCTGGTAGGCGGCAGGAAGTGCCAAGGTATGGGGGTATTGGCTGAGAGTTCCTCAGGAGGAGTGGCAGGGAATGACAGTAATCTCCTAGACACCCTGTTGACCTGTCTTTCCATCCATCTGTCCATCCACCCGCTCACTCACCCTTCCACTCCACCCACAATAGCAACAGTAATAATGACGTAGTTGCATGGTGACCTTTCCATGCATTAGTGGACAGGAGTTTCCAGAGAACCTACTATTTGCCAGCTTCTATACTATGTACTAGGAATAGAGCAGTGATCCAGGATTCCCACTGGGGGAGGCTGACATGTAAGTTGATTCTTACTGTTCAGAGTGCTGGGAGCCAAAAGAGGTCTGGAGGGGTGATTAATTGCAACGGAGATGTGACAGTTGAATTGGAACTTAGAATACAGGATGATGAAAATGAAAGATACCAGGAGACCAAACTCAAAGGCCTTGAATGCCAAGCTGAGAGTGAGGGCTCCATTCTGTTGCCGGTAACAGCCACTGCAGGTTTTGGGAAGAATACAGTGAATGTGCACACATCTACCCACATGCACAGACAGGCAAGAGGGCACTCCCTATTGTGTGCACTTTGAGATCAAAGTGGAAGTTCGGGTTCTGAACTTGTGTGAGTCCCTGGAGGCACATCTCCCCCCCCCCCCCCCCCGCAAGAAGCGACTGGTTTCCTTGGAGCTACTCTTCCTGCTCCCCTCACTCCCCACAGACATAGATGAATGCAGCCAGGACCCCGGCCTGTGCCTTCCCCACGGGGCCTGCGAGAACCTGCAGGGCTCCTATGTTTGCGTCTGTGACGAGGGCTTCACGCCCACCCAGGACCAGCACGGCTGTGAGGGTGAGTGTCCTCCAGGCTCCTCCTCAGACTAGACCACTCCCCTGAGCTGCAGCTGGGGTTCAGAGACTTTTCCTGGTCCCACTCTCTGGAATCTGGGGAACGGGAAGAAATCCCTTTTGCCCGAGAGTCCAGTGGACCTGGACCGCACCGGAGAGCCCTGAACCTCACATTGAGGATGGAGCTTGGCTCTGACGGGGCGGCTGAGGGGAGCGAGGGAGTGTGGGGCAGCCGGGGCATGAGGTCGGTGGGCAGCGTGGACAGCAAGACCGTCTGCAGGACCCTGAGCTGCCCTCCCCTCCCCTCAGAGGTGGAGCAGCCCCACCACAAGAAGGAGTGCTACCTTAACTTCGATGACACCGTGTTCTGCGACAGTGTACTGGCCACCAATGTCACCCAGCAGGAGTGCTGCTGCTCGCTGGGGGCTGGCTGGGGAGACCACTGCGAGATCTATCCCTGCCCAGTGTACAGCTCAGGTCAGGAGCCGGGCAGGCCTCTCCCCTTCCCAGAGTCTCAGTTTCTTCATTTGGAAACGGACGGGGAGAAATGGCCCCTCCCTGGATAGGTCGGAGAGCTCCGACAGAAGCACGCACGCGCTCAACCCCGCCTCCTTTCTTCCCCACGGCCGCTCTCTCCCCGCAGCTGAGTTCCACAGTCTCTGCCCAGACGGGAAGGGCTACACCCAAGACAACAACATTGTCAACTACGGCATCCCGGCCCACCGTGGTAAGCCCCGACACGGCTCCGCCCACCGGACACGCCCCGCCCCGCCCCCCGAGGTCGGTAGTGCTAACTGGGGTAGGCCCCGCCCACACCGTCATCGTCCGCCCCGCCCCTACCACGCCCTCGCCAGCCTCCGGAAAAGCCTCTCCCACTGAGTTTGCTCCGCCCCCGCGGTAAGCCCCGCCCACACTTCCCTGGCTGCGGGCCTGAGCGGCCCGGGAGGTAGAGGCCGCAGGGCGCCCACGGCTTGTCACTCCGCAGACATCGACGAGTGCATACTGTTCGGGGCAGAGATCTGCAAGGAGGGCAAGTGCGTGAATACGCAGCCCGGCTACGAGTGCTATTGCAAGCAAGGCTTCTACTACGACGGGAACCTACTGGAGTGCGTGGGTGAGCGCAGATGGTCCCAGTGGCCGTGGGCCAGCAGCCGGGAGACACGCACAACCACCCGACTTCGGGCTGGTTCCCTCCACTCGTGCTTTTCCTCCCCGCAGACGTGGACGAGTGCTTGGACGAGTCCAACTGCCGGAACGGAGTGTGTGAGAACACGCGCGGCGGCTACCGCTGTGCCTGCACGCCCCCCGCCGAGTACAGCCCGGCGCAGCGGCAGTGTCTGAGCCCGGAGGAGATGGGTGAGGCCCGGGCCTGCCGGGTGGGGAAACAGGAGGGGAGCGGGGACTGGGCCAAGCTGTGACCGCCACTCCCATCCATGCCCTCGCTACCCCCTAGACGTAGACGAGTGTCAGGACCCGGCAGCGTGCCGCCCTGGCCGCTGCGTCAACCTGCCGGGCTCCTACCGCTGCGAGTGCCGCCCGCCCTGGGTGCCCGGGCCCTCCGGCCGCGATTGCCAGCTCCCCGAGAGCCCAGCCGGTGAGGGCAAGAGTTGTCTTGGGCCAATTCCAGGGCCTGGGCTGCCGGGTGGAGCCCCGGGGTCGCGGCTCCCCGCGAGGCTTGGTTGGAGCGGGGACCTAGTGTCCCCGTTTCGGGCCCCCAGCTGAAGCCAGGTCTCCCCTGGCAGAGCGTGCCCCGGAGCGACGGGACGTGTGCTGGGCCCAGCGCGGAGAAGATGGCATGTGCGCGGGACCCCTGGCCGGGCCAGCCCTCACCTTCGACGACTGCTGCTGTCGTCAGGGCCGCGGCTGGGGAGCCCAGTGCCGCCCTTGCCCGCCACGCAGCGCTGGTGAGCCTCCCCAGAGGGGTTTGCGGAGTGCTGGGGCAGGAGCCAGGGTGCTGCTTTCGCGTGGCTGACCGCCCCCGCTCCTCCCAGGGTCCCAGTGCCCAACGTCACAGAGTGAGAGCAATTCCTTCTGGGACGCGAGCCCCCTGCTGCTAGGAAAGCCCCCTCGAGGTGAGTATAACGGGAGGGCACAGAGAGGGTGCGGGGGCGGGGGGTCCCCAACCATCTGCTGGCAGAGGTGAAGGTTGATGTCTGCATTTTCCCCACCGGCACAGAAGAGGACAGCTCGGAGGAGGACTCGGACGAGTGCCGCTGCGTGAGTGGCCGCTGCGTGCCGAGGCCCGGCGGCGCCGTGTGCGAGTGTCCGGGCGGCTTCCAGCTCGACGCCTCTCGTGCGCGTTGTGTCGGTGAGCGGGGCCCCGAGGGTGGGACCGGCCCCCAGCCCAAGACCAGAAGTTGGTGGAGGGGCCGGGGCCAAGGCTGGCAGCCCCGGGGGAGGCACGGGGCCACACGCTAAGGGGGCTGCGTGCTCTGGCGCCCTGGCGAAGCTCGCACCTGTCGCCCCCACCTGCAGACATCGATGAGTGCAGAGAACTGAACCAGCGTGGGCTGCTGTGCAAGAGTGAGCGCTGCGTGAACACAAGCGGCTCCTTCCGCTGCGTCTGCAAAGCTGGCTTCGCACGCAGCCGCCCACACGGGGCCTGTGTGCCCCAGCGCCGCCGCTAACGAGGCCCTCAGCCATCAGCGAGGGGTTCCCGCCTGACCCTCGGGGTGAACTCAGTCTCTCACCTGTGTTCCAACTCGGGGCTCGGACCCAGGAACTCTCCGGGGGTCTTAGACCCCTTCCTGCGCCCCGAGTTCTGAGGGCGCCCTTACAGGCGCCGCCCAGTTCGCAGGCGGAGTTTGGGACTCTCAGGCACTGAGGTCCTTCCTCCCAGAGGGCGTTTCCTGGAAACTGATAAATCAAATCATGCCTCTGCACTCTTGGCTTGTCCAAGCGAATTGATGTTCCCGTCTGTGGTGGGCGTGGACTTCGCAGGGCAGCGCCATACCCAAGCCTCCTGGGAGGGGCTACACTGAGCCCAGCACAGGGGTGTGAAATAGAATTTATTGTGGCTCTGATTATGTACACGTGAGATGTGCCTGGCCGGGCTGGCCGGGCTGGCATGGTTTGTACAATAAATACATCCGCGGGGCCTGCTCTCCGCGACTGCGAGCGCCCATATGGCAAGTTCAGTCCAGTTTCCGAGTTCCCAGCTTCATGGGGCCCTTGGCTGCCTTCTTTTCAGCGCGTTTGGCTTCCATCTCCCGCCGACGCTCCTCGCGCTTCTTCCGGGCCAGCTCGGCCTTCCCTTGCCCTGGGAGCAGGAGGAGGAGGAGGAGGAGGAGGAGGGGGAGGAGGAGGAGGGCAGAGGGCTTCAGGACCCCTGGGGCCTCAGCTTCCCAGCCTGCCCCTGCCCCCAGTCTGTCTGCCCGGACGAGAAGGGGAAGCACTCACGGCTCTCGGTCTCCAGACCCTCCCAGTTGTCATCGCCCCATGAATCAGGTCTCGGCTGAAAGGGAAGTGTGGTTGGAGTGGAGGTGGACTCCCGGCTGAGGTCCACCCCGGTCTGGAACCCTCATGGGAAAAGGTGCCAAGTACCTGAGCGCTGGTCTCCCGGCGTGACGACACAGCAGCAAAGGGATCACCTTTGTCACTGGGCTCCGAGCCACCCCAGTTATACTCGCTGGCCAGCCGTGTGCCCTCAGGCGGTGGCTCCGGGGGACTTGGCTCCTGCCAGCCCTGCTCCCACGAGCCCTCGGCTTCCCAGCTGCTCCAGTCTGACTCGGATTTTGGGTCCAGGTTGCTGGTCTGCAGAAGATGGGGAGGTAGTGCCCAATGGGGGGGGGGGGGTGCCCAATGGCTGGCCTCCCCCTCCCCCACAAGAACACCACTGTCCCACCCTGCTTACCTGCCCGGCACGGCTAGCTTGGCCCCCAGTACTCCAGTCCTCCTGCTGGGCCAACACCGATTCGGCCTCCTGCTGCAGTGTGGGAAGGAGAGCGCGACCATAGGCGCTCCAGCCCCCACCCAAAGGGCAAGGAAGCCTGCCTGCCCCTTCCCAGCCACAGGCTCCACCCTTTCTTCTTTGGCATTCCATCTCACTTGCTCCTCAAGCCTTGCTTCCCATCTATAGAGTGGACATGCCATCACTCCTCTGAGGCTGGGGAATGAGATCTAGATGTTCCACACCGTTCCCCACAGCCTCAGACCCGAGACTGTTGTCAGCAGATGGGGAAATCGGGCCCCAAGGTCTGCCCCCATTCCCATCAGGGTAGCCCCACTCCATCCTCAGCCCATCCCCCACAGGCCTGGGGGTGGCCTCTCCTTACTGACCCCTGGAGCTACTGGAGGACAGGGAGAAGAGAGTGAGGAAGACAAATGGGCTGCCCACCCCATTTGGGTGGCCCACCGCCACCATTTCCATCCCTGCTCCCAGGGGCCCCTGGGGCTTGGTGGGGGACAGCTGCCAACTCTTACCCACAAGGGCCACTCGTGACACCTACTCAGCAGGGATGCTGTGCAGACGAGGACAGGTGTGACCAGCCAAGCCCACCTGAGCTCCTTGAAGGCAGCCTTAACCTCTGACCTGAAGTTACCTGGGAGTCGCCTGGGGAGGCCCCCTCAGCCCCACTCACCTCCAGGCTGCCCCAGTCTTCATCATCCCATCTGTCGGCAACACTGCTGTCCTCCGCTGTGTCCGTGCCCTCCTCTTGCGTCTCCCAGTGGCCTGAGGTTGTGGATGTGGCAGGGACGACGGCGGGGGCCGGGGCAGGAAGTCCTGAGGAGCAGAGGCTCACCGAGGTCCCAGATACTGGGCCCCAGGAAGGTCTCAAAACAGGGCAGAGGTTTCTGGGGTCAGGGGGAAGGTGCAGAGAGCAGCTCGTGAAGGGACTAGACCCCGCCTGTCCCCTACGTCCCCACTGCCACCCCCGGAGAAGCCAGACAGTAATAGCTCCTAGGTGCCAGCACCCCCAAGCCCTCTCAGTCACTGATGCGGCCACTCTGGGGCACACTCACCCTCGGGCGTGGGTCTCTGGGGGACGTTGGTCTCAGCCGGGGCAGCTGCTGGGTGTGCACGGATCAGCTTGGACGTGAGCGAGGAGACCCCTGTGACAGCCCAGCCTGCCCAGCTGGCTGCGGCTCCTCCCATGCCAGGGCTGGAGGCGGCATGGACATCCTTCTCTGGGCAGTGTCAAAAGAGACAAGTATAGTCACCTCAGGCTTTCATGGGGAAGGTGACAGGAGTGCAGTAACGGACACAGAGCAACCTGTAGTGGCCCCCCTTCTCCAGGCCTGTGCTCCCCCATCTCTAAGATGGGAGGGGTGGGGAGCAGTGGTGTCGGGTCTGCTCTCCGAGGTCGTTCTAGCTTTCAGAGACTCCAGTGACATGGAAGGGGGCTCTGACAGGTTAACAGTCAAGGATGTGATGGAAGAAGAGGGCACACGACTGGAGGCCACTCACCCACTTCCGCTAGCTGGGTTGGGTCCTCTGACACAGACTCCAGTTTGGACAGGAAGCTTCGAATGGCCTTGAAGGCCTATGGGGTAGGAAGGGGCAAAGCTGGGGACTCCTGGGTTCCCATGAGTCCGCGGGGCCAGCTAGGGCCCAAATGCCCCCCTGGAGCCTCCGCTCCAGGGCCCGAGCCCAGCTGTGCCTCACCTGGTCTCGCACGGATTTCTCAGGATCCACGGTGAGGCCACAGAGCACAGGCAGGATCTTGTGGGCACAGTCATTCATGGAGTAGAGGTTGTGGGTGGCAGCAAAGCCCAGGACACCCGCCACCCGCGAAGGTGCAAATGGGTCTTTGGTGGCCCGGCTGAAGGCAGAGGTGAGGACCCTGTGTCGGGTCTGGGGTGGGGCAGGAGAGAGGGCTCCTGAGTTCAGGATCAGTACTGGGACCCAGAACTCCGAGATCTACTTCCCGGAGCAGAGGCCATCCACGGGCTCCCCCAGAATCTGAAAAATGTGAGCTAATCACTAACAAACGAGGCGAATTTTTCCTGAAAACTCGATCTGGGCTTCTCCTCCCAGATCACCCTGTTCATGCTGCCTCAGGACAACAGGGGCTGGAGCCGCTGCCCTGGGGCCGAGGCCTGGGCCGCCGTCACCATTCATTCATTCCTGTTAACTGGGCGCTGCAGACATCTGCGTTTACAGACCCTGGCTGAGGGAGTGCACACAGGCCAAGGGGGCCAAGCAAGCCCGCGTTCAGTTCCCAGATCCACCACCTACTGGCTGGGCGACCTGATACATGCCTCAATCTACCCTCACACCTCTGGGCTGGGAGCACCCAGGGCCTAGGCCTCTGGGAGGATGGCGGCCCCTGCACAAGGAGGCCTGGCCCTGGAGGACACCGTGGCCCCGGGGACAGTGAGAGAACCCCCAGGATCCACGCAGGGCACTCACACTGGCACTGAGGTAGGAGCCGATTTTGCCCAGGCAGACGGTGGTATTGCAGCGGATGGGGCCCTGCTCATCCTTGGCCTGCAGCCGCGCGAAGTGCTTCATCAACTCCACGTTCAGGTTGGCCTCGTTCAGCTTTGGCGCCAGGAGCAGCATGGACTGTGGGTGCAGGAGTGTGCAAACCGTGGGCCACGGCCGGCCAAAAGACCACATGCAGAAGTGGCTTCCGGGGAGGGTGTGTGGGCCAGCAGTGGCACTGGGTGCTGAGGGAGCCTCCCAAACCTACCCCCCAGCCTGGTCCTGGCCCCTACCCAGAATGCCGCGGAAGGGGACGCTTCTCTGTCCCCTTTACGGCAAAACCTCCGAAGTTGGTGCACACCCCCGTCTCCCGTCCTTCTCCCTCCGTCCTCTCTTGCACGCACTCTACTCACGCTTCTACAGAAACACCGCCCCCCACCCACTCTCTACCAACTGGCTCCAAGAGGTGACCGGGGACCTTTGTGTTGCTAAATCCAGCGGCCGATTCTCCGTCCAAACCAGCTGTGACCCCTCAGTAGCTCTGACACTCCTGAGTTCTCCTTGCTCCTTGAAACTGCCATCTCTGGTCCTCCAGGACCCTGCCCTCTCCTCACTCTCCTCTGACCTCATCAGCTGCTCCTTCTCGGTCTCCTGTGGCCGAGATCTTACGGTTCAGACCCCCACAGGTCCTCACCAGGCCTCTTCTCTTTTCACCTCACCCTAGGTGACCTTACCCCTTCCGTGGCTCTGAATGCCCTTGTTAGCTGCCAAAGCCCAGAGGAGCAGCTCCGGCCCAGACTTCTTCCCCGAACTTCACACGTATATAACCAGCGGCCGAACAGACATCTGTACCTGCCTAACTAGACCAACCTCCTCCCGCAAACCTGAGGCTCCCGGTTTCGCAGTAAATGGCGACTTAACCTTCCAGGTGCCCGGGCCAGAAACCTCGGAGCCACACTTGGCTCCGCAGCCACCCATCAGCACATACTGTCGGCCCCACCTTCAGAACGTGGGGCCCCCCTTCAGAACCCCCCCTTCTGTCCCCCCACTGCCACCTCTCAGATCTGAGCCGCCATTACCTCTCAGACTCCACCCCTCACAACCACGCCCCTTCAGCCATGCTAAACCTCTTACTGCTACTTCTACACGGGCCTCAGGACCTCTGCACACGTTCCTTCTGCAGGGAACCCGTTTCCTCCAGATCTCCACCTACCTTGATCCCAAGCCTCCTTTCCTTAAATGATACCTCCTTAGCAATTCTTCCCTGATCGCTGTTTTTGAAACTGCAAACCCTTCTCTTCACACTGTCACTTTCTAACGTAATGTACCTTTCCTAGTTCTGTGTACTGTCTGCCAAGCCCACTCCCTGTCATCTCAAAACGATGCCCCGTGAGACACAGTGCATCCCAGCATGGGGCACAGGGCCAGGCACGAGAGGTGCTCAGCCAGTGTCTGCTGAACGGAGGACTATAAGCCGATCCCAACCTGCTTCCCTCACCAGCTGCTGAGCCGCTCCCAGAGCCCGGGCCTACATGCAGGGTCGTGCCTGCTCCTCCCTTAACCTGCTCAGACCCATAGGCCAAAACCAAGGCCGCTGTGCTCTCAAGTGAGCCCTCTCTGAGCCTTCAAAAACCAGGGCACGCCCACCTTGACTGTCTGCTCCCGGATGGCAGGGTTGGTGTCCAGGAAACCGTGCACAACGTGGGGAAAGATCTGGGTGTTGACTGTTGGCTCATCGAGGTATTGGATAAACTGTTCCATCTGTGGCCCAGTGAGGGGGAGAACACAGTCAGCACCTCCAACCCTGATCACAGCCACCAGCTCATCTCGTGGCTTTGTTTCTCCACCTGGCAGGCACCGGCTAGCCAGGTGCATCTCCTGAGCCCCCTACCTCGCATCTGGCCTATCTCTGGCCTTCGGACCACGCAGAGTGATGAAGAGAGGCCAGGAGGGTGCTGGGAAGAACCAAGGACTGGCAGCTGGACGGCCTGGCCTCCGGTCCTGCATCACATCCCTTCTCAGAGCCTCTACTGTCTCTTCTATAAAAGGGGCGATAAACCCCAGCCAGAAAGTGACGTGAGGTAGGCTCACGTGTTTGGCAGCTGGGGAGGGAATGACACCTGGGAGCCTCTAGGTACTTGCTGGCTCATAAGAGGCCCCACCCTTGATCCCACGGATCCTGTCTGATGCTTCCAGCTGCCCAGGGATTGGCAGGAGAGACACGATCCCCACTCTATGAACAGCTAAAGTGATCAAGTCAAGAGACTGGGGGAGGCGGACAGTTGGGGCCCTGCAGTCCGGGCAGGCTGTGCCTTCCCAAAGGTGCCAATGAACCTTGTGATGGTCTCAACTTCCTGAGAGCCTAGCCTTACCAGTCCCTCATCTGTGCGTGTTTGGGGAAAGGTTTCTGGGGTGCCAGGGCAGGGGCTCGGGTCACCAGCCTGGGGCTGGAAGTGAGACAAAGGTCTCCCCAGCAGCCAAGGTGGGGTCTGGGTGAGGTGGAGGGGTATAGGGTCTGACCACAGCCCCTACCTGCTGTAGGAGGCGGATACGCATGGCCCGGTCAGTGGATGAGAACATCTTGACCACAACAGGGATGATCTTCTGCTGATACTCCTCAGCGTTGAGGAACTTGCCCACCTTTGGGAAAGAGCAGGAAGAGGGGGCTCGGCTACATGCACAGAAGCAGGGTGACTTTACTGGGCTCATTTACCTTCCTTGGACTCCCTGCTGATCTCCCAGGGTGGGAACGGGGTGATGGTGGAGGGCGTCAGGCACTTCTTCAGCAGCCCCTCTGCCCATACTCCATCTCAGGCAGCCCTGCCCTTAACTTTTCGAGTCCAGGCCCCTCTTGGGAGACTAATGAAAGCTCTGTGCCCCTCCCTATAATCAGGCACCAATGTACCACATGCACACTCATGCACACAGAATTCTGCCTATGATTTCTGGAGGCTCCCAGCCATAAGGATTTGCTTGCTGTCTTCCCTCTTGCCCCATGCCAAGCCCCTTCAGGAGAAAGTGTTCTCCCAGGGTGGGCAGAGTGGGGAAGAGCAGGTGCCCAGGCAAGGGTGGGCTGGGGTCTAAGGAAGTGGGGGGAGGATCCAGCCCCTAGAAGTCAAGAGAACTGAGTGCCAAGTGGTCAGGAGGGAAGAGGGAAAGTGGGGTGGTGAGCAGGTGGTCTCCCGGGCCTTGGAAACACGGTGCACACGTCAGACCAAGGGCACTGTGCTGGGGAAATGGAAGAAGGTCTGTGGGCTGTCAAGCAAAGGGTCTTTGGAAAAAGAATTTTAGAGGCCCAGGGTTTCGCCTCCTCAAGGACAAGAAGTCCACCCAGCCTCCCTGACAGCTGATCAAGTGGTCCTGTCATGTGTGTGGATCTGCCCTGACCAGACCGCCCCTCCCCCAGAGCCTTCTCCTTTGCCATTCAGACCCACCCGGCCAGTCCCTGGGCCCCACGGGCCTTGCTCACCTTGAACAGGGGTGTGAGGACAACGGCTCCTGCATTGCCAAACTCGAAGGCGGTCAGCAGCTGGGGCAGCACCTTGTGCCGGCAGAAATCCTCGGGGAAAGAGTCCAGGCTCTTGCTCAGCTCTTGGAAGAACTTTTGCTTCTCAGCCGGCTCTTTGATCTGGGGGGATCAAGGACAGGATACGGGGAGGAGATCAGCCTAGATCAGCCTCAGCTATGGGCCGGGACAGAGGGTCGCCCCCAGCCTGAAAGACAATTGAACTATACGGGCTCCGGAGCCCCACTGCCTGGGTTCAAATCCCAACTCCCTCATTTAGCAACCACGTGACCTTGGGCCAGTTCCTCCAGCTGTGAAGCGGGATAATAAGTATACTGAGTTGTTCTGCAGATTCAACCGGAAAATGCACGTGAAAGCTGCCAGCACAGTGCCTGGCGCACCGTGGGCGCCTAGTTAGTCAGTGATTGTCATTCTCGTCACTACCCCTGACCCGTTGCTGGGAAAGCAGCCACTTGGGCCATCAGACCTTTGTCAGCACCACCTCTACTCCTCACAAACAACAACCCAAGGTGTGAGTACCATTAACCCCAGCACACCAATGAGAAAACTAAGGCTCAGAGAGGGGAGGGGGCTTAGTCCATCCACGTGACCCTGGCCAGGGTGGTATTCGTGGCACGCTGTGCGGAAGGCAGGGATCAGGTATAGTTAACCCCGAGACCTGGTCCTCCCGCTGAGCCAGACAGGCCAGGCCGTCAGCTCAATGGTCCCCCTAATCTGCCTCTGAGGCCACAATCCCCGTAACTCACGTCTCCTGAGGACAGACTATGCCAGGCAGAGTTACACGCTAAAACCTTTACACAGGTTAAATGATGCCCCCACATCTCTATCGGATAGGTGCCAACATAATCCACATTTAATCCAACAAGGAAGCTAAGGCACAGAGAGGTCAAGGAATCTGTCAAAAGTCACGCAGCTAAGCAGCAGACAGGGAAGGGTTTGACTCCGTGGGCTGTCACCTACCCTGTGGTGCACCCTGTGAAGAGGTGCTGTCATTCCGTCATGTATATGCAAGGGGGTTGAGGCTCGAGGCCACCAGCCGAGAGTGACTGGCTAGGGATTATACCCTAGTTCTATATGCTTCCAAAGTTCCTGTGTTTTCTACTGTGCCCTCATTCCCCAAGCAGATGCCTGGCCCAGAAGAGCTGACCTCTGGCTGGGAATGAGGAGGACCGGGTTAGCACTTGAGTACCTCAGTCGAGCGTGGGAGGCAGACCTGGTGCTCTGACAGTCAGGTTCACGGGGCGCCAACGCCCAGAGAAGACCGAACCGCATTCAAGGTCGCATAGCTGGGCGCTCTCCACTGGCCAGCCCAGTGACAGGAAGAGGGGCCCCAAGGCCCTGCCCTCCCACATTCTCCTTGGGCTTGGCCAGAAACAGCCCATTTCCTATGGAGCACATTATAAGAAGGGTGGCCTGGCAGAGTCAGAGACGTGAGGACTCCAGGTGACAAAGTCCCTGCTGCCCCCACCTGCCGAGGAGGCACAGGGCCCAGCACCTCCGGCGCTTTTCCCTCAGGATGAAGCTCAGGTTCTCCTGCTCTGAAGGCCCTCCCTGCCTGACCAGCTCCATCAAGGTCAGGTAAGTGTCTCACTCCTCTCCCCCTCCAGATTCTCAGTCACCTTTCCGTGTGCCCCACACTCAGCTGGGTCAGAGCAGGTATCCAGGGCTGAGCCTCCCCCCGCACTCCCTACAACAACCTACAGGCCAGCAGAAACTATCATTATCCCCATTACACAGATATGGAAACTCAAGTTCAAGGAGATTAAGCCAAGGAGTCCTCCCTCACATCTTTCCATTCGCTGTTCCCTCTGCCTGGAACACTCTTCCCCAATTCCCATCGCCATGGCTCCCACCTTCCCACTCTTCAGGTCTCAGTTCAAATGTCACCCCTGAGAGAACCTCTCCCTGAGCACCCTGACCCACTATTTTCCTTCCTGGTACTTGTCCCTATCCTGGGAGCACACATCTCCTCATTTATGATTTTCTGTCCCTCTCTCCCAGTGAGAGTCCCTAAGGGTTGGGACCTGGTCCATTTACTCCCTGCTAGGTCCTTGAGGGCAGGGATCTGGGTCTGACTCTTCCTCCTGGCCCCGCTGCCCATAGCACAGCGCAGCACCAGGCATGGCCCCCATCGGGGCCAAGGCCAGTATGTACAGGGGGAGTTACTGGAGTGCCAGGGGCAGTCACTAAGTACCTACTGTGTGGCAGACATTATATTATGCGCTTCCCACTCACTGAATCCTCACCGAGCTCCTCTGAAGCAGGTACTAGTGTAGAAAGAGCGTCTGACAAGCCACAGTAAATGAGAGCTGGAGCCAGGGTTCAGACCCAGAGAGCCTGGCTCCCTAGTCCATGCTTGTCCCCCAGGGTCTAATTCCAAGGGAGCCCACAAAGTGGGGAGGGAGGACTGGGATGAAGGACACAGGACCAAAGCCCAGGGCGGGGTGGGGGGCTCACCTGAATCTCCTCCAAGAAGAGGTTGGTCTCCACAAAGCGGTTGTTCATGAAGCCACCGGGCGCCCGGCAGTTCTGCAGGAAGCGGGCTGGGTTGGGACGCACTTTGGGGTTGGCTCCAACTAGCTCGCAGTAATGGGGCACCAGCGATTTGGGGATCTGCAGGAGAAGGGTCAGTGTCAGGGCAGGGCTGGCTGGCTGGCAGACAGGGGCTGGGATTGGGTCGGACACTCACCTTTCCAGGGTTGCGCAGGGCGGCTGCCCGAGGTAGGGGCCCGTTGAAGACTTCCCAGATGAGGCAGCCCAAGCGCCACATGTCGGCTGACCTGAGGCAGTGTGACCAGAGCCGCTCAAGGCCCTGCCACCTGCCAGCACAGACCTCCAACCCGCCTTGGGCACCAGACACTAAGCTGATCATCCCATCAGCCCTGAGAAGCAGGGCTCATTAGTCCCATTTGACAGATAAAGAGACTCAGGCTCAGAAAAGCAAGGACATCCACCCCAGCTCATACGTCTTTGTTTCTCCTGCCCTACCTCCCTGAGGACCCTAGGTCCCTCCCCAGCTGGGGGGCAGGGGACAGGGAAGCGCCAGCTGGTTGAGGGGTCCCGAGGCTGCTGGAGCTTCCAGAATAGGGCAGGTTGGGGCATGCCGCCCCCAGTCACCCACCATTTCTCTCTGACTGCTCTGCCACTGCCATCAGCCAGCTCCGGGGGGTCATACTGCTCAAGTTCAGGGACCCCCTTCCGGGGGGGTCCCCCGCCATTGCCCTGGGCAGAGTACATGTAGTCCAGGCCCCCCAGCTTCCACTCGCCGGCCCGGTCCACGAACACAGCGGCCATGCAGACGTTGTTGTGAATGAGGCTGCAGTCATTGACCAGGAAGCTGAGGGCTTTCTGGGGGCAGAAGGAGCCATCGCACTCCAGCAACTGGAGTCCCCCACCCCGCCCTCATCACCACTGCCCCCACCTCACCACAATCTGGTGTAGCCCCCAGGAGAGCTCCAGATCCTTCAGGCCACCGGCCTCCGCTCGCTCCTTGAGGTATATTCCCAGTGGGGTCACTGCCTCTGTCACTACATGGAGGCACTTGTCTGTCTGAAGAAGGGGACATGGCCGGAGAGGAAGGGGAGATGAGAGGCACGGGGAGAGAGGTGGAGAAGGGGAAATCAAATCTAGGGGTGCAGAGGCAGGAGGGGTGGAAGCTGAGGGGCAGGAAGGGAGAAGACAGGGCTGGGAGCCTGGGAGAAAGTGAGGGGCACGGATGGGACGGCCTGGGCAGCAGGTACCTCCAGCCCATCGATGTAGGCCAGAATGTTGGGGTGCCGGAGAGTTTTGAGGCGCTTGAAGGCAGCTTTGGCCACCTGGGTCTGCTCTTCGGCACCGGGCTTCACGTCGTACACGAAGATGGACACCGGGCTGCCTGTGGCCTGGGGTAGGACAGAGGGACCTCAGGGATGTGGGCCGGGCCCAGGCGACCACTCCAGTTCCGAGTTGGGCCCCCGAGCTGACAAGTGGCGGGAGAAAAGGGCCGCCTCCGGGTATCTCCCCAGGTCAGCCTTTAGGGACTGAGCCGGGCCCACGTGACCCCGGTTCCGTCCGCCGGTCGTCCCTCGGTCCTTCCGCCCGCCACGTCGGCACTGCCCGTCCCCCTCCCCCGGCCGGTTGCCCCGGAGGCTCCGCAGCCACGTCAGGCGGGGCGCGACGCGGCGGGGCCGGCGGCGCTGACTAGGCGAGGCCGAGGTCGGCCGCGGCCTGCGGAGCGGGGCCGCGCTCACCTTCTTGCGGCCGCGGTGCAGGACCCAGGGCCCAGGCGGGCCGCCCTCGGGGGGGTCCGGGCTGAGCTCGAACGGGAAGTCCCGGACAGGGTCCCGGGCAAAGAACCACATCGTCCCCGCCGCCGCCGCCGCCGCAGGCCGGGGCGCCTCAGCTCCGGGTCCTCTGGCGGCCGAGCCGGGCGGGGCGGGGCGAGGGCGGGGCCTGAGCGGTGGGCGGAGCATATAAATGGGGCGTGGCGTGGGCGGGCATGGGGGCGTGGCATGAGGCGGGGCGGGGCATGGGCGGGGCGGGGCGGGCGGGGTCTAAGCTGCGCGGAGACCAGCTCTAGAGCAGCCGGGCCAAACGCTCGGTGGCCAGGCGCCGCCGGTTACTAGGTGCGCGGCCCTGGCAGATCACGCAAATCTGAGCCTCTGTGTCCTTATATCTAAAATGTGGGTGGTAGTAGAGTCCACCTCCCAGCGTTATTATGGGGATGAGAACTTGGGAAGGAACAAGGGATGGAGAAAAGGCATGGAGGAGGAGAGAGATCCCCAAGCCAGATGCTCTCTCCCACCAGCCAGTGGGGGGCTCCAGTATACAGTGAGGCATCGGTGTTTGTGGAATGGCCTAGTGACCAGGGGAAAAGCACAAGGAGACAGAGCTCCTGAGAATCGATGGGGGGATGGGGGTGTGGAGTGAAGCAAAGGTCCAAGGGAGGCCCAGGAACCCTGTAGCAGGGAGGGAAGAAGCTGTAACCCCAGGAGGAGAGAAGAGTGGAGAAGGAACAGCCCAGCAAGTCCAGAAGAGGCCAGAGGGCCAGGAGGGGCTGCTGCCATCAGACCTGGCTCTCTGGTCTACAAAGCCAATGCCTTTTCCCAGCTCCCCAGTGCCACTCAGAAGAGTCTCATTGTCTCCCTTTTCTTCTCCAAGTACCTGGAGGGACAGTCACGCAGAAGGAGGGTTGGACAGGGTGTTGGGTGCTCAGAGCAGAACAGAAATAACAACTAGAGATCTTCCTGTGTACCTTCTACAGGAAGACAAGACAACATTGTAAATATGGAATTTGCAGTATTAGGAGGTAGGGGGCTTACTATCACTGGAGGGGAGCCAGCAGAGGTCTCAAATGCCAGAGTGGAGAGTCCAGAACTTTATCGTACTGGAGAGGTGAGCCAGAGCCTGAGCTGTGTGTTTGGGGTGTGAAACGATGGAGCGGTGACACTTTGGAGGCATGGGTGAAGGGCCTTTAAGAACACAGGGTTCACGTGGTGACATGTAGTCAGTGGCACATTCTCTTGGCAAATGATTGGTCTGTGCAATGCAAGGGGCCTCGCCTGGAGATGTAACAGGTGCAGAAAGGGAAGACCCCTGGGCTGGGGGAGATCTGGGTCCCTAGTGCACGGAAAGACAGCAGGGAGGTAGGGGCCAAGTCTGGAACAGGCTGGGCAGGGCTACACCAGAAAGCTTAGTTACAAATGAAGAATCAGAAAAGGGAAGGTCCCTACAAATCCTCTGTTAATGAAGCCTGCTTCTTCAGTGGAACTCAGCACAGGGACGCTGGCATCTTAGGAAGGAGACGGTGTCCCTTTCCCAAGTTCTCACCTTGTGCCCGCCCTGCCCTCACGGCGTGAGCCTCCGTGTCATCACCTATAAAATGGGGGTAACGCCAGTTGCCCATCACTGCCCTGTGAGGGGGGACTGGTGTTCTCACGTGCAGATGAGCACCCTGAAACTCCGAAAGCCGATGCAGTAGGAAATGGCAGCCTGCGCTCTGGGCTGCTGGCTGCCTCCCTCGCCAGCCAGGACAAGTCCGAGCAGCCCTGCAAGCGTCCGGCGACCTGTAGACGTCCTGGGGCAGGTAGGCATGGGTTCTGCAGACCACCAGAAGGCCAGCTGCCCCAGAGGAGCTACAGTAAGAGGTCAAGCAAGCAGAACCTCGAGGTGGATGTCGTGGGTTAAATCCCATTTTATGGGGTCTTGAACAAACCACTCCGTGCCTTTTCCTCGTCCAGAGAATGGAGACTAGAAAAGTAACTAAGCGTTCGCCACTGTGGTTAGGAGACGTACTTGGCCCCAGATAAATAGCACGCCACCAAGGGGAATGGAAGGCCTGGGAAAGGAAGTTGTCGACAAGACTTGTGGCTTGAATACAACATAAGAAGGGAGAAATTGGAAAGGCTCAAGGATGGAAGTGATTTATTAACCAGAGACCTTCGGAAGATGACACTGGAGAGGAAAAACAAAAACTCCACCAAAGCAGGCAAATTAAACCCTCAAACACGATGCCTCTGACAAGGCGGAGCAGAGGGAAATAAAGCTGGAATCACAGTCAGTGTTAGGACAGTATTTTTGGTCCTGCGATACGTTAAGGTAACCAATTATTTTCATTTTCTCCACGAAGCTGAGGGTTCTTTGTTCCCACTGTAATTTTTTATTATTGGGAGAGTAATATTCCTCTCCTTTCATTAAAGAGAAACATTTTTCAGTTACTCAGTTGATACGAAGTTGTAAAAATCCTTTGGTTTTGTGTATTCAAGCGGTAGTCTGCCCTCAAAGCTTCTAGAGTCGGGTTGAGGAGAACTTCTGGCTTTTAGGAGCTGCTGGGGGGAATTAAGTGACATGGCTGTGGTGAAGGACAACGTGGCAACACCTGTTACACTGTGCCCCAGTAATTCTGCTTCTAGAAATGTATGCGACACAAACCCTCCTTCTAGTAGGCAATGATTTATGCAAAGTTGTGTCGTTGAGAAAACCTGGATTATGGAGCCAGACTGCCTGTACCCCAGCTCTCCTGCTTCTGAGCTGTGTGACCTTGGGCAAGTTACCTACTCTCCTTGTGCCTCAGTTTTTTCATCTATAAAATGGGTAGAGTAATACTTTTTACTCCATGGGTGAGGTAGGCTGAATGAAGCTCGCTCACAGGTGTCCACCTCTTAATCCCTGGACCCTGTGACTATGTTACCTCATGCGGGAAAAGGGACTTCACTGTTGTGATCAAGTCAAGGATCTTGAGATGGGGCGGTTGTCCTGGATCATCCGCGTGGGCCTGATGTTGTCACAGGGGTCCTTCTAAGTGGGAGGCCGGAGGATCACAGTGAGTAGTAGGAGATGTGCCTGGGTGGGGGTGGGGACAAGAGGGTGGAGCCAAGGGGCGGGGAGTGGGTAGCCAAGAGCCACAGAATGCAGGCAGCCTCTAGAAGCTGGGAGAGACAGAGTCTCCCCGGCAGCCCTCAGAAGGGACACGGCCCTGCCAACACCTTCATTTCGGATTCCTGACATCCAGAACTGTAAGGTAATAAACGTTGTGTTGTTTTAAGCCACTCAAGTTTTGGAAGCGAATAGAATAGGCGCGTTGTGAGAATTGGAGTCACTATACGTAATTGCTTCAGTGCAAAGCATATGTAGGCTGAGTGTTCAGGGGCGGACAGCTCTTCTGTGGATCATAGGGCTGTTCGTAATAACGGAAGAGTGGAATAATCTCAATGTCCATCAGGAGTTGAGGGATTCCACACTCCATCCGTACTACGGAACCACGGCCATGGCCAATAAGGCAGAGGCTACTCTGTAGGTATTGACGTGGAGACGCGATAATGACAATGACAGGGACGACGATGATGATGACGTAACCGCTGTTTTCTGAGTCCTCCCTGCGTGTTACACACTGAGCTCAGCCCTCTCCCTCCTTCCAATCCTCATAACAATATGTGGGATCAGGCTGAGGGAAACCACAAAGTAATTTGAACAGGGAAAGTTTAATGTAAAGAATTATTAACTATAACAGGGGATTGGAGTAACAAGGGATCAGCTAGTAAGAAGTAAAGGGAACTCGGGCGCCTGGGTGGCTCAGTCGGTTGAGCATCCGACTTCGGCTCAGGTCATGATCTCTCAGTCTGTGAGTTCGAGCCCCGCATCGGGCTCTGTGCGACAGCTCAGAGCCTGGAGCCTGCTTCGGATTCTGTGTCTCCCTCTCTCTCTCTGCCCCTCCCCTGCTCATGCTCTGCCTCTCTCTGTGTCAAAAATAAATAAACATTAAAACTCTTTTAAAAAGTAAAAGGAACTCTAAACACGACCAGACTAGCAGATGTAAGGAGCAGCCCTCATCCCCAGGGCCGAGACAGAGCACTTCCTCCCCTAGCCAGAAGGGCTCCCATCCAGCCCCAGGTCTGAGATCCAGACCTCGTTGGAGAGGGAATGGCCGGGCCGTGGCTCATTGGATAAGTGAAGTTGCTGAAGCACAGCACAGGCCCCATGGAACTTACTGGAAAGCCATCCTTTAGGGTGCTGGCGAAGAGGCCCTCCACTACTCCCAGGGTGGGAGCGGGGTGCTAAGGGAAGCATTGGTTCTGGCTGCCTCTGCTGAAGGAACCGGCTGCTGGAAAAGCTGTCCCCATGGCAGGAGCGGAGCTGGAGAAGTTAGCCCTGCCGCATCACCACCAGGAAGTAAAGCCTCTTCCTCAAGAAACGGCTGCTGGCGCCCTCTAGTGGCAAAACTCAGCATTGTTCCATCTGGCAAAGGAAAATAAAGGGCCCAGACCCATTTCCACAGAGCGGACAAACATGATGAATTTGGAGCCCAGAAGCAATAAACACCCGGCACAGAACCATTAGTTCCATTTTCACAGATAAGGAAACGGAGGCACCAGAGAAGGGAAGCAGCAGCAGCGGCCCTAGGATTTGCTTTGCTCTACAAAGTGTTTAGAAAGCAGGTTGCGATGTTATTCATGTTATGGCATCGTGGTAATAACCTCGCCAACCGTGAACATGCACAGACATACTCTCCAGCCTGGAAAGATACACACCAAATGCCAGAGGTTCCCTCCAGGGCACGGAGATTACAGGGAATTCTCCTTGCTATATTATTAGGTTGAGCAGTATGAAATCGCTGATCGTGTAGGTCAAAAAAATAGTGAAGGTGGGGCGTCTGGGTAGCTCAGCTGGTTAAGCGTCCAACTTTGGCTCAGGCCATGATCTCACGGTTAGTGAGTTTGAGCCCCGCAAGGGGCTCTCCGCTCTCAGCACAGAGCCCACTTCGGATCCTCTGTCTCCCTGTCTCTGCCCCTCCCCTGCTCTCTCTTTCTCTCTCAAAAATAAATAAAAACATAAAAACAAAAGAACAAAAAATAGTGAAATATTGGAAATTTTATACAGCTCAACATAATATTTCTGTGATGTGATCTTTGAAGTTTTTATGGGCGTGAGGTGCTTTTATAAACAGAAAATTATACATGTACATATGTATACACGTATACATACACACATATACATAATAAATGTTGGTATCACGTATGTGTGCTTCGGAAAGTCCTTCTTCTGGCTTTTGCCTGTAGGGGTATCTGTCCCTCCAATAAAATAGAAACTTTAAGCTTAGCTAACAGGGATCCAAAGACTTCAGGGGAAAATATTTGTCGTTCAACCCGCCGTGAGGTCGCAGGAGCTTCTTGCCAATGACTCGTGCTTTAATTCTTGACATTTTCCCATATGAAGAACCTGTCGCTTGTGTTCTTTCTACTTATTTTATATCTAGGTCATGAAACAGAAAAGCTGCTGTGAAACAATAATGGCTCTTATGCGACAGTAATCAAATTTTAATTTTAGAAAGGATTTGACTTGTGCTTTGTCCTAAGTCTGAATACTGAGAATTAAAGAAGAGACTCCAATGTCTGCAAAAACATGAGAACAACTTCAAGGCAAAAGTTACTTTGTGTCCTTACTTTTACTATTCCCCATTTTGGGGAATGGTTACGTGGGTTTTTGGTTTTTGTTTCAGCAAACACACTGATACCCAAAAAAGCAGCTGCTGCTGGCTCTCACCTGTTGTGTTAAGCAGCATAATGACCCCACCCTCTCCCCCTCCTAATGTCCATATCCTAGTCCTCAAACCCCGTGAATATTACATGAAAAAGGGGAAATTAATGCTGCAGAGAGAATTAAGTTCATTAAGCAGCTAACCTTGAGTATCCTAGATCATCCAGGTGGGCCCAATGTAATTACAAGAGTCCTTGAAAACGAAAAAGACCCATCTAAGCAGAATATACATTCTTCTCAAATACACATGGAGTGGTGTTCAAGATAAACCACGTGCTAAGGCAAAAAATAAGCCTCCATAAATTTAAAAGCATAGAAATAACACAAAGTGTGTTCTCTGAACACAGGTGAACGAAATTAGAAATCAATCATAACAAGAAATTTGGGAAACAAATTTGTGGAAATTAAAAACGACACACTCCTGGGGCGCCTGGGTGGCTCAGTCGGTTACATGTCCCACTTCCGCTCAGGTCACGATCTTGCGGTCTGTGAGTTCGAGCCCCACGTCGGGCTCTACGCTAACGGCTCGGAGCCTGGAGCCTGCTTCGAATTCTGTGTTTCCCTCTCTCTCTGTCCCTCCCCCGCTCCCAAAATAAATAAACCTTAAAAAAAATAAATAAGACATGCCACCTGCCTCAAAGAGTAAAGCCAAAATACGGCGGAATCTTCGCCAAGCATGTCCACCGTGAGGCGTCTCACCCAGCCCAGAGGACCCGCACGTGTACCCAGAGCAGACCCGGGTGTGACAACGGGGCCACTTCTCTGCTTTTGGCTTATCTGATGATGCTTGCCTGTAGACAAGAATCTTTCCCGATAGGTGATTCCTGTGGGGAGACTTGGAAGGAGCCCTGGGTTTGAGATGAGCCAGATCGGGTCAGGAAGCGGGCAGATCAGGCAAGGCCCTCCGGGAAAGGACCAGAAGGAATAAAAGAATCATCTAGAGTACAGTCAGAAGGGGCTGTGGCGTGTCTGGTGAGGGCAGCCTGGTCGGGCCTGACTGGGGACCGTGGGCAGTGCAGAGACTGTGTTGGGGGGTAGAGAGTCAGGAATGAAAAGAGAGAGCCAAATGATAGATCTCATGTAGATGCCGAATATTGACCCCTCAGAAACCCTTGCTGGAAGAATTTCCAGAAGGGCCTTAGGAAAAAGGGCCTTGGGCCCAGAAGGGCGGAACAGGATTCGAGAAAGCCAGAGACACTGGCACAGGAGTCGGTCAGGTGAAATAATAATCCCTACCCATAAGGGACAGCCGATTAGCATGCACGTGGGGAGATGGAAAAACAAGGTGGCCAGGAGGCAGGGGTGGCTGGGATTCTTCTGTTGGGGGGGGGGGGGCGGGTACAGAGCCCGCCGTTTGCCGTGCTGTTAAGTGCCCTGCTTCCAAATGCAAGGGGATAACAAAAGATTAGAAATAGTACACGTTGGGAAGCAGCGGAAAGAGAGACAAAGGAATCAGGAGAAGGAGGTGGGGGAGGGTGGGGAGCTGGAAGGACCCACAGCGGAGGGGGGTGTGGAGCAGGTCAGCCCAGAGAACCGTCTGGAGTCGAGGGTGTGACCCCACAGCCAGCCAGCCTCCAGCCTCCTGCCTCGGAGTGATTTTCCTCCTGTCCTCGCATGCATGAGCCCCAACATTTCATCGAGGCTTAACTCAGACGCTTTCTCCTCCGGGAGGCCTACAACCCACCGGGCCCATGAGGCCCTTTTCCTGACCCCCGGGGCACCTCAGCTTGTACCTGAGCTCAAGTCAGAGCTGATGGCGCGGGCTCCCTGAGCCCTGGGCCTGTGCCTGCTCCGTCGCGGGCCGGGGGCCACAGTTCGCTGGCGAGCGTGTGCAGAGAGTGTGAATGGGTGGGTGCAGGCTGCCCGGCTTCAGATGCCAGCTACTGACTGTCGGTAGTGTGTGTGTGTGTGTGTTTCTGTTAGGAGTGAACGAGCAGGGCTAGTGCAGGACGTGACAGGGTGGCGGGGTGAACCACAGCCTGGCATCAGGTCACACAGCCAGTGCCGAGGCAGGGCGCAGGGGCGGGGAGGGCGCGGGGGGGGGGGGGGGGGGACCAGAACACAGGGCTCCAGGAGGCTCGGAGACCAGGGCAACTTTATTTATTTGTTTGTTTATTATTTTTTAAATGTTTATTTAATTGAGAGAGAGAGAGAGACAGACAGACAGACAGACAGACAGACAGCATGAGCCGGGGAGGGGCAGAGAGAGAGGGAGGGGACAGGTTGGGCCTGCGGGGACGTGGCTGGAGACGCCAGAGGGAGACACGGGTGCAGGCAAGGAGGCCCTTGTGCAGGGAGGGGGGCACCCACGTGGGCGTGTCCAGCCCAGAGCTGAAATGGGGGTTTGAGACTCTCCGAGGGGGAGGCGTCACACGTCGAAGCTTCTGGCGGAGGGACAGAAGGTGGTGAGGTCCGATCATGCCCCTGGGAGGCCTTCCCCGCCCGCGCACCTCCCGAGTCGGCCGCCGAACCTCTTCCTTTCCCTCCGGGCCACCATCCGGGTGGTCCCTGGGAGCCGGCGGATCTCGCCACGGCCGATTTCTGAGCACCCCAAGTGCATCCGGCCTGATCACCCCGAACGTGTCCGCTCGGCCATCCCACGGGCCTTTCGGATGCGAATCCAACGCTCACCTCACTGTCGTCACCTGCCCGGGAACGTCTCAAGCGCTCCTGCCTGCCCCCCTCCGGCTGTCTCGCGGAAGGCACCTTGTCCCCTGCACCCCCCACCCACCCCGAAACCGGAAACCAAAGGCCTTCCTCACAGCCATTCTCTCCCTGGGTCCCAGCCTGAGTATCTCGCTGCCTCAACGCCCCCGGTCCCCAGACCTCGGGTCTTTCCTCACTGACGTTGTGGCCAGAATCAGGTTTCACCACCTGCTCCCCGGGCCAGCGCCCTAGCCTCTCTGGTGTTCTAGGACCTTAACCATCGGCTTCCAAGCGGCCGCTCCAGCTTCTTCCTCTTCTCCGCTGCCGGCCCTGCCCCCCAACCCCCCAAGAAGTGCAGCTTTATTGATGGACAATATTCAAACCGTTTGAGGCGTACAATTTGATGAATTTTGACATCAGTGCGCGTCTACGAAACCAACGCTACGGTCAAGGCAACAAGCACGTTCATCATCTTCAAACTTTCTTTGTGTCCCTTTGTAACTCCTTCTTTTTTTAATGTTTGTTTATTTTTGAGATGGGGGGGGGGGGAGATTGAGCACAAGCAGGGGAGGGACAGAGGGAGAGAGAGAGAGAGAGAGAAACAGAGAATCCAAAACAGACTCCAGGGTCTGAGCTGTCAGGGCAGAGCCCTACGCAGGGCTCAGACTCATGAACTGTAAGATCATGACCAGAGCTAAAGTCAGACACGCAACCGACTGGGCCACCCAGGCGCCCGCCCCTTTGTGACTCCTAATCTGCTGTTATTTCAGGTTAGTTTTTATCTTTTGAGAATTTTTTAGAAATGGAGCCAGACTGCGTGTACTTTTCAAAAACTGGCTTCCCTCTGTCAACAGTTATTTTTAAATTCCTTTATGTTATTCCGTACGTCAATGGTTCATTCAAGATTTAAAACTTCTGGGGCGCCTGGGCGGCTCAGTCAGTTGAGTGTTTGACTTCAGCTCGGGTCACGGGTCTCGCTGTTGTCAGCGTACAGAACCCACCGCAGATCCTCTGTCCCCCTCTCTCTCTGCCCCTCCCTGGCTCTGGCTCGTGCTCTTTCTCTCAAAAATAAATAAACGTTAAAAAAAAAAAAAAGTAGTGGGGTGCCTGGGTGGCTCACTCGGTTGAGTGTCTGACTTTTGATTTCGGCTCAGTCACGATCTCACTGTACCCGAGCTCGAGCCCTACATCGCGCTCTGTGCTAACAGGGTGGAGCCTGCTTGGGATTCTCTGTCCCCCTCTCTCTGCCCATCCACTGCTAACCCTCTCTCTCTCTCAAAATAAATAAATAAACATTTTTAAAAAACAGCCAGTTTTAAAACTTCTACTCTTCAGGGGCGCCTGGGTGGCTCAGTCGGTTAAGCGGCCGACTTCGGCTCAGGTCACGATCTCACGGTCCGTGAGTTCGAGCCCCGCGTCGGGCTCTGTGCTGACAGCTCAGAGCCCGGAGCCTGTTTCAGATTCTGTGTCTCCCTCTCTCTCTGACCCTCCCCCGGTCATGCTCTGTCTCTGTCTCAAAAATAAATAAACGTTAAAAAAAAAAACTTAAAACTTCTACTCTTCAAAGACAGTTACAAAAAAATGAAAAGGCCAGGCACATACTGGGTGAAACATATTCAAAATATACATGGACAAAGGACTCATATCTCATAGTTGTAAAAGGTCTTACAACTCAACAATAAAAAGATAAACATCCCAATAACTACACTGGCAAAAAAAAAAAAATGAATAAACAATTAACAAAAAAATGTGTATAAATGGTGAGTAAGCACAATGAAAAGATGCTTAACATCATTAGCGATTATAAAACCCAATTTATTTTTTGTCACACTTTTATTTATTTTTGAGAGACAGACAGAGACAGAGCGTGAGCAGAGGAGGGGCAGAGAGGGAGACACAGAATCTGAAGCAGGCTCCAGGCTCTGAGCTGTCAGCACAGAGCCCGACGCGGGACTCGAACTCACGGACTGTGAGATTATGACCTGATCTGAAGTCGGACGCTTAACTGACTGAGCCACCCAGGCGCCCCATATAGAACCCAATTTAAAACAACAATTGAAAAAATGAAATCCTGGGACATGTGGATGGCTCCATAGGTTAAGCGTCTGACTCTTGATTTGGGCTCAGGTCATGATGTCACGGTTGGTGAGTTTGAGCCCCGCATCAGGTTCCTTGCTGACAGTGCAAAGCCTGAGATTCTCTCTCTCCCTCTCTGTCTCTGCCCCTCCCACACCCTGTCTTTTCTCTCTCAAATAAACTTAAAAAAGAAAAAAGAAAAAATGAAATCCTGCCATTTGCAGCAACATGGATAGACCTAAAGAGTATACTGCTAAGTGAAATAAGCCAGTCAAATTTCATTCATATGTGAAACTTAAGAAACAAAACAAAGAAAAGAGACAAACCAGATTCTTAACTACAGAGAACAAACTGATGGTTATCAGAGGGAGGGGGGTAGGGGACGGATGAAATACGTGAAAGGGGTTAAAAGAGCGTGCTTACCATGACAAGCACTGAGTAATGTATAGAATTGTGGAATCACTATATTGTTCACCTGAAATGAATATAACACTGTCTGTGAACTATAATGGAACTAAAACAAACAAAAAAAAGCAATGAGGAACCACTATATATTCACTAAAATGGCTAAAATTTAAAGATGAGACCGTACCAAATGATTATGAGGATGAAGAATAATGAGACCTCTCACACACTGTTGGTGGGAATGCAAAATGGTACAACCACTTTGGAAAACAGTTTGGAAATTTCATGAAAACCGTGCATACACCTATGCAACATACCAAGAAAAAGGAAAGCATATATCCACAAATACTTGTACGCAAATGTTTATGGAAGCTTTATTCCTAACTTCAACAAAGTGGTAATAACTCAAATAGCCACGTAATGGAATACTACTTAGCGATGAAAATGTTCACTGAACATTCACTCGGGTTATGAAGCATTCCAAGGACAGTGCATGCAATGCCGCATTCACCCACTAGAGGGAAGCAAAAGCCCACTCATTTCCAGTTCCATCAAATGTGTGTAGTCCTTACCACGGCCGCAGGCAGGGCATGAACCCATTTTATTTAACCCCATTTAACTGGTGGGGAAACAAAGGCCCGGAGAGGGCAAGTGACACCCCATGTTTGCCAACCTGCCAGAGCCAGGATTTGTGGGTTTCCGAATCAACAACCCGGAGAGACGCTCGCACAGCTCTCCCCCACGCCCTGTCCCATCCCCCCAAGTCCCCTCACTCTCCTAGCGGTCGTCCCTATACTGAAGTGGGAAATCTGCGGCCTGGATCCGTAGCAACTGGGCTGGGCCTGGGAGGCCTGAGGGGAAGCTTGGTGAGGCCAGGAAATGTGGAGCTACCGCTTGAGTCCAGGTTTGTTTTAGAGACACCCGGGAGGATCAGGGTGATGAAATGCAAAACAAAAAAAAACGTGGTAGGAGAGCTCGTTGTCCAGCTGGAGGGTTGTGTAAATGCCTAGGGTTTGTCTATAATATCAAGACCTAGCCTTTTTTTTTTTTTTTTTTTTTAAAGGTTTTCAACGTTTATTTTATTATTTGGGACAGAGAGAGACAGAGCATGAACGGGGGAGGGACAGAGAGAGAGGGAGACACAGAATCGGAAACAGGCTCCAGGCTCTGAGCCATCAGCCCAGAGCCCGACGCGGGGCTCGAACTCACGGACCGTGAGATCGTGACCTGGCTGAAGTCGGACGCTTAACCGACTGCGCCACCCAGGCGCCCCAAGACCTAGCCTCTTAAGTTGGACGTAATCTTTGGGGGAACTTCATGTCGGCCTGCTCTCTATCGCCCTTTCGTACTCAGAGGGTAGTAGTGGCTTCAGGCCTACTTTTGTACCTTCCTGTCCCTGACTCTGTGTCTGGCCTTTACCTTTCCAGTCCTGGCCGACCCAAAGCGTGCTCGGCACCAGGAACCGTGTAGCCCCTGATGAATACAGGCCTCTCTCTCTCTTACTACCTTGCAACGAAGTCTTTCCGGGGAGGCTTCCAACTCTGGAAAAAACGAAGACCTACGAAGACCTTTCTCCAAAAGACCCTAAGATGGCGTCCATTCAGAATAGGCAATCAAGCCCAGGGAACCATGGTTCGGCTTCTCCCTGCCATCTGGCTCTTACTAGATGGCTTCAAGGGAAGAGGAAGTCCCTGTGCCCAGGTGCACGGGCTGGGTGGCTTGGAGGTTGGTCTGCTGCGGACAGTGACATACGCACTGAAATGACAGCAACGGAGTCAGCCTGGAGACTGACCAGGGGTCAAATCCCAGCCCTGCCACGTTGGTTGGCAAAGCGACCCAAAGCCCGCTTTTCCATTTTTAACACACGAGTAACATCTTCCAGAGTTGTAACGTAGAAAAAAAAAAATTCGGTTCACTGAGGCCCCTCCACTGGACCGATCTGTGGCCACCAGGTGAACCAGGATGGGAGGCCTCTGCTGGGTGTAGCGTCTTCTGTAGACCAGGGTCCCCCACTCTCCTAGGCTTGGCTGGGTGGAAGGACCCTCTCCCACCCCTTCAGGCAATAGGTCAGTTGGGAGCGGGATTTAGCAGCCAGGTTAACACCATGAGGGTATTTCATGGGGGGGCTGGGGAGGGGGGGGATTTCAGTATTTTCATTTTAACTGAAAAGGGAAGACCTGAAGACCACCTATCCAGGCCTCTCCACAAGACAAGGGGACTCCGTGACCCAACTTGTCTGGGGCACCAACAACCGATTAAGGGTGTTATCAGGAGGAACAGATGGCCACAGAGCTACTTCTTGTTAAACGCACAAAGCGCCCCTAGGCCTGCAAGTGTTATTTCACTGAAGCAATGGAGATCTCCCCTTCCTCACTCCCAGCTGTTTCTCTACACCCCGGCCCAGCTCCCCAACTGCTGCAGGACGAAGCTGCTGCTTCTTCGGTGGGGACATTACTGGGTCCTTTAGGTGGTGGACTCTCTACCACTTCCCCCAAGTCCCTCCCCTACTTGAAGATTATGCTGATCTTTCACACGAGCCAGCAACAAGGTGGACAAACCCCCACAAAACGCCCCATCTTCTCTCAGCTGCTCACGCACAGAAGTTTGGTTCATAGACAGAAGAATCACACATACGAAAAGTTTTCCTTTTTATTTTTATTAGTAAGAAATTTTCAGCTTTCAAGAGTGAGGTTTCTTCATGTATTAGATGCACGGGGACTACCTGAAAATTAGAGACAAGTTAGTTATCATCAGGATCCCACATAAACACCAACTGATTTCGGTTTCTGACGAATTTAACAAAGTCCTCTCCCACCTTCCCCAACCCCAAAAGCCTAGAACCAGAGAGAAGGAAAACGGTAAGAGTTCTGAAGACAGAGGTCAGAGTCAAGCAAAGACGCCGCAGGGATTTGAACCCTGTCCTGGAAACCAGGAGTGCCAACCACCAGCATCTTTTGCTTTTTTTTAAGCTAGGAAAAGGCCAAAAAGCAAAACCTGAGAAAACAAAAGTTGTTTTCTCAGGAAAAGAAAAACCTTTACAACCCTACTGAAGAACACTGGAGAATCTGCTTCAGCTAAGATGCTAGCTTGGCCAAGTCTGTTATGTTCACCTGAAAAAGTCTTAGCAGAGAATTTTTGCAATCCCACCCAACAGTCCTCGAGACTAAAACGCCGATGTTTCTTCAGTTTACAAGGTAGATTCTCCCACCCGACATGACAGTCTTAAAACATTATTCTCCATTCACTGGTTGAAGTGTTTTAATCACTGGATAATGGGGTTACAGATTTAAAGTATCTTTGAGCTTTTAGTTGTGGTTTTAATAACGTTAACTATTTGCAGGCAAATTAAGGGCCTCTTCTAGTAGTGCAACCCACCGGAAGGAACAGCTCAGCACCACTGTTACCTTGAAACCGATTATGGATCATGGCCTGAAGGATCCAAGCTACTGGCGGCATCGAGGTGAGGGGTGAAGGGTCTGCGCTAGGCCAAAGGCAGGGAGTGGCGATGTGGCAGAGAAGTCACTTGTGGGGAGACCTTGCTTTTTAACAGGCTTCTGGAAAAGCTAGGGAAAAGTGGTTGCCCGCTTTCCCCTTTCCCTCCCCTTCAACCGTCACTGGCCGTTTGGGCTTTCTAAAGAGCTGCTGTAAAAGCAGCACAATCAAAGGTCAGACAGGCCCAAGAGTATACAAGGTCCTCAAAGCATTCCTTTAGATGCTCCGTTCTCCAAAAAGAGCCTCAGTGCATGTCTGCCAAGGGCGTGGAGGCGAGTCCTCGTTTCTAACAGAAGATGGGGTTATGAGGCCGACACCGTTTTTATTGACCTTAGTATAAGAGCGCTTTGTTGTCTCTCTTGCCACAGGAAGGCTCCATGGTTGTCCTACTTTAAGCCTTCGGTGCCTTTAGGGAAGGATACCTGAAAAATCTTAAAAAAAGGCTTAGCGCCCACCTCACCCCTCCACCCCCAGGCCAACAAACAGCTTGCTCACATGCTATTCATTCCAGCATAAAGCTGAAACTTTTAACGCTAAATTATTTACTCATCATGGATCCGACTTGGTACGTAAATATAGAAAAAAGCTTGTTCACCTGTTGTCCTCATTTTGTCCACTGGTGAATTCAACTGGAAGCTCCTTCTACATGTCTGAAGAATACCATCTGAAAGAACTAGTGGTTCCCAATCCCCACATTTTAAATGGAATGTTTATTTAAAGTAAATAAGCTATTTTTTTTTTCCTTACTGGTCTGGCTTCTCTGGCCCTTCGCATACGTCTGCTGTTTTGAATGTTCCTGCGTATAAGAATTAAGACCAAGGGAGGGGAGAGAGAAACCCACACAAAGACAATGCACTAAGACCACTGAACTGATAAACATTTCCACTTGCCAGTTACATTTCTTGAAGACTGTTGCTTGTTTGGAATTTATTTCTTGTCACTGATTTTAAGGTTGCATCTGGAAAAGACTAAAGGCTTCAGTGCCCTCCCCACCGCCCCCTACCAGAAGTGAACAAAAAGCATTTTACCTAAAGAAGCACAGCAAAAGGTACTTGACTTCAATCACAAACACGAATGCTTAAAGCTGCAGAAATTTCCTCAACACTCAGCCTTTATCACTCAGCTGGATTTTCCTTCAACAATCACTACTCCAAGCATTGGGGGGGAAACACAACTTTTAATCATACTCCAGTCGTTTCACAATGCATTCTAATAGCAGCAGATCAGAACAGTACTGCATTACTTGCCAACAGAACAGACAGACCTGAGGTCAAGACAACTGCATTCTCTGTGTGGTCTGTAAAAAAAAAGCTAAAACAAGTAAGCCCCACCCCCTCCTCCCTTCCCTCCAAAACAGGGGAAAAAAAATTTACTTGAGTATTATGCGGATACACTGCAAGGTCTCACACACTCACTAGGAGAACAGAAGGCAGAGCCAAGCGCTTATATGCAAGTCAAAATCCTGAACAGCTTCATGAAGGATGAAATGAAGCCTCTGCAAAGGAAAATTCTTTAAAAACCCACATGCCCCCCACCCCCATACCTATATGAAAGGCCAGTTGTATAAACGTTGGCTAACACCAGATGAGAGGATTATAAGCATTTAAAAGTTAACATGCAAACTCTGGAATGTGGACGGTATTTTATTACTCTACCACTGTCAATTTATAGACCCCTGACTTTCTAGAAACAGTGTTGGTGTAGTTACCTGTTATTCTGATCATACTCTCCCACCTGTCTAAGAGGTATTTATTCCTTATTTAGAGGGCCTCTATTGCCATGTGCCTGGAATTATTAAATGCTCATCACTTTACGAAGGATAAAATGTTTTTCCTGCCTTAAAGTTAAATTCGTTCTTCCGCTCAATTCCTGATCTTGTCCATTAAAGTGTGTTTCGCAGACAAAGTTTCTGAAAGATTAGAGAAGAATCCCCCCAAGATTGCCCAACACTAACTACAAACAAACAATACTTTATTTAAATGAGGAGACAGCTTTCTAAAAGCATACATTCTCTATATTAAAATGGTTTTATTTTGAACGATTTTATGTTTTCTGCACAACGTACATCACAACACAATTAAATTTCAGCGAGATTAACAGCATCTGATTCTTGTTAACACATTATGCTATCCTTTTGTAGGATTTAAGCAATTCAATGCTAAACAAGTTTTCTTAGTTTTATAAAACGCCGCCTTATTATATAAAGGCACCACCCTCAAGGCTTTTAGGAATTACTTGCCTGAGGTGTGCGATCCCATCATGGAAGCCCACAGGTACAAGTCCTAACTTTACAAAGGCTAGATGGGAAAATTCCTCACAATCCTGGAATCCCCTAGGGAAGGGATCAGGAAAAACGGCCATGTTCCATACTCAAGACATCCACAGCTCTTATTTAAAATAAGCACTTATCCCTAACATGCAATACTGCAGGTGCAAGTTAAACTTATCTGTTAACAGCTGCCTGCTGTTTTCTGCTCCCAGATGAAATGAAGCAACTCTTCTGATAATGAAGAGAAACCTGTCTGAGGCAAACGAAAGATTGGCAAACAGCACAGCCTCCTCCTCTCAATCCACTTGATCCCACTCTGAATTATTTCAGCTTCTTTTATTCCACGATTAATGTAGTATTATTTTCATTTCATTTCTTTATTCTGCTTTTGTAAAAGCAGCATTTTGAGATGGACACTTGATCTTCGTTGCATTTCTCATCAATTCATTATATTATTTCTCATCAATTCATTTTTGTGTGTGGGTATAGCTTGATAGGCCAGAACTTTTAAATGGTAGATTCCATTAACTTTAAATTTGTAGTTTCATTTGGTTAATTTTTTTTTTTTTTTTTTTTGCATATGCAGACCATGCGTTCATCAGTAGTAAGGATCTCAAGGTTATGCTTTTTCCCCAATGGAGGTATGAAATAGAATCTTTTCTGCCTTTACTTATCATTCACCAAGGAGCTGTTCCCTCTCCATCTAGGCCATCATATTGCCAGGCTGGTTATGACTCAGAAGAAGTTATCTGAAAAAAGTCTACAGAAAAAAAAAGGTTTCCCCTCCCTCATCCACAAAGACCCACCCTCTGTATAAGTTATGATTAAAATACACAATTTACAGCAATTTTGAAGCATACCTTAGCATCTTGTTTGCAGTCATACAAAAGAAAAATACTTTTCCTACACTAAGAAAAAAACTTGCTTATACACAACTGAAAATAGAATCTTACTTGAGAATATAAAAGCTACCATCAGAAGAAATCCCTTCAGGATCATTAAGCCACTTCCTTTGCTCTGAAGCTCCTACAGTAGTATTAAGTTATATTAAATCACCTGAAAAAAATTCCAAAAGAGAACCACACACTACCATATCCAAACAACTTTAAGTCATTTTTCAAAGTTCCCAAAGTTTCTAAGTCAGCCGGTGGGCTAGACCAACCCCCAGTCCTGTACTTTCCTTCCCCAAGCCCTACACTGTGAATCCAATGGATCTTCATGAACTTCCCCAGCTGCCCAATTCAAACATTGGGGGAAAACAAAAACTAGAGGATCGGGAGTTACTTGCCAACTTGGAAGTTGAGATTTCTTTAGTTTTTCCATCCTAAGTATTTAAGTTCTCTGGCATGAATTATCTGAAATCATAAACTAAACAATTACCTAACCCCAACCCTCCCAAATCCCAACCATTAACAGGCCACTGCCAACTACCAATTGCCAAAATTTGCCCTCCCCTTTAATAAAAGTGATTTTAAAGGTCACATTACTTGAAAACTTAACTTCAACATTTGGCCTAGTCAAGCTCTTCTGAAGTGCTCCTGAGAGGACTGAATATGAACCAAAGCTGCACTGTGCTGTACCACTCCAGCTTCAACTGGGAATACTCTTCCAAGGAAAAAAGCAGCTCCAATCCCTGAAGGTGTTCGTGCCAACAGCATAGCAGTACAATCCTTCTCTAACCCAGTTTGTCAATAGTACTATAGCATCTGTGGAAAATCTTAGAAAGAAAATTTTCTCCCCCACCCTCTTCCCTGTTAAGACCACCCCAAAATAAGTAAATATGACAAATTTAAAGGGTTATGTATTAAAAAGCTGACAAAGGGGTGGAAAAAAAGAGTAACTACCAGCCATTTCTCCAATGGACAGCTCCGCCACAGAACTCAAAAGTGAGAGCTGCTCGTGCTCTAGTTTCTAGAAACTGTAAACCTGTGGTGTTCTGATTATCCTGATACTGGATTTTCTTTTTTTCTGTTACCTTGAGTCATTTGCCTTTGGGAGTCTAGACAGACCTAAGGGGAAAAGAACTCAAAACATATTTGGCCCCCCACCCATCCCCACAAGAAAACTTCCCCCCCCAGAGTTACACACCCAACTCCACATTTACATAACTTTAATACAGGGTGAGGGAAGAAAAACAGGTCATCTATTCACAAAACTGAAATGCTTCATTACCCCAAGCTAAAAATAAAAACTTCTTACAAAACTTGCCAAAATCTTGTCTCAAAGTTGTTCTATCAAATTCATTTGGTTCAAATCAAATTGGTTATAAACAAAAAAAACTTGCCATCTACCATTCCTCCGGGCCTTGGAAGTCTGCCCTCAAAAGCTTCAGACAAGATGCATGAGAAAACAAGCCTGAAAAAGAGAAACCTACAACACCCGGAATCGGCCTACACCCCGTAAAAATCCCTTGGCGCTTAGATACACAACTCCCCCGTTACCATTGGAAAAACAAATAAAGGTTACCATACTCCAGTTACAAAACACATTAGCCGACCTCACGGATTTTTACCACACCACTCGCTCGCTCGCTCGCTCGCTCGCTCTCCCTGCGGCCTTGCACACTGGGATGCTCGCTGCTCTAGGATCCTCTATCTATCCTCCACACCGCCTGCTCGCCGCCTCCTCGTGGTCACCGAGCCACAGCCGCCAAGCCGCTCGCTAGCTTCATCACCACATCGCACTGGCTCCTCCTCCTTCCCGGAATCCTCTCTCCTAGCTTCACCTCCAAATCGTTAGGGCTCCTTCTTTCTTCCTAGCTTCCTTCACCAAACCGCACTGGCTCTTGGACTTCTCCTTCCTTCCTTCCTATCTTCACCACGAACTGCAGCTGGCTCCTCAGTCCTAGCTTCACCAAACACTGGTTCCTGGAATCCTGTCTGCTGCTCCTGTCTTCCTAGGTTCACTGAATCCACTTCTGCGTGTCAGCTGCCAATTACGCTAGTCCTCAGGATTTAAAATCATCTTAGCCCAAAGTCCAATGCAGAAATGTTAAGGTGGAAGTTACTCTTGATCTTGAATTACTTCAGTTATGAAAGTTCTTTAAATTTTCCAAAAGACACTAAGCTACTGTATTTAAAGACTTTGAAATTTTTAGCTCTCCAAAAATATGCTACCTTGGTTCTTAAATAATTTCAAGTCTTTTTAGTACCAAGGCCATGAAACGCTGGAATTTTAAACTGATTCCCCTTCTAGCTTCTGAATAATTCTTCTAAGTTGGCGCCGGTCTATAGTTGTTTTAACACCCTCATCTTCTCAAATCTAGCTTCTGCATCACCAGAAAGTAAATTCACGGGCGTTTATAAGAAATTCTAATAAACATTAATTTCCTCCTTAGTTTTCCTGTTCTTGTACTTAACCCAATTTTTTGTTTTTGGCTTTAACCTTTTCTATCTTCTTTTTGACGTCTATCTTCTAAGCTCGCGCTCAATAGTTGTCCTAGCTTTTCGTATTCTACCCGAAATACTTTCCCTGAAGGTATCTTCCACCTCGTTTCCAACTTCTGGTTTTCTCCTGAACTTGTAATCTGAGACCTTAGTTGCCTTGGTTTTCTAGTTTGTCTAAAGCACTTTTTCTTCTGCTTCCTCCCTTTGGGTTTTTAATTTTCTGTCTTCTAAAAGCCGTAATTTTTCTTCCAGTTTTCCTATCTTCTCTAAGTCTTTTCTTCACCTTCCTGTACTTCTGTCTTTAAGTCTTCACCTTCCTGTACTTCTGTCTTCTGAGTTCTCCACTTCAATTTTCTAAGCTCTCCAAATTTGTATCCTACTACTTCCAATTAGTATTTGTCATTTTAAGAACTAGGTTTCAAATGCTGCAATCCTCCCTGCGCCATGAATTTGAAGGCCTATCTCTTAAGGCACCTTCAACTTAATCTTTTTAGAATAAACTTAAAAATTTTTTTTTAATCGTCTACAACTCGTCTTTTTAAAATAGCATTTAGGCCCTGTTTAGGTCGCTTACATTTTAACGTCAATCTACACGGCTGCCCTTCAATTTAAGGATTTCTTGAATCCCGGGCTTGGCAGTTCTGGCCTCAATTTTTAAAGTCTAAGTTTTTTCACTGCATGAAGCTTCATCTCTTAACCTCCGTCTTGTTCTAGAAAGATCTTGCCTCTTTCTCAACCTAGAAGTCTTCATATCTTCCCTTACAGATCTTTTTAAGATTAAATTACTCTAAGAGTTTCATGCTAAACAATATCTCAATAAGCATTAACACAATTTACGTTTCCTAAAGAATTTGGATCAATTCCTGTCTATCTCCTTTTAAGAGGAAGAACTTATCTGCAATCTCCTCAGGCAGTGCCTCCTGCCTCCCCAGTCGCCTCTGCGCTCGCTGCCTGAAAGCCTGCCGCAGAGCCCCGGACAGGCGTATTTATAGACGAATGACGGCGCACACCGCGCTGCCCATAACCCTCCGCCGCCTTTGTGAGGGAAACAAAAATAGTTCCAGGGCAGGGTTAAAAATAGAATCGAGTTTTACAAGACTTTCCAGATTTTTCGCGACAGTTCACGCAACTTGATTGCAAACTAGGTACCCACGCGTAGTTTAAAACTTACTAGCCAGCACATTTGAGTTGAAAATGTAGGCAAAAACAGAATCACACGTAGGTAGAGCAAACGGCACCCCCCCCCCCGCAAGAAAAACCCCACACCCATTACTTGGGAGTTTTTTCGCAACTTTTAAAATGCCTGTCATGTTTCCCCCGGAGTACAGTAGGTACTATTTAATGCTTTTTGAGGAAAGGTTACTTTGGGTTTACTGACGGCCTTCATCTCCATTACGTAACCCAGCAGCAGCCTGGGAAACACCGCAGCCATTTTAGGAGCGGCAAGGTGTCCCTTTGTCCCCCAGACCGCCTGGGGTCCTGCGGGTTGGTTCTGAGCTTACACTGCACGCGTTCTGATTGCCCTGTTACTGGAGAAGCCCGAGCGGCCTGGGGTTATCTGCTTAAGAATTCTACTAAATGTAGAAATCGCTTCCAGAAAGGGCCTCTACTGGGCTCTGCGTGCGGCTGTCTTTTGCAACGAGAGCTGGCGAGCTAGCCCCGGGGGGGCTGCCGAGATCTAACGCATCCCGGCGGGCTGGCGTTCCTTCCTTCACACGTTTACCCTTCCTGTCTTTGTGTAAATGCTTGTTAGACGTCCCCCAACCATTTTTGGTTGCTTTTTTTTTGGATCATGCCTACACTTTGTTCCGTCCAAACGTGAGCCCTTTCGGGGCTTCCAGTCTTCTCGCTCAAGTTATCAATTACCCCAATCCGCTGGCAAAACCGAGGCTCACGAGTTTCGCCTCCAAAGACATAACGACCTTGGGCACCCAGTTCGGGAACGTCTTCTCGAATATTCGCGAAGCTTTGCTTATGGGTTTGCTTTACCGTGTGTTTTTTAGAGTCTGTATGATCCCTGGCTTGGCTCCATTCTCCCGATTTTCTAAACCGGACGTGCAAAGGAAACAAAAGGCTCTCCCCCGACCCAAAGCCTTTCCTTTCTGCACAGTCCGCGTTTTGCTTTCAAAGCACCCCCCACCCCCCGGAGTTTCCCAACTAAAGGGAAAGCTAACTAAGCACCGCGTTGCAAGGATTCTGGAAAAAAAAACAAAACACCTCGGTTCCCGGGGACGCAAAGGGGATGCGACTCCGGGGCGAGGCCGGAGGATGTGGAAACAATGGCGCTGCGGGGGTGGGGGTGGGGAGGGGGTTTCCACGCGGCTAAGGCGGCTGCGCAGAGAAGCACGGGGCGAGGCGGCCGGTGAGGGGGTCACGTCCGCTCCGGCTCCGCCCGGCCAGGCTCCGCTCCGCGCCCAGGACCCTCGGGCCATCGGGGCCACGGGGAGGCCATCGGGGCCACGGGGAGGACAGCGAGCACTGGCTCGTCCCGAAGCCCGGGCTGCCCGCGGCCCCAGAAAGGGGACAAAGGCTGGGGGAGGGGTGCCGGACCGCACCCCCACACCCGCCCGGCGCAGGGATACGCGGGCCGTGAGCCGCCGCCTCGCTTTGTGAGGCTTCGGCTCGCGGGCGGGCACCGCTGGCTCTAACCGGCTCCAGCCGGTCCCGGCCGCCTCCCTGAGCGGTGGTGGTTGACGCAGCGCGCCAGTGCGCCTGCGCACCCCGCCCCGCCCCCAGACCATGTTCTGGTGCCAGAGAATGGTGGAGGGGGCCGGGTAGGGGGGAAGCTGGGTTTGGACAGGGGGCTTCCCGGCCGACCCTCGGCTGTTGGCCACAGTCGAGCTGCTCTTCCCTTTTTGTGGCTGCTGCTCTCCCTCCCTTTGCAACCCACGTCTGCCTTTCCTTCCCCTTTCCTGGCCTTTGTCGTTCCTCCATATTGTATCAAAGTCATCCGTTAGTTGAAAATCCGCACAGGATCCCCTTGTCATTAGCAGATGCTGTTTCTTTATTGTAACACACTTCGGGTGTTTGCGTCGCGCCGGGTCTTACTAGTCTAGGATGCAGGAGGCGGAAGAGGGTCTCCGAGACCTGGCAGCTGGCTGGGTTTTTGGAAAAGAAAATGATGTAGCGAGAGTGAGGAGCTCGGGGACAGGGTGGGACACCCATCCTCTCTCACCTCCAGGGGCTTTCTTGTAGAATCTGCAAGATGGCATAAATTCAGAGAGGGGAAGGTGGAGTTCAAGGACAAGGTCTCGGTTAGGGTGGCAACTTAGGAATGACATGGCAATTGTGCAAACTTGTTTCTCTCTGTTTTTAAAAACCCCTTTGGCTCCTGTAAATGACGGGTTGTGCAGGCGTCGGGGGAGCGGGGGATGGGGGCAGGGGGAGGGCGAGGGTGCAAAGGAACCGACCCTCCCCCCTCCCCTCTCCACACACACCCGACTGACCCTGGCAAAACTGTTCTTGTATAATCGTTCTTCCCCACTTTCCCTTTAAGAGTGGAATTTTACTGAGATGCACAGGATTCCCTTCAGACACAGACTTGATGTTTTTTCTGGATTGGAAAATTTTTGGTGGGATTTTTAGCGCTGGAAGGAGGAAAAAGGAGTTGGGTCACCTCGATTTACAAATGGGGAGTTGGGAGTTTGTGATCTGGCTAAAATCGGACACAGCTAATTAGTACCAGAACCTATTCTCGCATCCCAGAATTTGACCTCAGGCTGCCTCCCCTCCTCCTGTCTCCTACCTCCGCCCCACCCACCCCTCCGGGCCCTCTCCCTGTGCCTCTGTCAGCTTCCCCTGCTGTTTTCTCCAGGGCTGGGGGAGAGCTGAGGGCCTCATCTGTCATCCGTGCTCTTTCTCTCCCACCCTGGAGCTCGTGAGATGAAGAAGAGACTTAAAGTGCTTTAAGTAACTGTCAGAATTGCAAAAGAAGTCATTTCCATTCCCCTATAGACTATAGCATTTTCCTTCCATACTGTTAAAATGGCTGTGTATCGCTTGGTCAATTCTCCATGGGTTTGCGGAATGAAGGTCAGCATTCGGGAATCTGTTGTGCCAAGAGAGGAGACTTGCCAAGGCCAGAGAGAATTTTTTTGTACCAGTTGGTGGGTGAGTGCTATTTTGGAGGAGATTGTGGACTCTCACCCCCGTTTTTACTGTGCAGGCCCAAGCATTTATTGACTTCATCTCTCCTAGCTTTTGTTTGACAAAGGGAGCTTTTGCCGTCTCCAAAGTATTCTGATTCCTTCCTCCTCTTTATATAGTGAGTCCCTTCTTTCCCGGAAGGTTCGTTTCAACAAGATGGCCCCAAAGCACCACATTCTTTGGTGAAGATATTAATACGTTTGATTATGTGCCCTTTTCTCAGCCCCTTGAGGATCCCTTTAACGTAAAACTACATTTTTTCAAGGCATCTCCTCTCTGGCCTGCATCCCTGTTCCTTTTAATTTCAGAATGTCTGACGGCAACTGGTCTCCCCTCTGGTGTTTCCATATTCAGTATCACCTGAATCTCCAATTTAGTCTTCATTTGAGCCTAACGACTCAAATATAAGAGGGTAAGGGCGCCTGGGTGGCTCATTCAGTTGAGTGTCCGACTCCGGCTTAGGTCGTGATCTTGCAGTTTGTGGGCTCGAGCCCCCTGTGTCGGGCTCTATGCTGACAACACGGAGCCTGGAGCCCGCTTCGAGTTCTGTGCCTCCCTCTCTCTCTGTCCCTCTCCCACTCTTGCTCTGTGTCTCTCAAAAATAAATGAACATTTAAAAAAATGTCAAATGTAAGAGGGTAAATCCATTTTAGCCAGTTGTTTCTTGCCCTCCCCACCACCACCCTCAAAAAAGCCTTGGCTAAAAATAGGTGGCCCTTGGTCTGTTTGGGGCAGTCACCTCACTGACAAACACACCCGTGTGACCTTGGGCACTAACCCAAATAACTTCTCACTGGCAATTTCCTTCTGTGTAAAATGAGGAGATTAGATGAAAGAAGTGATGATGCTAATTCTATAAAATGCAGTCAGCGAAGCGATGGGAAGAGAACAGGAAAAGTATCAGGCCTCCTGGCTGTGGCTTCAGGGAGGCGGGGCAATGGAAAGGACTGTGGGAGCAAAAATTTAAGGTCAGGCCTCCAGGCCTTTTGTCAGCAAGGCCCTACCTAATGTTCCAGACTCGCGTCAGGCCAGAAACTTCCAGAGAATGCCAGAATCCACTCCACCTCCTCCCCTTTTTAGCAAGGCCAGTAGAGCTTACTCAAGAGAGAAACTATGGGTGCCCTTCATTTCTGGGTCTGGGATCCGGAGTTCAGTCTGGGGGAGACTCCAGCGGCCACCTCTTTGGTTTGATTTTATCGAATCCTGTGATTTTTATCTAATACTGCATTACCAAAGACTGTTCTGGAAATGCAGATCAGAAAGGCAAGGGGAGTCCGCAGAGACAACTTTTTCGTTGTCTGAGGACTAGGAATTTGCAGTTCCCAGCCCCCTCCTGCCGCCCACCTTCCCAGAGTTGATCTCTGGAACAATACGGGTTCAAACGTGGGGCTCCCTCGCAGCAAGAAAATCCCACAGAGGCCACGCAGCTCAGGGCTCCATCACACCAAAGAGAGAGCATTGTTTTCCAGGAGATTTTGGACAGCCAAAAATGTACCCTGGAGAAACTCTGAAATCAAACCCCTGAAACCCAGCAGACTGTTACCTTGTAGAAAGCTGAGGGCAATTCCAGCAAAAACAAGTTACAGAAACTACAGGCCGCAGTGTCACTGGCCTTCCCCGAATGCGGTTAGAAAAGGCAGCCCGGGGCCTCTCCCTCTCAGGCACCGAACATCACTAGGCAGAAGAGTAAAGGAAACATTCTCCTCCTGTCCTCCTGAGAGAAGCATCCATCTTCTAAATGTACCCTCGTCTAAGATGTAGTGTGAGATAGAATCCTCCTCAGAGGTGGGGGTGGGGGGGGGGGTGGGAGGGACAAGGGGGAAGGCATCTTGTAAGAACAGTTCCCCCACCCCCAGCCTATGAGCTCCCTGCTGCTAGTTCCCTTCTTTAGTTTTATTCACCACATAATGTCCTTGGCGCTGGGCCCTGCAGCCTGTTTGTGGATCTTTCTGGAAGGTCTGGCGGTGGAAGCCTGTTGGAGGACAGAGTGACAACAGGGCAGAAAGTGCTCTCTAGGGGAGCGGCTTTAGCTTCATCTCCCCAACTTAAGAGCTCTGCAGGGCAGGGGAGGGGGGGGTGGCCTTCACAGCCTTCACCCGGGGTTTCTAGACCTTTCCCCCACGCTGTCCTCCTCCCTCTGGCCTCTCTTCTTGTCCCAGTTAGTCTTTCCTGGAGACTTACTACTGACCTCCTCTCCCCAGCAGAGAACAGTCTGCTTGCTCTGCCTTCCTGGCCCCTCCGTTGTCCCTGATGTGTCTGCAGGACAGTAAATTCGGCACACGGCTTTATTTTCTGTAACTGGTGGCGAGGGCTGCGCTGCCACCCCCTTGCCCTGCATAATCCCCTTTCAGCTGTCACCCCAGCTCCCCGTGAGGGAGATGCTGCAGTCCCCCTGACGGATGAGGAAACTGAGGCCTAAGATGGCTCTCTTGGTACCACTAGTGGCCGGCACACAACAGAAGCTCTGTACGCTCTACTGAGTAATGACTAAATGAATAAATGACTAAATGACTAAATCGGGAAAAGCATCCCGTTGGAAGTTAAAACCCCAAGCCGAATAGCTCAGGGGCATGTGTGGTACGTGCTCAGCTGTGCAGTGTGACTGACTGACTGACAACTGAGCACGGGAGGGGCTCTGAAGGGCCAAGCGGTCCTCGTTCTGGAATGCCCCGTCCGGGGTCACTCGTGGGAAATAAGCTCCGTCATAATGTGAGGTTTTCAGTGGTTTGCTGTGCTGCTTAAGTCTTGAAAGGTGGTAGGAAGGAAGAAGGAGGCAATTAGACCCAACTTGACGTGCCGTGAGAGGAACTAAAGGCATCCGGATTTGACGCAGATGTCACTGCTCATCAGGGTGCAGCGCGATGGCAGGGAGCAGAGCTACGTAAGTCTCCGGAGAACTTCCGGACAGACTGATGCACGGGTGCAGGGGAAGAAACTTCCCGACACACTGACCCACAGGGGTCAAAAACAGGGGAAAGTACAGGGGAAGAAACCCGAAGGCCACCTTAGGTCTCTCTCCACCGAGCTCCGGCTGAACACTCAGGCTGTAGAGAGAAGGGACCAGCTGAAGGCTCAGGCCTCATTGTCATCCCCCTGTGTGGGGGTCAGGCCTCACCTGTGCCGGGACCTCTGCTTACTCAGCCTCGGGGCCTGCTGAGTGGACCTTTGGAAATAGCCCAAAGGAGCATGAGTCTCCACATTCTTGTATCCCTGAGCTGTTCAGTCACCCACTTGGGGACCCTGGCGGATGTTTGTGTTAGCATCGCATACCCCGCCTGATGCTTATTAAACATTTCACATCTTCTGTACATACGCGCGCACACACACACACACACACACACACACACTGGGTGTGCCATTCGTCCTCGACACAGCTGTGGCCCACATCCCATGCAGACAACTTTTGTGGATCAAGGGGGCAGAGGTCACCCAGTTCTGGGAACTTTGCCTGAGGTATATTTCTCAACACAGGGCGGGTAAAAACAGAAGCCCGTGGCATTACAGGTCCTTCTCCAGGGCTAATGTAACAGGAGAGCCATGCAGGGATTGAGGTGGAATGGACCATAAAGCTCATTAGGCGATGGGAACTCACTAGAAAGCAGGAGAGGCAGGAAGGGAAGACTGGAGCGAGGGCTGGGGGGTTTCAGTTACCTGGAGGGGGAATTTGGATTCTGCTGTTTGGGCCTTTCTGGACTTGAAGCAACCCTGTGACCATAGGAAGTATTATATGGTGGCTCTTTGGAAGGTGGCTGAGCTGGGAGAGGTGGCAGATGGCAGGACACTGGAGTCCATTGTCGCAGCCCAAGCCAGAGGTCATAGAGGCCTGGATTGGGGTGGGTGGCGGCCATGGGACAAGAGAATGAAGACAGAGAAGTCTGCCTGAGGCTCTGAGCTCCCCAGTGTTTTCCTCCTCTCTGGTTCCTCAGCACCCCGGCCCTTTCCAGACTCATGCTCTTTACTCTCAATGACACGTCTCTGCTCTTTCCTCTCGATGACATAGCTCTTCAGGTGACACTCATTCTTATCACCCCGCCTAGACATCACCCCTCAAAAAGGGCCTCTCTGAGCAGCATATCCAAAGTCATCTCATATCACCACCTCGTAGTTCCTCTCTGTCACAACGCAGCCTATGTTCTCCTGGATACCGATGTGTATTATTAACATTAACATGTTCCCCTTGTTCCTCTGACAGTCAAAGGGACTCCAGGTCTGTAGCTGGTTGGCAGGGAGGATGGGGTGTCACTGCTGGGGCCTGAACGGGGGAGAGGGGGCAAAGAAGCCTCAGGCTCACTCATGCGCGGACATGGGAGAGGCAGGTCTGTGCCAGCCTCCCTGAGAGACAGTCCCTCCCCCAGCTGCAGACAGAGAGTGAGGACACCATAGATACATCATTTGGCTCCGTCCTGTCTGGACCCCTGCATTTCCAGCTGTGGCTGTTCAGGAAGAACCTAACTAGAGCTGGGGTGGAGCGGGGAGCCCAGCAGGGGGAAGTGGGGGGAAGGCAGAAGAGGAGAGAGAGCTTCCAGTGTCTTCCCAGCCCCACTCTTTCCTTAGAAGTCACTCTTCCATTTAGAAGCTCCTAGAAATAAGTATACAAAATACTACCCCTGTAAGAAAATAGAACATCCAGATAATTTCTGGGGAGCAGAAGTGATACACCCCCAATATTCAGGTGCCTCTGGGCTTGTTCCAGCCCTGCTGCCCTGTCCTCTGGGGGAAAGACACCCATGTGAAGTTGACCTGGCTCAAGAATACTGTGGTGATTGATGGCGGAAGCTGTCACTCCTCCCCTTTGCCCTCCCAGGACCAGGAATCCTGGGGTCTCCGGGACCATCAGTGTGGGTACAGATCTGGCATTCCATAGCACCATGGTGCCCTGCGCCTGAAGTTCTGACAAGTTTTTTGGCTGTCCCCAAGTCCCCAGGGCTGCCCCAGGCCTCTTCAGCCACAGCCTACACAAGCAAAAGAACTCAGCAGAGCCTGGGAAGAAGGTGGAGCTGAGAACAGCTTTGGGAAAAGAACCTAGGTGGAAATTTCCATCACTGTTCTGCTTAGGCAAAGACCAGCTGAGGCCCAAGGTGTAGGCAGACACTGCAAAGGGGTTACAAAGGGTCACTCTCCCTCATTCTTCCAGTGTTAATCACCTACTGCCCCACCCTCAAGCTGGGCCATAAAGCTCAATCAGCGGTGTCCCTCCTGTGTCCCCACTTCTGGCCGTTTACTGCCAGCTCCCTAGTTCACAGACATCCACCACCTCTGCCCTGAGGATATGCCCATCCTCCCTGCCAGTCAGAGCCCCCCCCCGCCAACTTTAGAAGCTAGGCAGTGTGCCTTTCCTTTTACAGGAAGACCTCCCTGCTGAATGGTCAGTCTGTCCTGCAGCCATCGTGGTCCAGTGACCTCAACAGCAGTCCTGTGGTCACACCCTTCCTCCAGTGACTCATCTGTTATTACCTTCAGCTATGGCATATTTAGTGTTTGTCCTTGTCGTTTAGCATCCTTGAAAACAGAGTCCTATAGCCCTGCCTCAGCTGAGAGCAACTCGTCCATGCCGTTGATCCTGTGTGGCCTCTGGCTTGGGCTGGCACTGGGGACTCTGAGAGGCTCAGCCCACCCCACACTGTTCCAGACCTGGTTCCCCAGATCTGCCCCCAGCCCAAGCCAGCACTGCCTCAGCCGGAGTGGAGGGAAAGGAATGTTTGTAGGCTGGACTTCCTCCCCCCACAGCCAGAATGCCAGCATGGCCGGTGCTAGAGGCTGAGATGACTGGGCCTCGGGCTCTGGCCAAAACCACCCCTGGGGCCTGTCTGGTCTCACCCATCAGCCCTCTGCTCTGGCCTGGCAGCTTAGGTGTGCTGGAACCAGCAGGTGTTTCCTCCCTGTCCCTCCACCCAGCCTAAATGTCACCCTCCTTGGTTTGGTGATGGTCCCCTGAAGACCGTGGATATCTCCCTCCTGTCCCCCACCCATCTGGGACTACTGCAAGCGTTCTATGGAGGAGTCATGAAGAGAGCGGCCCCAAGAGTCCCACACACTCGGTCTGAGCCTCGTTTGTTCCTCCACTTTCTGCCTGAGCTCTGTGACACCGGCAAGTTACTTAACCTCTCTGAATCAAGTTTTCGCCTCAGTGAAATAGGAATGATCTGCGCAGTACCCCCTTCTCAGGGTTGTGAGGTCGTCAGCAGCTTGGTTCAGTGCGCGGCTCAAATGCTGTGCTCTATAAATGGTGGCTGTCACTACCAGCGGCAGCTTCCCGGCACGACTGGAGCCAGGCACGTCTCGGGAAGGGGTTAACCATTGGCAGTGACTTCACCCCTGCAGTGGAGCAGGAAGGAGGCAGAGGAGGTAATAAAATCAGGCCTCAGCGGGGTGGAATTTTCCAGTGCTCATAAAATCGGAGTTGCAGTCAGGTTGCTAAGGGAGGTCACCATGGAAACGGTCAAGTGCGCTTGCTTCTGGTTATTCCAACCTGGCTCCAGGACGATGACACAAGTTCCAGGCCTCTTCATTGGCTGCCACCTTCCTCTTGCCACCGAATCTGGCAGGAGATTGGCCGAGAGCTGTTGCTGGGCTGGAGTTAGACCTCTTTCCCACTCCCCTACACCCGGAACCTGCTGGAAGCTGTTATTTTGAACCCGAGGAAGGGGGAACTAGGCTGCCAAAGATGTTGCCATAGCAACTGCTTTCCTTTCTGCCCTCCTTGGAGTTAGCGGCTGACTTCTTTGTAGCTGAAGTACTTTTGCAAAGACAGAGGGGGTAGCAGCCATTTTACACGGACTTAAAGTAAGGGCAACTCCCTCACCTTCCAGAATAGTCAAGGAATTGCTGAACCTCTCCTTATGGCCTTGGTTACTAGCCCACCCCTGGGGGCCTTGGTTTCTTTTAGTGAAACGGGGTATTCATCCAGGATTCACTACTTGTGCGGCCACCGTGTGTCTTTAACTGACCGGCATTGACATTAGCTTAGTGTGGGATAACTCTATGAGGTCGGGTTGGAGGCCTCACAGACTTGTTTAGCCAAGCCTGGAGCCTTCGGGACCCAGGGGCCCCTCAGGAGTCTATTTCTTCTGTCAACAGCTGCCCTCTGGAACCATCAGCAGTTCACATAGCCCCCCAGGGACTCATTTTCTCTTTCTGTAAAAGGATTCTTCTGTAGATGATCTTGAGAAGCCCTTTCTAGCTCGGACATTCCACAGTCCTAAGTTAAAGGGCTGCCTGCTTCCCACAATGAATCTGTGGAACTCATCATCCTCATAGGAGGTAAAAACACAGGCAAATTCCCTATGCCAAGCACTTTCTATGTGGCAGGCCCTGCACATGCATTCGCTCAATGTTCACAGCAGCCTTAGAAGGTGAATATCACTATTACAACACCTACCCATTTTACAGATCAGGAAACCGAGGCCCTGGAAAGGTAGGTAAATTTGCCCAAGGTCGAGATGTAAAGCCTGGGGGTCTGGCGGCAAGTCCACGCAGGTATCTTTCCAAGTACCAACTGACATGAAGATTAAACAATATGGGTCGACTCAGAGTAGGTAGAACACTGGGTGGAATGAATCCCGCACTAGGAATCACAAGCCTGGTTCTACTCTAGGTCCTGCCGTTAAGTCCCATTGCGTTGTCTCCAGAAAGTCACTTTTCCCCTCTTGGCCTTAGTTTTCCCGTCCATGAAAATAAGAGATTGTACCGGATCTTTGAGGGCCTCTCCAGGTGAAACACTCTGAGTCTCCGAGAGGAAAATTGGCTTAGAGGAGACCAGGGATAGCCTTCCCGAGTCACAGAGCAAATAAATGCAGCCTCAAATGGCCTGTCCATTAGCTTTGATCTCACCCTTTGAGGTGTGGGAAGGATTGTTTGAAGCTGGGGCCCACAGACCAGCATCCGTCCACATGATTTTTTTCCAGCAAAATACATTTTGTCTTAAGACTGGCCTTTCTTCGGTGATTGAGCCCTTCCTGCATTTTTGATGTTACAAAGTCATTTTTCTTATGAAATGATGGTGATAGAAGATGATACCTATTTTGTTGTCATGTTCTTACTTGGGAAATGTTGACTAATTGGGGAAAGTTGGCTAACCTTATGTCTATATATTATGGAAAATTTCAAGATTTTATTTTTTATTTTATTATTTTTATTTTATTTTATTATATTTATTTATTTATTTATTTATTTATTTATTTAATTTTTTTTTTTTCAACGTTTTTTTTTTATTTATTTTTGGGACAGAGAGAGACAGAGCATGAACAGGGAGGGGCAAAGAGAGAGGGAGGCACAGAATCGGAAACAGGCTCCAGGCTCCGAGCCATCAGCCCAGAGCCTGACGCGGGGCTCGAACTCACGGACCGCGAGATCGTGACCTGGCTGAAGTCGGACGCTTAACCGACTATGCCACCCAGGCGCCCCTTTTTTTTTTTTTTTTTTTAATTTTTTTTTTTTCAACGTTTTTTTTTTTTTTTATTTTTTTATTTTTTAAGTGAACTCTGTGCCCAACACGGGGCTTGAACTTATGACCCCAAAATCCAGGTCACATGCTCTACCAACTGCTAGCCAGGTGCCCCAATTAGGGAACATTTCAAACAGAAAAAAAAGAAAGTAAGAATAGTTTAGTGAATCCCCATGTTACCCTTCAACAATTATTAACCCCTGGCCACTTTTGTTTCTCAACACCCCAAATACCTCCACGCCCTGAATTATATTCTAAAGCAAAGCACAGACGTCATATAAATCCGTCTGTAAAAAAAAAAAATGTTTAGAGTCGCCTAGGTGGCTCAGTTGGTTAAGCGTTCGACTTCAGCTCAGGTCATGATCTCGCGGTCCGTGAGTTCGAGCCCCGCATCGGGCTCTGTGCTGACAGCTCGGAGCCTGGAGCCTGCTTCGGATTCTGTGTCTCCCTCTCTCTCTGCCCCTCCCCCCCGCTCATGCTCGGTCTCTCTCTGTCTCTGTCTCAAAAATAAACATTAAAAAACTTTTTTTAAAGTAGCCACATTAGCATTTTCACACTAAAAAATTAACAATACTTCTTTAATACTAATCTTCAAATACACAGTTTGTCTCAATTTTTTGCAGTTGGATTGTTCAGTCGAGATTTACAGAGTCTACACATTTGCTTTGATTATATGTCTCTTAAGATTCTCTTAAATTCTGTAGGTTTGGCTCCCCACCTTTTTCCCCCTGTAAGTTATTTGCTGAAGAATCTGGGTTTGCCCTTGGAATTTTCCACACTCTGGATTTTGCTGATCATATCCCTGTGGTGTGGTGTAACTTATTCTTCTGTCCCCTCCGCATTTCCTGTAAACAGGTGATTAAATCTAAGGGCTGGAATCCAGTTTGGGTTCCGTTCCTTTCCTTCCTTCCTTCCTTCCTTTCTTTTCTTTCTTTCTTTCTTTCTTTCTTTCTTTCTTTCTTTCTTTCTTTCTTTCTTTCTTTCTTTCTTTCTTTCTTTCTTTCTTTCTTTCTTCCTTCCTTTCTTTTTCTTTCTTTCTTTCTTTCTTTCTTTCTTTCTTTCTTTCTTTCTTTCTTCCTTTCTCTTTCTTTCTTTCTTTCTTTCTTTCTTTCTTTCTTTCTTTCTTTTTACAAGAATATGTTATACATGGTGTTGAAAATATACAATTAAAAATAAAAGTATATTGGGGCACCTGGGTGGCTCAGTCGGTTAAGTGTCTGACTCTTTGTTTCGGCTCAGGTTATGATCTCATGGTGCGTGAGTTTGAGCCCGTGTCAGGCTCTGTGCTGGCAGCTCAGAGCCTACAGCCTACTTCAGATTCTGTGCCTTCCTTTCTCTCTCTGTCCTTCTCCCGCTCATGCTCTGTCTCTGTCTTTCTCTCTCTCTCTCTCTCAAAAATAAACATTAAAAAAAAAATTCTAGCTAGCTAGTTCACTCTCACTTTATGTTTAAAAGCTGATTCCAATTCCCCCCCCCCCCCGCAAAAGATGACTTCAATCCTTTGTGTAAAAGGTAGATATAAAGAGATTAAAAAAAAATTAGTTGTACAGTAGGACCTAGTGGCCTTTACTTCTGGCTTCCAATTCTTTACTCCTGGGACAGAACTTCATTCATTCAACAAACACTCTCAATGAAAGGCACAGCTAGTGGAAATGAGGCAAGAGGAACCCAAGGCCAAGCTTTCCTAGGAGCTAGTGTTGGAGTCAGGCGATGACTCCGGAGAACAGCAGTGTATAAATGTTCTAAAGAGAGTAAGGTGGAGGGATAAAGGGAGCCAGAGGAGAGGACCAATTTTAGATAGGGTGGACAAGGAAGGTGACATTTGAGCAGTGATTTGGAGGATGAGAATGAACTGGCTTTGAGCAGAAAGGAATTCTAGACGGAAGGAAGAACAAGGGTGGACAGATGAAGTCAGGGCCACAGGTGTTTTCCTCTGGGAGATGGGCTGCTCCCCAGGCAAGGGAATGAAAGTTCCTTCCCTCTCTTCCCCCCTCCCCCACCCCCAATCCACGCAGGAAGTCTCCCAGTAACAGGCCATCTGCTCTTGGCTTAAGACTGTGAAATATTCAGCTGTTCCTCCTCGCAGATTCCAACTGCCACCTGTGTTGAAACATATGCCCACGTCTTCCTTTGCGGGCGGGGACCCCAGACCTTTTGACCCTTGGGCTTAGAGGGCAGGCAGCTTCTGAAGCCCTGGCTTCTGGCACCGCATGTGTTCTGGCGGTGATGCTTGCTTCAGGGCCTGTGCCATGGGGCAGGGACCAGATTTCACCTTGACCAGCCCAGCCCCAAGGGAGCCAGCCTCCCTCCCCACTGGCCTCCAACAGAGCTGGTAGCTGGGGAGATTTTCAAAGCCCAGAGCTGAGCTTTCACTAGGCATCTCCAAATTCTTTGGTCAAGTTCAAACCAGAAGAGGTTCCGCCCTCTCCAGTTTAAGGGCTTAACCCAGTGGGCATAGGTAGGAGGGCTTCCAGAGAAAAGTGATCCATACGTTCCAAAGGATCCTAGAACATCAACCAAGAGACTTGAGACTTGGTTTTGTCATGGCAAAACTGTCATTATCTAAACCACTGCCCAGTCTCTGCCGCATAGTAGGTGCTCGTAAACATCTGTTTAATGAATGAATGAGCCAAGCATAAAGGAGTGTTAACTTCAAGAATTTTCCGGAGTGGGCGGGGGAGGGGGTGGGGTGGGAAGAATTTTTAGGGGCGCCTGGGTGAGCCTGGGGCTCAGTCCGTCTTGGTTTCAGCTCAGGTTATGATCTCAAGGTTGGTGGTTTGGAGCCCCGCCTCTGGCCCCAAGCTATCAGTGCGGAGCCTTGCTGGGGATTCTTTCTCTCTCTACCCATCCCCCACTTTCTCAAAATAAATGAAGTTAAAAACAAAAAACTTTAGTGGTAGTAATAGGTAGTGAGCTCCCTATTAGTGGGCGGAACCAAGGAGCTGCTGGATGCCCGCTTTCATGGGGTCCCGTCTTAAAGCATGGTGAGGGCCTAGGAGAGCCTTCCTTTGCAGGGCGGTGTGAGGCTAACTGAGAATGATCTGGAACGGCTGACAGTCTGCCTGCTTAACCGCTTTGAACCCTAGGCCCCTCTGCGGCGGAGCCGAGGGGCTCAGTCCACGCGCTCCCGCACTGGAGGCTGCCTCCCGCCCCCCTGCACAGCCGGAAGGCCGGGCCTCCGCCTCCGCCTCGCGCTGCTCCCGCCCGGGTAGAGGCGTTGCGAAGGTGGCCGGAGCTGACGCAGCTGCGAGCGTCCCCCGCAGGCTCTGGCTCCCGGGAGGCGACGCGAGGCCGCAGTTGGAGCTCGCGCGTCACCGCCGAGTGAGCTCAGCCCGCTGCCTCCGCCCGCGCCCCTGAGGCTGGGGGGGTGGGGGGAGGTGGGGGGGGGGTGGGGCGGAGAGGCGGAACGGGGAGAACCGAGCGAGCACCTGCCGGCTTCGCAGTTCCGGACCCCACCCGGGCCCCGGCGTGGGGCGGAGCGGAGCCTCGGGCACCACACCCCTCCTTCCTTCCGACGCTGTCCCCTCACCCCCACCCCACACAACAGCGTCACTTGTCACCGGATTCCCACAGTGGCTCAGTGACCTGCCCGCCCAGGTCCCCGCCCCGTGCGGCTCCCAGCCTCAAAGCCCTTTCCCCCGCGAGCGCCAGGCCCTGTGTTCGCACACGCTTTGGTTCCGGGCTTGGGAGGCCGGGAGGGAGGTGGGGCCGCGATGGAACTGGTTGACCCTCCCAGAGAAGGCTTTCCAAAAGGGGCTGCTCTGGAGCTGGGTACGGGAGTGGGGGGCGGGGTCCGGAAGACCGAGTCTGGGTTGCAGGGGAACAGAAGGCGCTGCACGGAGGAGTGAGAGCGCCCGGGTGGGGCTGCGCGCAGAGCAGAAATGTAGGAAGGGGCCGGGGAGGGCACTGGCTGGGATGAGAGGGCTCGATGGTAGGCGGTGGATGGAGCTGGGTGCCAGGAATGCCGCTGGCCCAGTGTGTGTATGGGAAAGGGGAGATGCCAGCCCAGTTAAGGCGTAGCAGAGCTTGAAAGCTGTTTTGGAGAGGGTGGAAGGACAGAAATATAGACAACCTTTCCAAGGACACGCATTCCCCCGTATCCACCTCTGGGGCACAAGACCGTGGGTCTTTCCTCGGGTGCTCCTGCCAGGATGCTGCCCCCATTCTCTCTCCAAACCTGGGACACTCTTCTCCCTCATTCCTGACAACCCCTACCCATAGGAACCCCAGCTATGAGAGGCATGGTCTAATGACCCCAGGGTTGGTCCTTCTAGAGCCTCTTTCTGCCCTAGATTCATTCCCCTTCCCTGCCTGGCACTCCCCGTGTGTCCCAATCTGGAAGGCCAGGGCAGAGACCCTGGGATGAGGAGAAGCGGGCCTGGGAGCTCCCCCCGCTACCCCACCCTGAGTTGGGACCTCTGGGCCCAGAGAGACGGCCCGTAGGTTGGCCCAGCTCCGACCCCGGCGCCACGCCAGATCTTAACAGGATGACTCAGTACACGCCGCACCTCACGTGACCGTCCTAGTAATCAGACGCCCGGGGCTCCTGGGAGTCACCGGACTGAGCCCCACCGCCCAACAGGCTGGGGGCGGGCTGCGTCGGATCCGCGAGGTCCCCTCATCCGCGAGTGTCATTTGGGGGTGGGCAGTTCGGGGGAGTGGGGTGGCCCTCAGCAGGGCTGGGAAAGAGGAGCCTCGCGGGAAGGAGGGAACTCTGGGGGCGGGGGTCTGTCTCCGCCTTGACTTTTGGGAACCGCTTTTCCCATCGATGTGGCTCAGCTTGGTGCTTTGATAGTGCCTGGGCGGGTATGGTGGCCCCGGATCCAAAAAAGGCGCAGAAACGGGACCTGGGTTGGGGCTCAGGGCTCAAAGGATGGTGGAAAGGACCCTATGGCCAGGTCTCATTATTTTCTTTCTTTCTTTTTCTTTTTTTTAATGTTTACTATTTTTGAGAGCGAGCGCGCACGCGTTCAAGTGGGGGAGGGGGGGGAGAGAGAGAGGAAGACAGAGGAGCCAAAAGAAGTCTCATTCTAGGGGTCCCCCAGGAAGAAGACGGTGGGACAGTGCCTCTGTCCTCGCTCGCTCAGCCTGATGTTCCCTTCCCATCCTTCCTCCCTACTCCCTCGCAAGGGCCTGGACTCCTGCTGAGGCTGCCTCCTCTGTTTCCCCCTGCCCAGCACCCACAGCACCCAGGGCGCCTCCCCAGGACTGAGCCTCTCTGGATTCTCTGGGGTATCCCGGACCTCCTCCCCACATCATCTGCCTTTAGGAAGCTCTTGCTAAACCAGTCTTTGGTATTGTCCCACCCTTGGCCTTCCTGAATACACCCGGGCTTGTCTGTGGTTATGCCAGGCCCTTCAGGAGCCCTTTAGGCTGCCCCTCCCCCGCTCAGCTCCTCCTGGCCGCTCCTGGCTCGCGTTCGTCCTCCCCAGTCCTGGTGAACTTCGGCTCTCCTTACATCTCGGCTCAGCCCTCAGCCCTCAGATCTCACCTTGAAGACATGGGTGGAAGGGCCCTGCCACAGGACTCCCTGACCTGAAGGAGAGAGCCGACTCATTCCTGCTCCCTGAGGCCCAGCTCAGGCCTCTAGAGGAGGACGCTGATGGCACCTGGCCCCAGGGTTGTGTCCTCAGAGCTCAGAATGCTGCCACCGAGTGTGGTCAGTCCGCTTCCCCCCCAGCTCAGACTAATAACTCTGGGTCGGGATCAGCAGAGAAGATTCTGAGAAGAGGTTAAGTAACACACTCCTCTGTTAAGAAATAATTCTTCAAAATTTGGAAATAGGGCAAAAGGATGACTGCCAGTCCCAGCTCAAGCAGATTGATAAGGTATCGAGAATTTCTGCCGGATAGAAAAGTCGGCTCTGCAGGCAGTGGTTTCAGTACCTGTAGGTCGTTGGCAGCTGTGCTTGTAGCTTAGTAGCCTCGTGCTCGGCTTTTTAGTTTCACTGAACTTAATTTAACTTTTTTGATGTTCTCTTTGAGTTAGTTCTTCCCACCTTACTGGTACCCTCCGTAAGGCATTTGGTAATCGCTGACAACACTCTATGTTAAGGAGGGCCATGCCTTTAGCTTTGGAAATTATATACTGTGACATTTTGGGAGACTGGCCCATCAAGATGTCCAACCGGACTCAGCGGCCAGAGCCGATGAAACTTTGTTGCAGGAAAAATATGTCATGGGCTCACCTGAAACACTGCCTTTCCTACCTCGGGCTTCCTGGCTCCACCCTATGATTTATTATTGTTATTTATTTAGAAATATTAAGTACATGAATACTTTCTTATTGTAAAAGTAGAAATTTTTTTTTTTTAACGTTTATTTGTTTTTGAGACAGAGAGAGACAGAGCATGAACAGGGGAGGGGCAGAGAGAGAGGGAGACCCAGAATCCGAAACAGGCTCCAGGCTCCGAGCTGTCAGCACAGAGCCCGACGCGGGGCTCGAACTCACGGACCGTGAGATCGTGACCTGAGCCGAAGTCGGACGCTTAACCGACCGAGCCACCCAGGCGCCCCACTAAAATTTTTAAAAATGTTTATTTTTGAGAGAGAGACAGAGTGTGAGAGGGGGAGGGGCAGAGAGAGAAGGAGACACAGAATCCGAAAGCAGGCTCCAGTCTCTGAGCTGTCAGCACAGCCCTGTTCAGCCGGGCTTGAACCCATGAACTGTGAGGTCATGACCTGAGCTGAAGTCGGACATTTTTTTTTTTTTTTTTCAACGTTTATTTATTTTTGGGACAGAGAGAGACAGAGCATGAACGGGGGAGGGACAGAGAGAGAGGGAGACACAGAATCGGAAACAGGCTCCAGGCTCCGAGCCATCAGCCCAGAGCCTGACGCGGGGCTCGAACTCACGGACCGCGAGATCGTGACCTGGCTGAAGTCGGACGCTCAACCGACTGCGCCACCCAGGCGCCCCTGAAGTCGGACATTTGACTGAGCCGTGCCCCTCTTGTTGTAAAATATGTGTACTTAATATATGTATATATATGTACATATTCTATTTAATATATGTGTATATATAGTATATATATAAATAGAAATGTATTATTTTAGCAGTTATGAGATTTTTTTCATAAAAGGTATTATACTGAAGATACTGTTTTGCAGCTTGCTTTTTCTTTTCTTTTAAAGTTTATTTTTTGAGAGAGAGAGAGAGAGCACAAGCAGGGGAGGGGCAGAGAGAGGGAGAGAGAGAGAACCCAAAGCAGGCTCCACATCATCGGCGTGGACCCAATGTGGGCTTGAACTCACGAACCATGAGATCGTGACCTGAGCCCAAATCAAGAGTCACTTAACTGACGGAGCCACCCAGGCTCCCCTCCAATCTTATTTTTGAATGAAAAAAGCAAGCTGCTGGGGCACCAGGATGGCTCAGTCGGTTGAGCTCCTAACTCTTGATTTGGGCTCAGGTCATGATTTCCCAGTTGGTGAGATTGAGCCCTGCATCAGAATCTGTGCTATGGGATTCTCTGTCTCGCTCTCTCTGCCCCTCCCATGGTCATTCACTCTCTCTCTCTCTCTCTCTCTCACAAATAAATAGGGGTGCCTGGGTGGCTCAGTCAGTTGTGCATCTGACTTTGGTTTAGGTCATGATCTCGAGGTTTGTGAGTTTGAGCCCTGCGTCGGGCTCTGTGCTGACAGCTCGGAGCCTGGGGCCTGCTTCGGATTCTGTGTCTCCCTCTCTCTCTGCCCCTCCCCTGCTTGTGCTCTGTCTCTCTCTGTTTCTCAAAAATGAATAAGTGTAATAAAAATAAATAGATAGATAGGTAGATAGATAGACCTAAAAAAGAAAGATTGGATGGGGCGTGGCGCACCTGGGTGGCTCAGTCGTTGAGTCTGACTTTGGCTCAGGTCATGATCTCATGGTTTGTGAGTTCGAGCCCCGAGTTGGGCTCTGTGCTGACAGCTCAGAGCCTGGAGCCTGCTTCAGATCCTGTGTCTCCCTCTCTCTGTGCCCCTGCCTGCTCGCACTCTCCCTCTCTCCCACTCAATCTCTCAAAAATAAACATTAAAAATATAATATAAAAATAAAAATTTTAAAATGAATAAACATTAAAAAATAAAAATAGAAATGTGTGAGACTTTACATAGAAAGGTATTAAAAATTTTGTTATAAAAATTTCAAACAGGGACGCCTGATTATCTCAGTAGGTAGAGCATCTGACTCTTGGTCTCTGCTCGGGTCCTGATCTCTCAGTTTGTGAAACACAGCCCCGCATCCGGCTCTGTGCTGATGGTGCGGAGCCTGCTTGGGATTCCCTCTCTCTGCCCCTCTCCCTTTTGTGCTCTCCCTCTCTCAAAATAAATAAATTAAAAAAAATTAAAACAAAAGGTTGTAATATTTACAGCCTTGTAATATTTATACATTTTATAAACAATGAAATGTATAAAGCAAAAAGTGAACACACACACACACACACACACACACACACACACACACACAAAGCAGCAGCCCTGTGTTTCTCCAGGCTTCTCTACCTTTCTAAGCATATTTCTGGAACTTGCTTTAAGATGCCTCCGTGGGGAGAGTTGTCACATCTATAAATAGCTGCAGTGCCATGTGGGCCGTGCGAAACGGCTGCTGAGCCACCCGGTGCACTGGGAACTTGCGTCAGGGAGACAGTCATGAGCACAGGGGTGGGGCTTTAATTAGGACTGAAGGATGAGGTGGCAGATGAGTGGGGAAGAACATTCCAGGCAGAGGACTTGATCTGGGGGTGGGATGACATTTCTTTTTTATTTATTTATTTTAGAGACAGAGAGAGACAGAGAGAGACAGGGAGAGGGAGGGAGAGAAAGCGCCAGTGGGGGAGGGGCAGAGAGAGGGAGTGAGAATCCCAAGCAGGTGCCATGTGGTCAGCATAGAGCCCAACTCGGGGCTTGATCCCACTTATGGAGAGATCATGACTTGAGCAGAAATTAAGAGTTGGCTGCTTAACCAACTGAGCCACTCAGACGCCCCGGTGGGATGACATTCCTCCATGCAGAATCCTGACCAGGGTGACACTGAGGCCCATGGAGAGGAGTGTAGGGCTGAGCCAGGCAGAGGCGGAGTGTCCTGGCTCGAGCCTTGTGCAAAGCTAAGCTAGAAGCTGGGAGGCCACAGCCAGACCTGTGGCTTGAGTTCCAGTCCCAAGAGACAGGAAGGGTCCAGGCTGTGAACCTCCTGCGCCCTGCAGAGTGGGGTCCAAGGAGGAGCATCTCTTTGCTGCAAAGAGGGGAAGTCTGGCCTTTCCAGAATGCCGGAGCTGGAAACACGCTTGATGCGGGAATGGGAAGTACTCGTGCCGCAGCCCCGACTACATCGGGCACTGCCCAGAGGTGGAGCCCAGAACTGTAGGCGGCCTGTGTCCCAGTCCTAGGACTCCTTGGGAGTCCCTTTGAGGAGCACACAGTCCCTAAGGCGCTGGTGCCTCTGGTGCAGGCAAGCAGTGCGGGGAGGGGACACCTGCTCCTTGGGGACCTTCACCCCCTCAGCCTTTCCCCAGCCAGGCTGGGAGCAGAGTGGGTGGCAGGGCAAACAGAGTGGGGCCTGGCTCAAGGCCCCTCAGAGGATGTGAAAGCAGCAGGTCTAGAATTCAGATTTTCTGCTCCTCAGAGTCAGGCCAGGTCTATGGCTGGTCTTTTATCGGCCCTCAAGAATCATGGCCAGATCCCTTTATTACTTGCCTAAAGCTGCCCGGCCAAGGCACGTCAGCATGAGTGTGCTAGGCCAAGGTCTAGGTCTAGCAGACCTCCTTCAGTTTCACCTGAAACTCCCACCCCACCGCAAAAGGACAGAAGTAAAAATAGGCATTTGCTGGATCATGTAACTAAAAAACCCAGAGGCAGTCTCTGTTCTGGCTTGGCTGGACCCTGTTCTCCATGGCCCTCCACCCTGAGGCCCTGCTACCCCCAGGCATGCCTTCCTTCCCAGACCGGCCTTCTCATACCACTTAGATAAGTGATTTATATTGTAAAATAAACAGGGAATGCTTGTTAAACTGGTTTAACAAGTGCTTAAAAATGGGTAATTTACTGTGATGTACTCATGCTGTGGAATATACCAGAACTGCAAGAGACCACACGGTTTCACCGGGGATTCCAGGGAGCTATTTCCAAGTTGTCCGAACACTACACTCAGCAGACCACCATGAAGCTGGAAGGGAAAGGGCAGGGTCTAGGTCAAAGCAAAACACTCAGACCAGGCCAAAAGAAATGCAAATGTGACAGTCAAGGGATAAGAAGACTGGGAGAGAGACAGGCCCCAGGAAGTCTGGGTGTTGAAGTTCAGTGTGAGTTCAGGAAACAGGTGATCTATAGGGGCTGAAGGGAGGGAAGGGCAAGCAAGTTCTCTGCCCCGCTCAGCACTGATGCAAAGGTGAGGGCCGCAGTCTCACTTGACTCTGACTCGTTTCCCATGCTCCGTAACTGGAGGGCTTGCAGGGCACAGACTCAGTGTGTGGCCAACAGGGGCCTTTTCTGCAGCTTGCTCTGTTTCGTGGGCCTCATTTTTGCATGGTGTCTCTGGTTCTTCTTCTTCTTCTTTTAATGTTTATTTTTGAATGGTGGGGAGGGGCAGAGAGAGGGAGACAGAGGTTCCGAAGTGGGCTCCATGCTGACAGCAGAGAGCCTGATGTGGGGCTCAAGCCCATGAACCACAAGATCACGACCCAAGCTGGAGTCAGAGAGACTTAACCTACTGAGCCACCCGGGCGCCCCTGTGTTTCTGGTTCTAGTGCTCTTCCATTTTCCTGCTGAGCCCTGCTGAGTTCTTCCCGTGTTCCCGGATTCTTCTGGCAATTCTTATTAGGAGATGGTCATCTGTGGGCAGGAATGGCCAGGGGTTGGGCATTTTCAACTAGAAGGACTCTACATATTTCATGGCTTCCGGTGAGGTCCCAGAACACACATCCCTCTACCAGGTCTGCTTCCTGGTCACAGGAGCCTCTGCAGCCCGCGGACACCTCTCTCCTGGACATTCTTTTGTCTCTGTCTCAGGAGGTGTCAGGCCAAGCATTCGCTCACAGAGGGATGGGGAGCAAATGAGGCTGCGAGATGAGGCTGTGGAATTGTCAGGCTTCCTCAAGCTTTTAATGAAGAGCCTCCATCCTGAAGATGCCCAGGAGCCCATCAAGAGTCATCCCATTAGAACAAAAGACACTCAGCGCGCCTGGGTGGGTCAGTCGGTTAAGCACCAGACTCTTGATTTCGGCTCAGGTCATGATCTCACAGTTCAGGAGTTCCAGGCCTGCGTCTGGCTCCACGCTGACAGGGTGGGGCTTGCTTGGGATCCTCTCTCTCTCTCTCTCTCTCTCTCCCTCCCCCCTCTCCCACTCTCTCCCTTTTGCTCAAAAATAAATAAACTTAAAAAAACAAAAACAAAGAAAACAAGACACTCCTATCACCCAGGAAATTCCAAGGGATTTCAGAGCTCTGTGTCAGAAACAGGTCCAAAACCAAACGTCAGAATAAAGGATGCTCCTAATGCTCTTATCACTTAGGAAGTTATAGGAGTTTAGGAGCCCTGTGTCAGGAACTGGGGCAGAGACCAATATATTTGCTATTATTTCATAGGCTGCTACAATACCACAGAATACCACAGACTGCATGGCTTAAACAGCAGACATTTCTTTCTCAGTGTCGGAGACTGAAGTCTGAGATCTGGGCGCCAGGACGGTCGGTTTTGGTGAGAGCCCTCTTCTGGGTCGCGGCTTGCCAACTTCTCACTGGGTCCTCACGTGGTGGAAAGAGAGCAAGGGAGCCTTTCGTAGTTCCTTTTATAATGGAGCTAATCTGCCTCATGAGGGCTCCATTCTTATGAGCTAATTCTCTCCCAAATATCCCACTGGGGGCTAGGATTTCAACATAGGACTTGGAGAGGACACAAACATTCAGTTCATTACAAGTATATTGTGAAAACCAAAAGATTAGCCTTGGTGCAATCCAGAGACCTGATTCAGATTTTAATGGTTTTATACACACTCGTTTGTATGTGCGTTGTGTAACACTGTGTAATTGATGTCATGTGTACATTTATGTAACCACCATCACCATCAAAATACAGAACTGTTCCATCATTACAGAGATCCTATCAGATGCACCCTTGTCCCTAACCCCTGGCAACTACTAAATCTGTTCTCCATCTCTATAATTTTGTCATTTCATGAGTGATATATAAATGGAGTCATCAAGTATGTAACTTTTTGAGATTAGCTTTTTTTTTTTCATCAGCATAATTGCTTTGAGATCCATTCAAGATGTTTTGTTCCTTTTTATTGCTGAGTAATATTCCAGGGTGTGGCCACACCATTCATTCATCGAAAGACACTGAAATTATTTCCAAATATTGGCTATTACAAATAAGCTGCTATGAACATTCACGCACATATTCTGAGTAGACATATGTTTTCACTTCTCTGGAATAAGTGCCCAGGAGTGTGATTGCTGGGTTGTATGATAAGCATATGTTTAGGTCAACAGAAACTGCCAGATAGTTTTCCAGAGTAGCTAAACCATTTATATTTTCACCAACAATGCACAAGAAATGCAGTTTCTTTCTATCCTCCTCAGCATTTGGTATTGTCGCTATTTTTACTTCAGCTGTTTGAACAGGTATGCAGTTACCACTGATCATGTAACTGATTTTCTACCTTGGTCTCAGGGGGCTGGTTTCTCTACCCCTCTATAGAGAGACTATACATCTATTTGTCCCTATTCATTAGGGCATAATGAGCCCTTGACAAGTGTTATAACTGGTCACTATCCCTGTATGAGACACTCACGTTAATGGGACAAGGGAAGATGCACAGAAGTAGACCCTTCCTGGAGAGCAGCAAGTCACAGGGTGAAGGTCAGCAGTTTTCTAGTTCTTCCCCATCCTCCAGAGGTCACTATCCTGTGTCTTTGTGCAGTTCCTCTGAAAGGTTTGTAGTGTTCTTCACCCTTTGCCTTCTAGGCTGACTTTGCCACCCGGTGGTATAAATTTAGGGGTTCTCTTCTGGCTTTCAAGGATTTCTTTTTTTTTTTTTTTCATTGAAGTTTAGTTGACATACAATATTATATTAGTTTCAGGTGTACAACATAGTGACTTGGCAATTTTATACAATTCTCAGTGCTCACTGTGATGTGTAGTCACTATCTCTCACCATTAATGTTATTACAATGTTATTGAGTATATTCCTCATGCTGTATTTTTTCATCTCTATGACTTTTTTTTTTTTTTTTTGAGAGAGAGAGAGAGAGAGAGAGAGAGAGTGAGGGGCAGAGTGAGAGGGAGAGAGAATGCGGAGTCTGGAGCAGGGCTCGAGCTCACCTGATACGGAGCTAGAACTCACCAACTGTGAGATGGTGACCTGAGCCAAAGTCAGATGCCTAGCCAACTGAGCCACCCAGGCGCCCCTGGCTTTCAGGATTTCAAGAGGCATGTGTGGTTTGCAGACGTGTTAGGATCATCTTATATTGAGCTGCAGAGTGTCGTCCACGGATATCTAGCTGATTGTACAAGACTGACTTGAAATGAGAGGCAGGTATCTATGAAAGATGGTCAAGGGTATCTCACAGGGCCCAGTGCTGGGTGGGAATCAGTTCTTTTCTCTAGAAACAGAACTGGGTCTTCTTAGACACGGGCTCTGTCTGGAGTCAGGTATTGGTATAGAGTTCACTGTTGGCCTGGGTGCCCCCAACTCAGGGTGAATGAAAAGCCACTCGGAAGTGTTTGAGGGGGACAGCAACACATTCTCCAGGGCTTGAAGGAATAGCTAGACGGAATATGAGCTGAGACCATCACCTCTAATAATAGAGATCACAGCAGGAGACCACCTGTGACTCTGAAGGACAAGATAATTCTATTTAAGGTTGTAGGATCAGTGATCCCATAATTCCAAGAAGGGTGTGGATGCTGAGCCCCTTCTCAGATTCTAGAAACATGCAGGCTCTAATTCTGTCTATTGTCAGAAGCCTGCAGCAACATTTAAACTGATAAACTCAAGACACAGGCATAGTGACTTCATAAAGAGTTTTGAGAATTTGTTATACACTCTGGATACAAGTCCTTTATTAGATATTTGATTTGTAAGTATTTTCTCCTAGTCTGTGGCTTGTCTTTTTCTTCTCTTAACAATGTTTTACAAACAGTAGAAGTGTTGATTTTGATGAAGTCCAAATGGTCATTTTTTTCTTTCATGGATTGTGTTTTTGTTGTCATTTAAAATTTTTTTTTTATTTTTTAAAATGTTTATTTTTGAGAGAGAGAGAGAAAGAGAGACAGAGACAAAGTGTGAGTAGGGGAAGGGTAGAGAGAGAGGGAGACACAGAATCTGAAGCAGGCTCCAGGCTCTGAGCTGTCAGCACAGAGCCCAACGCAGGGCTCGAATGCATGAACCGCGAGATCATGACCTGAGCTGAAGTTGGACGCTTAACCAAGCGAGCCACCCAGTCACCCGTTTTTGTTGTCATTTCTAAGAGATCTTTGCCTACTCCAAGACCACAGAGATTTTTCTCTTGAATTTTCTTCTAGTAGTTTTATAGCTTTAAGTTGTACACTTAGGTCTATGATCCATTTTGAGTTAATTTTGGTATACGATGAGATGTTTGGACTGAAGTTCGTATTTTTGCATATGGATGTCTACTTGTTCCAGCATTACTTGTTGGAAAAACTATTGCTTCTCCACTGAATTGCCTTTGCACTTTTGTCAAATATCAATTAACTATATATGTGTGGGTATATTTTCTAGACTCCCTATTCTGTTTCATTGATGTATCTGTCCCTGTTTACACTAACATCACACGGCCTGGATTGATCTAATCTTCTAAGTCTTGGTTGTGTAAGTCAGGTAGTTCAAGTCTTCTAGCTTTACGATTTTCCAAAGTTGTTTTTGACTCTTCTAGGTCCTTTGCGTTTTCACATGAATTTTTGAATTAGCTTGTCAATCTTTATTTAAAAGCCTGGGATTTGGGCTGGTATTGCACTGAATCTACAGTTCACTTGGGAAAGACTGACATCTTCACAATATTGAGTTCGTCATACCTCATCTCAATATTGAGACAGTATATCTTCATTTTTTAAATCCCTTAATTTCTCTCAATAATTTTTTATTATTTTCAGAGTAAAGGTCTTGCCATTTTTCAAATTCATCCCTAGCTATTTCACTATTTATTTATTTACTTACTTATTTATTAAAGTGTATTTAAAAAGTTTTTTAAATATTTATTTTTGAGAGAGGGAGAGACAGAGTGTGAGTGGGGGAGAGGCAGACAAAGAGCGAAGGAGAGAGAGTCCAAAGCAGACTTCAGGCTCCGAGCTGTCAGCACAGAGCCCAACTTGGGGCTTGAACTCACAGACTGCGAGATCATGACCTGAGCTGAAGTCAGACACTTAACCAACGGAGCCACCGAGGCACCCCTTTAAAAGTGTATTTTTAAGTACTCTCTACACCCAATGTGGGGCTCAAACTCATGACCCCGAGATCAAGAGTCACGTGCTCTAACAACTGAGCCAGCCAGGCACCCTGGAAATTAAAAATTTTAAAAGACAATACCATTTGCAATAGCACTTAAAAAATGAAATAGTTGAGGTGCCTGGCTGGCTTAGTTGGGAAAGCATGTGACTCTTGATCTTGGGGTTGTGAGTTCAAGCCCTGTGCTGGATGTAGAGATTACTTAAATTAAAAAAAAAAAAAATACAATAAAATTTCCAATGGTTCATTGACAGTATATAGAAATACTATGATTTCTGTGTATGGATTTTATCTCCTGCAACCTTGACTTAGTTAGAAGGCGCCCTGGTCTTTTTTTTAATATAGACGTTTAGTGTATAAATGTCCCTCTAAGTACTGCTTACCTGCATCCCATAAATTTCCATATGTTGTGTTTTTTTATTCTCATTTGGTTCAGGATACTTTCTAATTTCCCTTTTGATTCCTTCTCTGATCTATGGGGCATTTTAAAGTATGCTATTTAGGGGCATCTGGCTGGCTCAGCTGGTATAGCATGAGACTCTTGATCTCGGGATTGTGAGTTCAAGCCCCACATTGGGCTTAAAGCCTACTTTAAAAAAATAATAAATGGGGCGCCTGGGTGGCGCAGTCGGTTAAGCGTCGGACTTCAGCCAGGTCACGATCTCGCGGTCCGTGAGTTCGAGCCCCGCGTCAGGCTCTGGGCCGATGGCTCAGAGCCTGGAACCTGTTTCCGATTCTGTGTCTCCCTCTCTCTCTGCCCCTCCCCCGTTCATGCTCTGTCTCTCTCTGTCCCAAAAATAAATAAAAAACGTTGAAAAAAAAATTTAAAAAAATAAAAAAATAATAAAGTATGTTATTTAGTTCCCAAATATTTGGGGATTTTCCAGAGATCTTTGTGTTCTAATTTAATTCCATTGTTGTCAAAGAATATACTTTCTATGTTTTGACTCCTTTCACATTTATTGAGACTTGTTTTATGGCCTAAAAATGGTCTATCTTGGTAAATTTTCTGTCCTAGAAAAAGTTTATTCTGCTGTTGTTGGGTGGAGTGTTCTATAAATGTCAGTTAGGTCCAAAAAATATCAATTGAGTCAAGTGGGTTGATAGTAATGTTCACATCTTCTGTATCTTGACTGATTTTCAGTTTACTTGTTTTATCAATTATTGTTCTATTCGATATTGAAATTTATGATGATTACTTGACTATGCCTATTTCTCCTTGCAGGTCTGCCGGTTTTTGTTTCGTGTATATTTGAAGCTCTATTATTAGATGTATAAGCATTTAGGAAGGTTCTGTCCTCTTTATGAATTGACCCCTTTATCATTATGAAATGACCCACTTTATCCCTGGTAATATTCTTTGTTTTGAAACCTAACTTGTCTGGTATTAAAAAAATTTTTTTTAATATTTATTTTTTCATTAAAATTTTTTTTAATGTTTATTTTTGACAGAGAGAGAGAGAGGGAGAATGAGTGGGAGAGGGGCAGAGAGAGAGGGAGACACAGAATCTGAAACAGGCTCCAGGCTCTGAGCTGTCAGCACAGAGCCCAACGCGGGGCTCGAACTCATGGACAGTGAAATCATGACCTGAGCTGAAGTCAGATGCTCAACTGACTGAGCCACCCAGGCACCCCGATTTTTAATATTTATTTTTGAGAGAGAAAGAGAGAGGGGTGGGGGGAGAATGGGAGAGGGGCAGAGAGAAAGGCAGACAGAATCTGAAGCAGGCTCCAGGCTCTGAGCTGTCATCACAGAGCCTGATGTGGGGCTTGAACTCACAAATGACAAGATCATGACCTGAGCTGAAGTTGGATGCTTAACCGACTGAGCCACCCAGGCACGCCTAACTTGTCTGGTATTATTAGAGCCACTGCAGCATCTTTTGTTGTTGTTGTTATTGTTAGTGTATCTTTTCCCATTCCTTTACTTTTAACCTATTTGTTTCTTAAAAGTATGGTTCTTATAGGCAGTATATGGTCGGGTATTGATTTTTTCATCCATCACATTTAATCGGAGTGTTAGGACCATTTCATTTAATGTTGATAGTATTTTGCTGCTTGTTTTCTACTTGTCCCCTCTATTGTTTCCCTTATCCTCTTTATTGTATTCTTCTAGATTGTTTTTATGATTCCGTTTTGTCTCCTTTTTTGGCTTATTAGCTTTAACTCTTTGTCATGTCATTTTGGTGGTTGTCTTAGGGTTTACAGTATACATCTTAAACTTATCACAGACATTATATCACAGAATGTATAAGAACCTTACAATACTATGCTTCTATTTTGCCCCACTCTGCCTTTGTGCTATAATTTTCATATATTTTATTTTATTTTTTTAAATTTTTTTTCAACGTTTTTTATTTATTTTTGGGACAGAGAGAGACAGAGCATGAACGGGGGAGGGGCAGAGAGAGAGAGGGAGACACAGAATCGGAAACAGGCTCCAGGCTCCGAGCCATCAGCCCAGAGCCTGACGCGGGGCTCGAACTCACGGACCGCGAGATCGTGACCTGGCTGAAGTCGGACGCTTAACCGACTGCGCCACCCAGGCGCCCCTCATATATTTTATTTATACATTTGTTATAATACATTACATTATTGTAATATGTATTATTTTGCCTTAAACAGCCAATTATCTTGTAAAGAGATTTAAACAATAAGAAAAAAAGCTTTTTAGGGGCACCTGGGCGGCTTAGTCAGTTAAGCGTCCACCTCCTGATTTCAGTTCAGGTCCTGATCCCACGATTTGGGAGACTGGGCCCCACACTGGGCTCTGTGCTGACAGCACAGAACCTGCTTGGAATTCTCTCTCTCTCCCTCTCCCTCTCAAAATAAATCAACCTTTTTAAAAATGTTTATTTCTTTTTGAGAGAAAGAGAGTATGAGCAGAGAAGGGGCAGAGAGAGGGAGACAGAGGATCTGAAGCAGGCTCTGCACCATCAACACAGAGCCCAACGCGGGGCTCGAATTCATGAACCATGAGATCATGACCTGAGCTGAGGTTGGACACTTAACCAACTGAGGCACCCAGGCGCCCCTAGATCTT